>NC_088645.1:24793357-24800480 GCF_964019385.1 Sycon ciliatum | reverse complement strand
AGTCTAACGAGTCACAAAGTCCAAAGTTTTAACCACCAATTTTTTTCATTTGAAGAAACGCTATCGCGAACCCGGTTTGAGACGTCTGTGTAAACATGCGCATACAGATAGGTGACCATGCGCATGCAATAACAGAAATAATGGAGAGGGTGTGTATGTCATGTATTTCTCGTTTTTATTTCTCCATCTCGTTTACCGACAGATGCGTTAGCACTTGTTATAACAAGTGACAAGGGCTATGCGAATGATTTCAGGAGGTGAGTCTGCAGGCTCGCTTGGGAAACTACAACCGGGCGGCGAACACGTGTCGTTGATAGGGACGGAGCGTTCTGACGGGAATGCGCCCAAACAGGCTGTAACTAGTGTAACTTAGTTGTAGATATACCAATCTACCGGTAGTGCGGTACCCTGCATTCAAGACTGTATATAACGGTTAGGATTGTACTCTTGCTGTATTTGTACAGTGACTACCAGGGAGTCGTAAAATACCGGTATTTTACGACTCCCTGGTGACTACTGACCAGGCCCAGGTGACTGGTGTGCGCACGAGCACGGGACCGCTTGTTCAACCATGTTCGATTGGGAATAAGGGCCGAACGTGGTATCGCAGCCTTCCCGGCGGACCAAAACCAGTCGACTCAGTGTCCAAAAGACTACAACATAATTATGGGCCAATCGCGGTCATCCGTGCCTTTATAGGAACGAAATGGCGCCTTTAGTGACATTTTGCATACAAATCCCCATCTAGTAGGGCGCAGTCACCCAGTTTCGGCCCGTGACGGTGGAAGTGGCGAGTTCGATTTGGAATAAAGGAGGAAGGGAGCGTCTCAGCTTCCTCGGACCAAGACAATTTTGAGTCGATTTTTGACTCAGCACCCCGGAGACTACAGCTGGTGAACATTTGATTTTAGGGTATACTTCCCCTTTAACCACCTTCTACTCCAGTACTAAGTTCTGGTGAGATCTCCAGTCTTGAATGCGAATGCATAAATCAAGTCTCCAGAAATATAGACTGGGCTTCTATGAATTCAATCAATCTGGATTGGCTCAATGCACAGAGGCATGGTGATCTCAATATCGTTAGTCAAGTTTCAGTAAAATGCTAACTCAAGCGTGCCTTAATAAATTTACTATTCTTATTACATTGATACCTTGATGGCGGGAATGAGAGGAGCCTCAAAAACTTTCCTGGTTGTCTGCCTTGGATTGAAAAGTGAAAGTTTATTTATTTTCAAAACTTACTAGCTGGAAAGAAAATAGTACAGTATGTACGTTTCAAGTGTACTTAAAAAAACTTCAATAAACGCCATTAAAAACAGCCGTGACATGACTGTCAATTCATGATCAAGGAATAGAGCATGGGCGGCAGATCACAGCAACACAGGCTCACTCGCAATGAAAACACACAGCACCCATGATGCCTAGTGAGGATTGCTCTGGTCACAAGGTCCACTCTGAGCTACCTGGAGGGAGGCCAGGCTGCTTGCAGCTACTGAATCCGACCCAGCCGAGGCACTGAGATGCCGGGGGATCGGAGAGCAGACGCTTGGCCTTCCCCTGCCATATCTGGACCAGTTTGCATCTCCTCAGCGGCGTATCATTCCAAGTACTTGGCATTCCTGGCAAAAAAAACAACACAGGCCAAACACCGGTAGAGAGAACTTCTCATTGTCATGGGACAGTGCAGAATGGGTGCCGCGAAGAGACCCGGATGAAAGACAGAGGAGCACAGCAAGACACACTGGTGTTTGTAAAATGGAACTGGGCTAACTTTTGTTCCAGCTCTAGAGTTTCCTGGCGAAGTTATAACTTATTAGGCCAATCATCAGGTCTGAAGATTCGCATAAACTTACAGTAGAACGCCGATTATCCAGCCCCAGCAAGTGATCACTTGCTGGGGCTGGATAATAAAAAATAGCTGCTTTTCGAGGTTTTTGCCGCGGCTATTTTCCCCACTGTTAGCACCATTCAAGCGAGGCACAAGATGAGTTACAAACAGGTTGGAGTCAAAAGGTATCCCGATAGTGTCATTTTTAGGAGCTGGAGTGCACCTAGTTCCTGTTGTACTGCCGAAGAGAATGAAAAATGATGAAAACATGCGGGAATATGCATGTTTTAGATAGATGTATGACTGCTCCCTTATTCGAACATTCTTCTCATCCGAACACCCCCCTGTCTAAAGATCACCTGTGTAAAGATCACCCGTGTAAAGACCACCTGTGTATGGGTCATTAATATTATACATTACAGGTGATTCTTACCACTTGGATCTTTATACACAAGTGGTCGCACCACACAGGTGTACTTTATACGCAGGTGATCTCTATACCCAAGCGGTCGCACCACACAGGTGGTCGCACCACACAGGTGGTCTCTATACACAGGTGGCCTTAGCACACGGATGATCTTTATTCAACAGGGGACCTTTAAAAACAGGTGGTCTTAGCACACAGGTGGTCTTAGCACACAGGTGGTCCTCATACACAAGTAGTCTAAACACACAGGAGGTCTTCATACACAGGTGGCATTTATACACAGGTGGTCTGTGTGCACAGGTGTGCTGAAACCATGGTAACATAAATTTCTGATACCTGAACTGATTCAGGGTCTCTAAACACAGGTGGTCTTTCATGGCAGTGACCACATTGAAACGTACACCAGTGGTCACATTGAAACGTACACCAGTGGTCACATTAAAGTGTGAATTGCATGTTTCTTCAGTACAATGTACAATGTAGTTCATGAGAGAGCGAGGGTCGCTCGGTGATGGCCACTACTTGGCGATGCCTTCTACTGCATTTCATGAAGCTACCCCCCCCCCCCCCCCCCGCACACACATGTGCACGCGCACGCACGCACACACACACACACACACACACACACACACACACACACACACACACACACACACACACACACACACACACACATGTGCACGCGCACGCACACACACACACACACACACACACACACATGCATGCACACACACACACGCACACACACACATGCACACACACACGCACACACACATGCGTGCACACACACACACACACATGCGTGCACACACACAGGCAGTTGGCGCATGGTAGACGGATCTAGAATGCACAGATAAGGATCACTAGCAGAAGGGAATTTAATCGAAAAATCAAATTTGCGAGTTTCGCATAAAACGCTAGTTTTTCTAAACCGGGAAGAGGTGAGAACCAACCTGTGAAAAATTGAACCCATAGTCGATAGAAGATACGAAAATTGGGGTGAAAACAGTCGCAGAAGTAAATGCAAGCATGTATGTGGGTCGTGTGGTTTCCGTCCAGCACTGCACTACCCGGTGAGTACATGCAGAAGTGCATGGCGATACAGGATGTGTGCATGCATGCCGTGCGCGCCTACGTGCACAAGTCACACGTGTTCACCGTCACCACTACTACGGTGTGCGAGCAGTTCACTCGATTTTATTCGTCCACACCCAGGATATCGCCGTGGGCTGGTTTCTGGGATTATTTCCCTGCTACCGCGATAAAGCGCGAGCCTAAATGTTCTAGAATACAGTTGTTTTAGACAAATCCGAGGCCGCTGAACACGAAAATAGGGTGTTCCTCGCGAGGCCGAGTACGCACCTGGTCGAAATTAGTACTTCGAAGTGCATCGGCGCGATGCGCGGAGGCATCATTTTCGGAAGCATGGCATGTGTGGAACCATTGGAAAGGTAATGACCTCAGCTACCTAAAAATAGCATCGACAAGGCCGAAAAGGCCGCGGGAGAAGATACTTGTACCTCGAAGTGCATCCCGAACTGCTGCCACGACGCGCCCATTCACTTTGTACGCGGCGAGCTGTGACTGCATTTTTCGATTTTCAGCGACCGGAACTGAACTCCCTACTAGCACTGCATCAATAGCAGGTACACGCACAACACACTGCACACACTCCGCATGCAACTCACTTGATTGTGCTGAAGAGACGGCGGCGGTTATGCTTGGCACTAGCAGCCAGCAGGTTAAACAGCTGTTGGACGGTCGTGGCCGGACGTTGCATGAGATACAACAGGATGCAGGAGAGGTTGTTCTCTCCTTTGCCCGTGCCTCTGATGTATCCTTTTTTCATCTCGTGAAACGATCTCAGGACAGTCGTGTACTGGTTCTTGTGTTCGGGATCCACCAGCTCAACAGCCGCTTTTCCGCATTTTGCTACCACAGCACCAGAGCGGAGAACAGGAAAGGACAACAGGCCTTATTTAATGCCAAAAATAATAATTGAAAAGAAAAAAAGATTGCGGAGGCCTGCTTAGCCGCTCTCCGGTCATGATCGGCAGAGGTAGAACACCAGTTCACACATCGCCTCCGGTGATGGGCGCCAAAAGGTCAGAAGGTGTGTGTGTGTGTGTGTGTGTGTGTGTGTGTGTGTGTGTGTGTGTGTGTGTGTGTGTGTGTGTGTGTTTCTGTCGTCGGCCATGCCCACTATCCCGTACATGTCCCATACTGTATCATCAAAGACATCCTCTAATAGATGATAGTGAGGTTCTGCCACACGGTAAAACGTGCCAAATTACGTATGGAAACTTCGCCGCGGTACGGGATCAAGTTTCATACGGATTTTTTCATACCGTTTTCCGTGTGAAGCGCGCTTCACACGGACTGGACTCCGTGTGAAAACTGAGCGTACAGAGTACATGTGGTGGGGTGTTTGTGCATGCTACGAGCATGCTACGTACAGCAGAACCGGTGCAACGTACGAAAAATCCGTGTCAAACTTCGCTGCAGTTGACACGGAGTTTGGTACGTAGGTCCGTGTAGCAGAACCTCTCTGATATGCCAAATAACGTGCAACTAGACTTGGGAGGGCATTGCAGAGTAGTTGCATACAAAGTTCAAAGTTGTACGGCTACCTGTGACTAGTATTCCTGCAGAGCTCAGGGTCTACCGTGTACACATTGTAGTATAATGTGTATGCAACTTGTGTGCGATGCCCTCTTAAGTCCAGTTGCATGTTATTTGGCATATCCTCTAATTAATTTGAGTTGCAGTATAGAGACGGTCATTGGAGTTGAGGAGTGAAGTTTTATACATGGTACATATTTCGGACTTCACGGAGAATTTTCAAATGCAAAGGAAATTTTGGCCACCTGCCCCATGATCATTTCCTCTGAAATACAACACTTTAAAAAAGCCAGGTGAAAGTGAAAGAAAAATAATAGTCCCGCCAGCACTCGAACGGCAATTACTACACTCCCAGAGAATAGGGATTGAAAGCGAGGACATCAGAAGTCGTCGGAAGTCAAAGTCTAACGGCAAATACCGACTCTTGGATCCCCACTGCCCATAGCGAAGTATAGCATACTATAAGACATGTATATATAACGAGAAAGTAAATCTAACGTTTTAACGGCTGACATTTCTTCGTAATAATGAGATCCGTTTAGGCCGTATGGCTTCATATATGTCGTGTGTTGATATGGCGGAATACTGCAAGATCGTTATAACATATCTTCTCGTTAACCTATGAATTTTGGACAATCGTTTAATTTGCGACTCGTTATAATAACATGTCTTACAGTATAGGGCTTGAAAGCGATGACGTCGGAAGTCAAAATCTAACGGCAAATACCGACTCTTGGATCCACACTGCCCATAGCGAAGTATAGGATGTGGTGGTTGGAACCCTCTCCCTCGTGTCGCATCCAGGTGTGATTTTCTCCTGTACCAGGAGTGGGTCCTTGACCGGGAGGGCCCAGTTCAGTCACTACCGGTGGATGTGTCAATATGCCGTGATGGAAAACCACCCAATCGTGTAAGGATTCACACCGAAAACCGGGATCCAAGTTGATCCAAAAGTCAGGGTTGTCATGGCTGTGACATAGCACTTTCATGCCCTATACGTTTGACTCCAGAACTACTTCAAACTATACAATCATGTACATGTATGTACTGATTGTCCGCCCCGTAAGCTCTGCTAAAACTCTGCCATGTCATTGCCGGAGAAAATACCATCACCACCCGGCAGTATTGAAATACGGAATGAAGAATTGCAGAGTTCAAAAAGCAACCAACCTCTCTCATCACCTTCCTCCTCTCCACCGATGAACGGTTCAATCGAGCTAACAAACGCAGACCAGTCGTCAATTAGATCGATCGTCTTTTCACTGCAGCGCAAAGTGGTATACAAAACAAAACAAAAACTAGAAACAGATCCAGATTCTACATGTAGGTAGTGCTGTGACAGTAGAGCCTCACCTGATGCCCCTCCCCCCCCTCGGTGGACAGTAAAGCCCCCCCCCCCCCCCCCTGGTGGATTGTAAAGCCCCCCCCCCCCCCTGGTGGACAGCAAAGCACCCCCCCCCCCCCCACACACACACACCCATCGATGGATAGTAGAGGCCCTCACGGTGGACAGCAGAGCCCCCCCCCCCCCCTTCAGTCGACAGGATAGCCCCCCCCCCCCCCACACACACACACACATACACATCGAAGGACAGTAGAGCCTCGAAATGCAATGTAGCATTATGTCAATATGTGATCAGAAAGACCCCCTCACTAAATGTGCAGGCAGCATGTTGTCAGTGATTCCATTAGGGCCAGGCTCCACTGTGGCTCCGCTGCACATCATCTGCGGCATGAAACGTCATCATTACCATAGTGACCGCGGCTCGAGCTGGTGCAGCGAGGCCGAGGCTCACCACCAGCTCTCGCTTCGCGGCTTGATCAAAAACTGCAAGTCGCGGTCACGGCTCGACCTGTTTCCCGTACTTTGCATTGTTTTATACGCGGGAATATTAAATTCAAACTTTAATTCGTTGCGCAGGCCAGAACACGAGGATGTTTTCGATTTCGCGCGCAGGCAGGTAAGGCCACACGTTTTTATTTCTATGTTTCTCGTCACGCGCGCGCATACGATTCAGGAGTCTGGAAGAAAAAAGAAAAAAAAACTATGCTGCACTGACTGTGCATGTGGGGATCAGCACACTCATGCACATGTACATATATGGCCTGGCCTGCGCGACACATGATGCAAGAAGGCATTTTTTGTGCGCAATCTAGCTGCACATGCACAGATTGTGATAGAAGCTCCTACCACATACTAGTTGCTAACTATGGATGCTATTTTGCATGGTGTATTGGTGGATTTT
>NC_088645.1:24785857-24790857 GCF_964019385.1 Sycon ciliatum | reverse complement strand
TAGCAACTTGTGCCATTGAATCCCTATTTTTCATTTTTCATTTTAACTCGGATACTGAGCCAGTAAGACCACACGTTTTTATTTCTATGTTTCTCGTCACCTGAAAATCTAAAAAAGTATGTGTTGTGAACCCTCTGGTTCTCTAAAGTATCAGGAACGAACGACCCCACACGGCACGAGGACAACTATTTATTCTCAACAGTATATTTCACTTCCATCGACTAACAACAATTAACAATGAATGAACAACTGAATAACTAACACTAAAACCACCAGGTAGTTATAGCGTGAAAATGACAGCGTATATGAGAAAAGCATACACATACAACATACAACTACAGCGCACACAGCAAACCGCACATAGCGCATGTAGCGTATACTACGTCGTAAACATCAACGGTACGGCGGAGTCGGGATACAACTGCATTGGAACGAACACAATGTCACACGCGAGAAGGCCTTTCACTCTCGAGAACTTGTGGTTTCACAACATTCTCCCCACCAAAGGGCTTCTCACCGCCGTACAACAACTCACAAGTCAAACGATTTGGGGCTTACTACGCGTCATCTGCTGCTGCGGTGGTGGCCATGGTAGAATATCACTAATGCCCACCAATTCAGAAAACTCGACATCGCGAAGCTTGCCGCTGTGGACTGTCGCACATGACACTGTCACCGATCCACTTCGACATGGGGCAGACGCTGGACCAGACAACACACAACCGATAATGTCATAAAGCTCGACGATGTGGGCTGTCACACACGACATGGTCACCGGTACACTGCTTCGACCCGGGGCGGGCGCGGAATCCGAGGACACACATCGGATCTCTGTGTTCCACACAGTCTCGCCGCTTATTTCTTCCGTGCTAATCAGTATCGCCCTTCTCATTTTCTCGGCTTCTACACCTTGCGCTTCTCAGTCTTGCGCCTCTAACTCTTGCGCCTCCAACTCTTGCGCCTCCAACTCTTGCGCCTCCAACTCTTGCGCCTCCAACTCTTGCGCCTCCAACTCTTGCGCCTCCAACTCTTGCGCCTCCAACTCTTGCGCCTCTACGTCTTGCGCCTCTACGTCTTGCGCCTCTACGTCTTGCGCCTCTACGTCTTGCGCCTCTACGTCTTGCGCCTCTACGTCTTGCGCCTCTATGTCTTGCGCCTCTACGTCTTGCACCTCTACGTCTTGCGCCTCTACGTCTTGCGCCTCTACGTCGTTCGGCCGAGACTCCAGCTGCTTCTGAGCGTCTCCGACCGATGTCGCCATGCTCTGTACCGACGCAGTGGGCCTTGGATCTGATCCTCCCACTGGCTTCAAGTACTCTTCTGACCGCTGCTTGTCTGTAAGCAAAGTCTTACACGCCTTGTCCGGCGTCCTTCCGGGCGAGGCAAGCCAATCTCGCTTTGCTTCCTCGTAACATGTACTGACGGCGATGCGCTCGTCCATCTTCTTGAGCTTTTCGTTGAACTCTGTGCGGAGCACACATTCTTGCCGTCTAGCACTGCGCTCTTCAAACTCCTCGCTCTGTCGGAGCCTCTTCTCCACGTATTCTCTCAACCTATCGCCTTCAAATCCATACCGAATTCCGTTAGCGATAAAGCTGGCTTCAATGATCCATAGTTCCTGTGCCATGCTCGCTTCGTATCCTGGAGTGGTCGTCAAATGTTGTGAACCCTCTGATTCTCTAAAGTATCAGGAACGAACGACCCCACACGGCACGAGGACCACTATTTATTCTCAACAGTATATTTCACTTCCATCGACTAACAACAATTAACAATGAATGAACAACTGAATAACTAACACTAAAACCACCAGGTAGTTATAGCGTGAAAATGACAGCGTATATGAGAAAAGCATACACATACAACATACAACTACAGCGCACACAGCAAACCGCACATAGCGCATGTAGCGTATACTACGTCGTAAACATCAACGGTACGGCGGAGTCGGGATACAACTGCATTGAAACGAACACAATGTCACAAGCGAGAAGGCCTTTCACTCTCGAGAACTTGTGGTTTCACAACAGTATGCGAGAGGTGGAAAAAATAAAAAAATGACCGAAAAATAAAAAAAGTTTACTAAACCTTTGTTCACACTAAAATCCACCAATACACCATGCAAAATAGCATCCATAGTTAGCAACTAGTATGTGGTAGGAGCTTCTGTCACAATCTGAGCATGTGCAGCTAGATTGCGCACAAAAAAAATGCCTTCTTGCATCATGTGTCGCGCACGCGCAGGCCAGGCCACATTATGTACATGTGCATGAGTGTGCTGGACCCCACATGCACAGTCAGTGCAGCACAGTATTTTTTCTTTTTTTCTTCCAGACTCCTGAATCGTATGCGCGCGGGTGACGAGAAACATAGAAATAAAAACGTGTGGCCTAATAAATGTACTTCGAAGTAAAAAAAGAGTAGAAAACACATGAGAACGAGTTATCGCACTTTCTGACTGTTTATTAAATAGGGCACAAAACTGACAAGCTACTGAGACATTCAGCGACCCGAGACCTAACTCTAACACACCAGTTATGTGCCCTTTTATCACACTTTCTGACTGTTTATCATCTTGTTACAGTCGTGGGTAGTTGCTGCATAGCTCGTTCTCATGTGTTTTCTTCTCTTTTTTACATTTACATTCTTCCTTCATTTTTTACACATACACCGCACCACATACACTAGCTGTTGGTAACCACCCAGGGGAATGAAAGAAGAGCTAGGAGAATGAGAAAGAGAGGAAAGACTTATGTGGCCATAATTGTCGGGAATTGAACCCGCAACCTCTCGATTGGAAATCGACTGCACACACACACACACACACACACACACACACACACACACACACACACACGCACACACACACGCACACACACACACACACACACACACACACACACACACACACACACACACACACACCGGCACACACACACAATCACACACACGCACACACACACACAACATAATCGCCGGAGTCAGAGTACAGTATGATCGGGCGCCGAAGAACGCAGGGGCTTAGGACCACAGCCTAACTTAGTATTGTTCTAACATGTTGCAATGTTAGTCGTTTGGTTATTATTTATGAATAGCATCATGCAATGGCGAGCATCATACGATGTGACCACACCACTGGATAACATGTAGAAAACGATACATGCGTTCTTAAATCCGTAAATCTAGCCTGAATCGTTCTTTCAAAAATCTGCGCCATTCTCTACCCTAAGTGTTTTTCGTCTCCCGATCCGCTTACTGTAGGCTTAATATGGCTACTGGTATCTCCTCATCCATACGATGGGAACAAGCGGCACGTCGTAAGAAATTAGAGACAGGGTGCAACTGTGTGTGTGAAGAACTCTCTTCCTAAACCGAGCTTAACAGAATTACGGTACAACCAGGCCTGGCCACACTACTCATAATGGTTTGTTTACCCCCCCCCCCCCCCTCCCTTCCCCCTCCCCCCCCCCCCCCACACACACATACACAAACATACGGAATATAGCGCTGTGGACCCTGGCTGGCGGCAGGCGCTACTAACTTAACGTCTTTAGCATAGCTGCGACAGTTCAATCAGGTCAAGCCTCTCTCACCTGATCAAGGCCCAGCCAGAACTTGGCCTGCTCACGGATCATCTGTGTATCCGGCTTTGAACGTGTACACAGTGGATAGTCTTCCGCCACTAGGGTGGATGCATCCAAGGCGTGCGCACAGCTTGGCGTGCAGCACGTAGACAGGCCGTGCTGCAAACACTCCACCCCCGATGTTTCTCCACAGGGGCACGGCAGGGAGCTGATCACTTCGGCCTGCAGATTCCACTTCCGTAGCACGGTGAGCACGATTGCCTTGACTTCCTCCAGCGTAGACTTTCCACTGCCGCCGTCTCGGCCCTTGCACTCGACGTACACTTGTAAGCCGTAGCGTGTATAGTGCAGGTTCAGCCACGGCCACTCGCTGTTCCAGCGAAGGCGAACGCTGCACCGTGACAGCGTGGCAGCCGAGCGCTTGCGCGACTTCAGCAGCGCCTCCACCACACATTGCCAGTAAAGGAATACGGGGAAGCGCATGCATTCATCGCGGCTTACGTGCTTCAAGGACACATACGCACAGGAACAGGAGGGCGTCTGTGGGTGCATGTCCATGTCCTCGACGACTGCAGGTACAATAAACTCGTGCTCGGCAGAGCTCTCATCCTGCACAATTGCCAGCACTGAGAGCCACTCCAGGATTTCGAAAATGAGCTTGAACCCATCACTGCTTGCTCTGACTGCTTGCCAAGCCTTAGCATGGTCGAAGTAAGACGGATCCGCGAACATCTTGTTGAGAGCTTTGCGTGCCAGGGACTCCGTCATGAACCCAGAATGATAGCGCCGCATTTCGTCCGCTGTGATGTGTCGGTCAGGTTTCAGGTAGACAAAGGCATTGACACAGTCCAGAATGAACTGTGGGTCGAGGATGACCGTGTCTTTCAGCTTGAAAGTTGGGAAGTACACCAGGTGGCCTGCTTCGTGGCAGTACTTAAGCAGCTGCTGTATTTGCCAGTCACTGTAGTCACTTGGAACGGCCTTGACTTGCTTTGCTATGAATTTTGCCTCCTCGAAGGAAATCCAAGGCCGCATGACCTCCTGCTTGAGTGAATGTATGGATATGCAGAATCGGAGCCACGGAACAGGGATGCTACGTTGGCTCTTCTGGCAGCGGTCGATGATGGCCTGCCTCAGTCGCTGTAGCTCATCTGGTTGTGCTGCACTCCCAGTAGATCTGGTATTGTCGATTTTGAAGTGCGACGTTTCGTTCCAGACAAGGTTTTGGTACGGTGAGTCTTTGATCTTCTCGTGGAGTAGCTTACAAGGATCAGGCAGATCAGTTTCATTCCACCTGTCACTCTGGCATCCCACTACAAACACATCATCTGCAGCACTCTGGTCTGTGCTGTTGCTGTCAGCTTTCGCATTCAGCAGCAGTATGTCGAGCCAGCCGAGCAGTTGGTCTAGGCGAGT
>NC_088645.1:24750857-24780857 GCF_964019385.1 Sycon ciliatum | reverse complement strand
TAGGAAATTCAGCAAGTGCAGTGTGACAATGGACATGCATGTGTAAGTGTGTGTGAGTGCGAATTTACTGGAATAGCGTAAGTGCGGTGACATTTTCTTTTTGTTTACAAAGATTTGGATCACGAATGCGAATGTAGACTGCTTCTAGAACTTTTAACTGCTTGAAACTACTAGCGGAACGAACAACACTGAACCAAGAATCATCATAACTTTCACGACACACGGGGTTAGACAACAAATGCAATTTAATTGCCGATGTATTCTTCTTCTTCTCACCGCCTCCGCCTTCACTTGGTTTCTGACCGCCACCGTCCTTCACACCATCTGCACCATCATCGTCATCATCGTCACCGTCCTCTTCATCATCGCTGCCACCTTCACCTGTCGTCGGCTCTCCCAGCAACTGACCACCGGGTTCATCATCGTCACTGCACACGTCGCTTCCACACTCCTCCTCCAGCTGCCGTCGCGTTCTCTTCCTGACCGGTCTTCCCTTGCCATTGCCAAACGCCTGACAGTCGTCAACTCTTCCGCTGGCATCATCCATATCCGGAGAGTTTCGATGCATCTTTCCAGTCACCTCTGCAAACCGAGCTGCCGCCAGCCGTTTGCTCCTTCTCAGCTTTGGTGAGTTGCGGTTGTCTGCGTCCGGCGTTCCGGTACTCGCTGATAATGAAGATAAGACACAGTGTTCGTCTTTGTTTACATTAATGTTTGTTCCCAATTTCTGCGTGCTGTGTTGGTTTTTCCGAGACACCGTTTGTGGAGCAGAAGCCTCTGCCGGAACGGACAGTGGAGTTGGGTGCTTACGTGGTCGGCCACGCTTTGGTCGGGAGGACCTAGCCGCCTGTGACAATATTGAGAGCGGCACGTGTTGTTTGATACGTTCGGACAGATGTTGAAGGGTCCTACCAACATACCGACTACCACATTGTCGGCATTCAAAGTAGTAAATGAGGTGACTCAATTGTAGGGTTGGTAGGACATCCTTCAACATCGTGAACGAACGGATCGTAGTGAACACGGTAACCACATTGGTGGCAAAGTAGGTTTTCTCCACTAGGGATTTCACCACACGGGCCGTGTCCTTCGATTCTTTCCCTTTCCAGGGCAAGCAAAGAAATGCGCGGCACGGCAACGGTCCGATAGCTCGTTCCTTAACAACAGGTGTAGTTGTTAGAAGTTTGTCGAGGAGCTGCTGCGGGTAGCCAATGTGGTTACCGTGTTCACTACGATCCGTTCGTTCACGATGTTGAAGGATGTCCTACCAACCCTACAATTGAGTCACCTCATTTACTACTTTGAATGCCGACAATGTGGTAGTCGGTATGTTGGTAGGACCCTTCAACATCTGTCCGAACGTATCAAACAACACGTGCCGCTCTCAATATTGTCACAGGCGGCTAGGTCCTCCCGACCAAAGCGTGGCCGACCACGTAAGCACCCAACTCCACTGTCCGTTCCGGCAGAGGCTTCTGCTCCACAAACGGTGTCTCGGAAAAACCAACACAGCACGCAGAAATTGGGAACAAACATTAATGTAAACAAAGACGAACACTGTGTCTTATCTTCATTATCAGCGAGTACCGGAACGCCGGACGCAGACAACCGCAACTCACCAAAGCTGAGAAGGAGCAAACGGCTGGCGGCAGCTCGGTTTGCAGAGGTGACTGGAAAGATGCATCGAAACTCTCCGGATATGGATGATGCCAGCGGAAGAGTTGACGACTGTCAGGCGTTTGGCAATGGCAAGGGAAGACCGGTCAGGAAGAGAACGCGACGGCAGCTGGAGGAGGAGTGTGGAAGCGACGTGTGCAGTGACGATGATGAACCCGGTGGTCAGTTGCTGGGAGAGCCGACGACAGGTGAAGGTGGCAGCGATGATGAAGAGGACGGTGACGATGATGACGATGATGGTGCAGATGGTGTGAAGGACGGTGGCGGTCAGAAACCAAGTGAAGGCGGAGGCGGTGAGAAGAAGAAGAATACATCGGCAATTAAATTGCATTTGTTGTCTAACCCCGTGTGTCGTGAAAGTTATGATGATTCTTGGTTCAGTGTTGTTCGTTCCGCTAGTAGTTTCAAGCAGTTAAAAGTTCTAGAAGCAGTCTACATTCGCATTCGTGATCCAAATCTTTGTAAACAAAAAGAAAATGTCACCGCACTTACGCTATTCCAGTAAATTCGCACTCACACACACTTACACATGCATGTCCATTGTCACACTGCACTTGCTGAATTTCCTATCATTTCTCACCTCACCTATAGTTTATTACCTGTGCAAATTGTTCCTAGGTTTGTGCTATTTTTCTTACTATGCTTGTATCCTCGCTGTTCCACTGCAAGTGTATAAATCCTATTGTAGTTTCATCATTCTCTTTAGTCACGAATTCCATTGATAATTGTGACAAGAAAACGTTCTGGAATACATGATTCGTCCCCATGGTTGTGATATGAGTGCGCATTTAGTTATATTCATTGCATTATTATTATTATTATTATGATAACTATTGGTAAACTAACTGCGTGAGTGCTTTGAGCTCAATTGCCTCCGGGACCAGCTTGTACAATACTACGCACGTGTACCGTGTGCTACTGCAGTGTTCGTACAGTACATTGTTGGCAGCACGTGCTACTGCAGTGTTCGTACAGTACCCTGTTGGCAGCACGTACTACTGTAGTGTTCGTACAGTACCCTGTTGGCAGCACGTACTACTGTAGTGTTCGTACAGTACCCTGTTGGCAGCACGTACTACTGTAGTGTTCGTACAGTACCCTGTTGGCAGCACGTACTACTGTAGTGTTCGTACAGTACCCTGTTGGCAGCACGTACTACTGTAGTGTTCGTACAGTACCCTGTTGGCAGCACGTACTACTGTAGTGTTCGTACAGTACCCTGTTGGCAGCACGTACTACTGTAGTGTTCGTACAGTACCCTGTTGGCAGCACGTACTACTGTAGTGTTCGTACAGTACCCTGTTGGCAGCACGTACTACTGTAGTGTTCGTACAGTACCCTGTTGGCAGCACGTACTACTGTAGTGTTCGTACAGTACCCTGTTGGCAGCACGTGCTACTTTCACTGACAGTTTCCTGTTACAGAAAGTGAGCTATAAACAGGTCAGAGTTGAGTTGTGTTGGTGCGGATGACGGTTAAAGTCGTACAAATCAGGTTAGCACTACTTACTCACCTCTACGTTGCGCAGTTTGCCAGTCCACGTGCAGCCTTTTGTGCTCATGGAGCAGTACACTTCTAAATTGGCAACTTCACGCCTCGCATAATTGTCTTCAAACGCCTTTGGCATGGTAGCATGTTGGTAAGAGAGGTGAGGGAGACCACAGATAGATGACACGCACACGTGCACTCGTGCACACACACACACACACACACACACACACACACACACACACACACACACACACACACACACACACACACACACACACACACACACACACACACACACACACACACACACACACACACACACACACACACACACACACACACACACACACACACACACACACACACACACACACACACACACACACACACACACACACACACACACACACACACACACACACACACACACACACACACACACACACACACACACACACACACACACACACACACACACACACACACACACACACACACACACACACACACACACACACACACACACACACACACACACACACACACACACACACACACACACACACACACACACACACACACACACACACACACACACACACACACACACACACACACACACACACACACACACACACACACACACACACACACACACACACACACACACACACACACACACACACACACACACACACACACACACACACACACACACACACACACACACACACACACACACACACACACACATGTACAGTACACATGCATACAGAAACGCCAATGAAAATACTGCTGTGGACAATGAAAATCCCGTTGAATGACCGGGTCCGGCGCCCTCAGTGCGTACAGGACGTAAAGTCGCTGCATGCAGTGCTCACACACACACATGTTGATCGTATGCGTACTCACGGCTGCATAGCCAGCGCCCTGGCCCCGGGGGCCGCTTGACCTCGGACCGGTGTTCCATGTCGAGGACAGTAAACAAATAGCAACATGCAAGTACACTGCAAAAGTACACACTACCACACATTGGTATACAATTGTTTATGGAACGTCTTCCAACAATGAGTAACATGCTTACAGTCCATTCACTATAAGTGTGCACTCTTTTCCAGTCAAAGGGCCCATAAGTATAAATGTCCACTCTTTTCCATCCAGTCAAAGGGCCATTGTGTATGCCCCATGGATTCTACACGTAGGCCAGCGCCAGCCTGACAGGGGAATACCCCACGTGGATGCGTTGAGATGATCAATAAGGTGCATGGCTTCTTCAAAGACAAAGCAGCGGCGCATGCAAATGCACGGAAATCAGCCAGCAAAGCGAGCTAAAAAAATCAATTTTCCATTTTCTCTCTCAAAATTGGACAGATTTTGATCCGGTTTTTTTTTTAAAGGAGCCGCAAGCAAGCGTGCATTCACTTAGAAAAAAATTGCCTTGTATTTGTACGTATTTGTACATAGTCGTATGATGGGAGCATGTAATAACAGTGCACACTTATAGTGAATGGACTGTAGTGACCCCATCTCATGCTGCGCAGAAAGCCAGTCGTGTTGACACGTGGTCTTTTCACGCATTTCTGGATGTGTGTGTTGAAGCATGGTTAGTTGTTGGGTTTCGATACCGATCTACTCTGCAAGCAGGACAGGGACTGAATCAAAGCCTGCAGTTGAGCTTCACGCTGGGCAGATGGACAACGGGATGCAAATGATTCACAGCGCCATGTTGGGTTTTCATATCTTCAAGCCATATCAGTGAGACAATATCACATCAGGGTTCTAATAAAGGAAAATATTGTAATGGGGTGGGGGACATAGGGAAACAAACCGAGTTCACCGATTTTTCCATGGTCCACCATCGCCTTGTCAAACGAAATGTACGGGCGCAGTGAGCAACCGGAACGATCGATTCGTGGCCACATTTTTTTGTGTGAACTGAAAAATGCAAAGATCTCAAAAAATGAGTAGGGTGGCACGCAATCAGAGTGGGAGGGGGGGGGGGGGGGGATCAAAGTAGCCTTCTTTCATTGGACTCCATAAGCACTTGTACAGAAATTGAGCAACAAAGTGCCATACCGTAAAAGACCATAATACGGCCCGTTAGTGAAGTCCAGAACATGGGCATCAATTTGGGCCCGGGCGTTGTTACGGAAAAGCAAGATCAGACTGATTTTCACACCAACATGCCACCCTACGTATAGAGTTAGCACAGTGTACTGTACTCTATACTACCTATTATTGTACTGTACATGCAAGTACACAGTGCAGTGCAGTGCACTGTGTACTGGGCCCGTGATTTCTCCCATGGGCGTTCACATGGAGGTGGGTTAGAAAATGGGACACAATTGTTTACACCGGCACCTGGGCGTGTACACGGGCAGCGGGCGTTGTACTGGGCAGGCGTTAATGCGGGCTTTTACGGTATTATAATAATAATAATTTATAATCCTAATAGTTCCTGGCCACCCAGCACGAGTTCTCTTCCCAAATCCAATGAATGTGGCGTCCTTGAGCCGTAGAAGCAAAGTTCTGCTCCCTACAGCCGGTAGCATGCACCCTGCTTGTTGTGCAAGTGCATCGCCATGCTAGTTTGTTGAGGCTACAGACGTACTACACCACAACCAACTTCACAGAAAGCATAGATTGGCTGTGTTTTCGTGATTTTGTGACAACGTATTCTGGCTCGGGGTGATTTCTCCATGCAATCGGGTTGTGTCATCGGACAGACATTCAGTGACACACGCTCCGACATTACACGAGGAAAGAGACCATGATCATTTCACGAGCATGCACATGCGAGGGGAAAGACTACACATCATAGAGTCATAATGTTACGAGTACAAAATACAGTGTATGTAGAACATGATTGCGCATGACGTGATGCAAGACATAACAGGTTGCGTCCAGTACACAATTGCGCAGGTGTTGGAAATTCGGTATAACCAAGATGCAGTGCATACCGGATTTGCTACAAATACACCAGAATAATGATGGGAACCTCAGAGAGCACATTTCAGAAATTCAACTCACACATGTCACAGGCTCATGGTCCACAGGGCATATTTCGTTTCCACTATCACTACAGCAGTGAAACAACAGCACAAGACGGATTAAGAAAGAAAAGTTGGCTGCTCCCAATGTGGAACTCACGTCTCGTGCTGATTTCACCTACACTCAAATGGCCAACGGCTCCCATTACATCCGCACCACACAGGGAGCACATTGAACTTCACACCTGGAAACCTACAAGAAATCACCGCTCCCAGCTCAATAGTTTCTGCATCAACGCCGACGAAGCCGCAATATCTCTGTTCTAATGTCCACTTTGAAACAGAAAGGTTCTAGAAGAGTGCTCGAAACCCAAGGGCAGAGCTATTTCCAACAAGATGAAGAGGATGAAGATGTCCATGTAACTCCGAATTTCACACACGAGGCGTCGCGGCAATCACCAGACAATAACGAGAAAAATCTGAATGCTGGTTTATCTACCCACAAAGTAAAGGTGCGAATCACAGCAGTCCATTACATCATTGCGTGAATAAAAATAAAAGTGATAAGGCCAAAACAAATAATGACCTTGTTTCCGGTCGGCCGACCGGGCCACTTTTTCCCAAATAATTAATTCTGAAACTTTTTTGGTCCCAAATGCATACAAACGGTGGCAATGCCAAGCGTGCAAGTGCACTCAACGAGTCATAACTCAGTCAAATCTCAACCGAATTCCACAATCGAAACACCTACAAAGTAGCAGATAATCTCAGCTGTCGGCTCGAAAACCTCCGGGATCGATACGAGCTAGAATAACGGAGCTGGAAGGACTCGAACTGTTTTCTTGATTTCTCAGGATGTACGAAAACAGGAATACACCACATGCTGTACAAGAACAGTGAGTCAGTCAACTTTGATATTGATCCTTGCCATGATAGATGTACAATGTACATGTGTAGGTGCTCTTGTCCATCAATACCACAACGATGGAGGAGCCAAAAAAAAGTATCCAAAAAAGTTTCATTCCGGCCGACCGAGTCTCCTTTTTGAGGGGTTGCCGACCGGAAACAAGCCTATTTTTTTGTTTGGGCCTAAGCATATTTTCTAGTAGCTGATTGTCTGCCACTTGATCAGGTGATGCCTGTTCAAAGTTCGAAGTTGCGAAGGTTTTATTAAATATTCAGTGGCATTTTGAGACAAGTTAGCTCCTCTTGTTTTGAGAGACAGGTGCTTAGGTGTTTGTGTGATTGCCAATTTTTCTGTGAGGCATGGATTGCACCTTTTGGTTTCGTTGTTGTAGGCCATTGCTGTGCGCGGTGCACCACCTGAATGTTGCATGCCCTCCACTCATCCTCCGCATCATGTATAAGGCAAGATTCACCATAGATACTGAGAAGAAGGAAAGCACCGGACTAACAGCAACGACATTAAGAAACAACGTCACTGTAACCACCAATCATCTCTGCGCTGCGGACAACGCCAGAAGTGCATGCACATATCGCAATACGTCTGGGCGAAGAAGGATGAGGGGAGGGCATGCCGCATTCAATGGGTCACACCGCAAAGCAGTGGCCTATAGCAACAAAACCAAAAAGGTGCCGATCATGCCTCGCAGAAAATTGGCAATCGTGCAAAGTTGCTAACACCCAAGCACCTACATTAATAAAACCTAGTGTAAGCGACCTCTGTGTTTAGCGACCACCTGCTTTTAACGACCGTTTCTCCATGCACGGACAGTTCTACACAGAAACTGCACTGGATACAGCGACCACCTGCCTTGCGCGACCAGTGACCGACTTTTAGTGTACCAAATGCCATAATGGACGTGCACACAGCGAACAAAACCAACCAAAAGTGCCATCTTGGCTGTCAGGTTTGACAGCAACAGGGTTGAAGTGCGCTCTGATTCATGTGCATGCAGTCAACAGAAGTGACAAGGGACAGTACAGGATGCACTGCATGCCCTTGAGTGAGGTGTGCTTTGCCTGCACGGGAGTATTCTTGTGCTTCACACATGTCAATATGAGAACATGGAAGTACAATCATGCACATGTATGTACACAATCCGATATGTCACGAATGTATGGGACCTGGTTCCAAAGACCATCTGGCTTTAACGACCGATTTTGCTTGAGGAGCAAACTTGTATCAAAGTACTGCAACAAAAATAAATACTTATGAATTATATTATTAAAGGCCTAGCTGGAATCACAATGCTACAAAATTATGTGGAAAAATTCTTACATGACGCGTTTGCTGCAGTATCTGCAGAAACGATGACCACAGCCAGTCTGCACTGGATCCCTCAGCAGGAGCAAGCAAACCGGGCACAGAAATTTTTCAGGAAATAGGTCAACAGTTTGGACATCATAGCCGTAGAGTGGGGGGCCGTCTTTATCCTTAGGATCCATTGCTTTTGAACGTGGAGTCTATACGTCGTTCCTGTCAGTACAGTCTTCGGAGGTGCGCGCTGCATGGAACAAACACAGAGAACACACAACTATTGATGAAAGCACATTGGAATTTCTGGGCCTTACTGGCACGGTATCGATTCGAACGCTCGCGTCCAACCAACGCAGCCATGCATACAAACGGTAGTACACTGGAACATTCACATGGCTATGCATACATACATCGCTGTACACTGGAACATGGCGATATAGATGCAGGCTGGGTAGTGCACTCAACGCAATTCATTCTGGTTCTATTACAAGTTTTATGAATTTTATGGGATGTAGCACCTTTGAGCCAATTTAAAAATGGAAATTCACTAGCTCACTGACTTTGCTCACTTTGACACACAGGACACACCGGACACACAGGACACACAGGACACACAGGACACACAGGACACACAGAGATGGTCTTGTGTGTTTCTCATGCATACGTATTAAAGAAACACTAAACTGACCTCGCTTTCATGTGTGCATCATACTCATAGGCAGAGTGCATCATACTCATAGGCATGAGTGCGCATTTTGATACTTTCTGACTGCTCATAAAAATACGTTGTATCTTGTTACAGTCGTGGATAGCTGCTTCATAACTCGTTCCCGTGTGTTTTCTTCTATTACACTCTTGACACTGTTCATAGGAAAACAAACGCTTTTTTCATCAGACTACACGCCACCATTTCTCGCATATATTCGGGAATATAGTGGACTTTCGTATAAAAACAAAAAACAAAAACAGCACTACTGCGTACGCTCATCGGCTGAAGAGGCCACCGACGGCCTTTCTGCACATAACAGGCAGCTGCCTACTCCAATCATGCGGCTCTTTAAAAATCCGTGTCCTGAAGTGCTGCCGCTCTGCTCATCGTTTCCTTGCTGTAATATAAAATTTATAAATAAATAAATAAATTTGACAGTTCGCATGAGACTCGGCTGAAGGCCAAGTTTTCCGCGTCCGTAGCAACGCCACCACCTTCACACCCTCTAGGACCCTTGCGGGAATAACATCAAACAAAACAAGATTCTAGACAGCGTGTAGTGACTTCACCCACCTGCAATTTTCCCGTTTTCACTTACATAGGTTTTCCGATAACTTTTCACTTACATGGGTTTTCCGATAACGCCCGGTGTAACGGTGACTGATTTTTATGGACCTTTCCACGAATTGCATAGTGATTGTGTACACCATTGGTTTCTGGTTAGGGCTGCATGTCGCATACAATCATTTTTTATCATCAAGAATTCTCGTCTTTCCCTATACATGTACAATTATACCGTACTGTATCTGCACTATCTGTATATGCGGTAAAAGCCCGTACTAACGCCAGCTACCTGTGTACACACCCAGGTGCCCAGTGTCAACACTCTTGTCCCGTTTTCTAGCCCAGCTCCGTGTAAACGCCCATGGGTGAAAGCACAGGTCCATTACACAGTGCAGTGCATGCACAGCTCCATGTGTACATGTATGTACAGTACTGTAGTTATTTTTTGTTCATGTACAGTCGTCCCTCTCTAATCCGGCACCTTTTGCAACGGCATCTTCTGCTGGATAAACAAGGGTGCTGGATTATCAAATCCTGCCCTCCAACCTAGCCCACCTGTTAACATACATGTTTGTGTCGTACGTCAAAACGTAGGGATTTTCTGTGTCAATCCAAGTACTTTGTGGCATTAGAGATTATGTACAGTTTGAGTGATTTGTGAAAAGAATTCGGGTGGACACACCCATTCCCATAGCGCTGCACATCACATCCGAACCAGTTCCGTTGAGTGATTTGTTGCAGAAAATCGCTGCTGGAGGCGGAATTCAAGTGCCGGATTAAAGCGTAGAAAATTAACTGAAAAAATCCGTTTTGCCAGAAAGTGTGCTGGTTTGTAAGGGTGCTGGATAAACAAGTGCCGGATATCCCCCGGATTAGAGAGGGACGGCTGTACACCGGTAGTGTACATTACACAGTGCAGTGCATGCACAGCTCCATGTGTATGTACGGTACTGTAGTACAACTTAGTGTACAATCATCATCATCATCTGCGTTGCCGAAAAAAATAATAATAGTAAAATATCAATATACAAATAATCTACGTGGAGATAAAAGTTTAAAGGGGAAGTATACCCTAAAATCAAATTTTCACCAGTTGTAGTCTTCGGGGTGCTGAGTCGAATGGTCTTGGTCCGAGGAAGCTGAGACGCTCCCTTCCTACTTGAATCCCAATCGAACTCGCGCACTTCCACCGAAACTGGGTGACTGCGCCCTACTAGATGGGGATTTGTATGCAAAATGTCACTAAAAGCGCCATTTCGTTCTTATAAAAGCACGGATGACCGCGATTGGCCCATATGTTGTAGTCTTTTGGACGCTGCGTCGACTGGTTTTGGTCCGAAAAGGCTGCGATGCAGCGTTCCTCCTTTATTCCCAATCGAACATGGTTGAACAAGCGGTCACGTGCTCCTGCGTACACCAGTCACCTGGTCACCGTGCCTGCAGGGTACAACTTACTAGCCTGTTTGACCTTTTTTGGGTGCAGTCCTGTCACTCGAGTTGAACTCGAGTTGAACCTTGGTGTGAAAGTTGTCGCCTGCTGGCGCGGTGACCAGGTGATTTGGGCACCCAGGAGCACGTGACCGCTTCTTCAACCATGTTCGATTGGGAATAAAGGAGGAACGCTGCATCGCAGCCTTTTCGGACCAAAACCAGTCGACTCAGCGTCCAAAAGACTACAACATATGGGCCAATCGCGGTCATCCGTGCTTTTATACGAACGAAATGGCGCTTTTAGTGACATTTTGCATACAAATCCCCATCTAGTAGGGCGCAGTCACCCAGTTTCGGTGGAAGTGCGCGAGTTCGATTGGGATTCAAGTAGGAAGGGAGCGTCGCAGCTTCCTCGGACCAAGACCATTCGACTCAGCACCCAGAAGACTACAACTGGTGAAAATTTGATTTTAGGGTATACTTCCCCTTTAATAATAGCTATGAAAAGTACGAATGCCGCAGACATCACCACGCAACATGACAATTTGTTCAAGGTTTGGTTTGTGTGTTTCCAAAATCGATTTTCAAGCTCCGATCATCAGTGGAAATACGGAACTAAAGTGATCAAGGGAAAAACAAAGGTTAAAAATCCAAAGAAGTGTGACACATGACGGGTAACTTGTGGTACGTATTACAAAAAGTGAGAACTAAGATAAAGAGTAAGTGTGACAAATGGGCATGAACAGTGCAGAAACAACTCATGAACACGGGGTGCAAACTCACGAAAATAACCTAAGTGCTAAAACATGTTCTTTTTGCTTACACAAATCGGGCTTATGCGTACGAATACAAACAGCTTCAAGGACCTTCAACTGCTGGACATAACGGGCACGACACAGTACAGAGAAGTATTTCTTTGACACAGTATCCGGCTGTGTGGACACCGCAGCACCCTCCGGCGCTTGATCCGTGGGTCCAGAGACCACGGAGGTCGACCGCCAATTATTCAACCGAAATATAAGCTAGGAATGGCCAAGGCCCACGCGGAGCATCGAAGGAGACCAGAAGCCAGAAGCAAAACGGAACACAATCTCGGGACGTAGATGAGGTAAGGACAGTGGCACGGGACAGACGTAGGAAGGAGAACATGGATGGTATCACACGACTGACTGGTGGTGAATATGAGTTGGGTGATGATGCGGCGGATGACGGCGAGGATACAGATGACGACGAGGCGGGTGATGACGAGGCGGCGGATGACGGCGAGGCGGATGATGATGAGACGGCTGGTGGTGATGGTGATAAAACGGACGAGGAGGAGTCAGGTGGCAGGGAAGGTGATGGAGCTGATGAGGGTGAAATTCGTAAGAAGTCAGCTGTGTACTTGCATTTGTTATCTCGTCCCGATTGTTTGAGTGTGTATGATGATTCCCACTTCTCTGTACTGTGTCTTGCCCGTTATGTCCAGCAGTTGAAGGTCCTTGAAGCTGTTTGTATTCGTACGCATAAGCCCGATTTGTGTAAGCAAAAAGAACATGTTTTAGCACTTTTATTTCCATTGCTATCAGGTTCGGCCTCATTTTCTCTGTGCTGCGCTGACGAGTCCACAAAGGACGAAACAGTTCTGTCCGCAGATTGAGTATTTCGCTCCTGCTCCTGTAGCAGTTGAGCACTCTTGCGTGGGGTAGTGCCTTTGCTGTTTGCGTTATGCAGAGCTCACTGACTTGTCAGTTTGAGCACTCTGGCAAGGTACGTTCGGGCCTGATTGGAAATTTTTATTTCCATTGCTATCAGGTTTGGCCTCATTTTCTCTGTGCTGCGCTGACGAGTCCACAAAGGACGAAACAGTTCTGTCCGCAGATTGAGTATTTCGCTCCTGCTCCTGTAGCAGTTGAGCACTCTTGCGTGGGGTAGTGCCTTTGCTGTTTGCGTTATGCAGAGCTCACTGACTTGTCAGTTTGAGCACTCTGGCAAGGTACGTTTGGGCCTGATTGGAAATTTTTATTTCCATTGCTATCAGGTTTGGCCTCATTTTCTCTGTGCTGCGCTGACGAGTCCACAAAGGACGAAACAGTTCTGTCCGCAGATTGAGTGTTTTAGCACTTAGGTTATTTTCGTGAGTTTGCACCCCATGTTCATGAGTTGTTTCTGCACTGTTCATGCCCATTTGTCACACTTACTCTTTATCTTAGTTCTCACTTTTTGTAATACGTACCACAAGTTACCCGACATGCGCCTGGTTGTGGTGAAGCCGAGACCCAAGGTCGGCAGAGCATCCCAGACCACGCCACCACTCCCCTTATTCATGGCTCACACGTGACGGGTTAACGTGGCTCTAGTAGAACAAATTAAAAAAATGTGTCACACTTCTTTGGATTTTTAACCTTTGTTTTTCCCTTGATCACTTTAGTTCCGTATTTCCACTGATGATCGGAGCTTGAAAATCGATTTTGGAAACACACAAAACCAAACCTTGAACAAATTGTCATGTTGCGTGGTGATGTCTGCGGCATTCATACTTTTCATAGCTATTATTAAAATATCAATAAAATATAATAATAATAAACGGCATTATGCAGCTGTGTAAGCAGTAGATGCACAGTGTGACTGCCAGGCATCTCTGTCAGATGCTAGTGTACAATGCACTGTACTAAACCTGATCTGTACATACAGTAGTACGGCATGATGCGAAAATCAGTCTGATTTCACTAAATCCGAAATAACGCCCAGGCCCACATTTGCGCCCAGGCCCAAATTGACGCCCATGTTCTGGACCTTCACTAACGTTTCCGTCCAGGGCTTTATTACAGGCGTTTACGGTATGGCCAATACAAGTACATGACGCGCTTGGTGCAGCGGAAACTGTCCTGATATGACACGATTCCGCTTGATCCAGGGATGCACGTTCGATCCACAGCACTTTGGTGCATGGAAATTCGCCCGATCAATACCGGATTCCGCTTGGTACAGGGTCCAGTAAACACAGGTTTACGTATACACCGTCGCTGTATGCATTACTGCACACATGTACCTTTTCCTTACTGGCCAATACATTATCTGTCCAGGAGGTTCACTCATTTTAGACCAGTAGAACCTTGCATCGGCTCCCATGCAATGTAGTTTGTCTCAAGTTTCGGTATCTCTTTTTGGAGTTTTTCTTTGTTATCAAGATAGCTATTACTTACTGTGAACCGTGAAATTATTGCCATGGTCTAATTTCTGCGAAATTCGCGACCACGTGGAAATCGCGAAATTTAGACAGCGCGAAAAGGAGATGCATGAAAGGTTTAGCAAGAATGCCACAGGTTCAGCAAGAATGCCATTCTGCAATCACAAAATTAAAACCTCGCAAACCTGTCCGGACTCTGAAAACGCGAACTAAAAACGCCGCGAAAATTTCACGCTTTACAGTATAATTATTTTAATGATATAACTCTACAGATTTACGCCTTTTGTGTGCGTTTTGAAGTTTCGCTAGGGTGAACATCCCTACAGGAGTACAGTGTGCAAAACCTAGGCTTTGGTACAAGCATTGAAGGATGATGGCGGCTGTGTAACAGTTGGTATTGTACTCGTACTTACCAGTGCCTCACTTCTTCCTAGCGCATACGCCTTAGCGAGCGCCCGTTCCAGACCTCCGCCGAGCGCCTACGATCTCCACTCAGTGCCTGGTCGTGATACCGGGACACAATGACGAGCTCAGCTAAACAGAGCTAGTGACTGCCTGGCCACATGTACACGACGTACAATTATGTAGGCATAGCTATAGGTACCTAGTGGCTAGTGGCAGAAGATACAGCAACAATCTAATTACATGACCGAATAATAATACTACAGTAGAGTCGCGCGCCCAAGAACACTGTTTCCAAGGCAAAGGTTTAGACTGGGACGTTCTTATTTTTCAGCAATCTGGCTGCGTTCTTAGAAACAATCGGTACTGGATGATACGCATCCCACAAACTGCCAGAAAACCAACACCGCCGTTCTTAGCTTTAGCAGTTAAATAGGCTGTGGCGTTCTTTCACTTTCAGGCTGGACGTTCTTAGGCTCCACGACCACGTACGTTCTGCAGGGTGCGACTCTACAAAAAATCAATACGGAGCAAGACGTTCGCAAACTTTTCAGTTCGCGCGAACTTTCGCATTTTTCGTTCGGAAAAGTGGTCGGAACACGAATCCCAGATTCGTGTCAGGGCAGTCATAAATTTACCACGCTGTACTGTCTGTATGAATACTATGATGTGCTGTAGCGGACATGGGAAATCCAGTCGGTTGACCGGGGACAGCGCCCTCAGCGCGTACAGAACGCTGCGTGCAGTGCAGTGCCCATGTTGATCCGATGCGACCAGCGCGCTGCGGCGCACAAAAATTTGCATGTGTGTGCCGCTTATCTACGGCTGCATGGCCAGCACCCTGGCCTGGGGCCGCTAGACCGTACGTGCGACCGGATTTCCATGTCCACAACCAGGGAGTAGTACAATAGTCAATACGTATTGTACTACTCCCTGTCCACAACAGTGGCAGTACGTTGTGTCAACGTCATGCATGTGCGTGCTTGCCTTCTCATGACCGTCACTGAGTTCGACTTCCCTTGTACTACAGTCCATTCATAAAAAGATGGGTCCTGGCTCTGGCGAGCTCCCGTATTTGGCGATTTTTCGTGATTTCATCGTACACAGTGCAGTGCTGCGAACTTTGAAATTTGAAAAAGGGTCCAAAAAGGGTGCCTGAACTGGGGTTCGAACCGCAGAATGCACTGTTGCAGGCGGGGTCAAACGGCCTGGATTTTGATGGTTTTCCCAATTCAGTGCTTTTGGGGCAAAACCTGGCCGAAATCCTATTCTTGCTATGGCTTGCTTTTTGGACAAAAAAACTTCAGAAACATAATTGGAAGAGGATTCCATATGGGATTGCAGAAAAAAATTCTAAAAAAACTCAACGTTTGACCCATTTATGGCCAAAAGCTAGAAGTTCATTTTTTTCTGAATGGACTGTAGGTATTGGAGAGCGAACGCGAACTCGTCTTGCTAAAAATCCTCCGTACTCACGGCTGTTAGCTGCACTTGGATCCCGGCAATTTTATTAATTTTATTAGGCCAAACTAAAGAAGGTGTGTGGTTCGACTAACATGGACATTTTTTTTACGGGCGGGCGGGCGGATTTTTTTTTTTTAATATAATTATATTTTTAGTTTGAGCACTCTGGCAAGGTACGTTCGGGCCTGATTGGAAATTTTTATTTCCATTGCTATCAGGTTCGGCCTCATTTCCTCTGTGCTGCGCTGACGAGTCTACAAAGGACGAAACAGTTCTGTCCGCAGATTGAGTATTTCGCTCCTGCTCTTGTAGCAGTTGAGCACTCTTGCGTGGGGTAGTGCCTTTGCTGTTTGCATTATGCAGAGCTCACTGACTTGTCAGTTTGAGCACTCTGGCAAGGTACGTTCGGGCCTGATTGGAAATTTTTATTTCCATTGCTATCAGGTTCGGCCTCATTTCCTCTGTGCTGCGCTGACGAGTCTACAAAGGACGAAACAGTTCTGTCCGCAGATTGAGTATTTCGCTCCTGCTCTTGTAGCAGTTGAGCACTCTTGCGTGGGGTAGTGCCTTTGCTGTTTGCATTATGCAGAGCTCACTGACTTGTCAGTTTGAGCACTCTGGCAAGGTACGTTCGGGCCTGATTGGAAATTTTTATTTCCATTGCTATCAGGTTCGGCCTCATTTCCTCTGTGCTGCGCTGACGAGTCTACAAAGGACGAAACAGTTCTGTCCGCAGATTGAGTATTTTTAGTACATGTAAATACACTGTACTGCCTTTAGACACCCAGTACATCGGCATTATTACGCAATGTTATGCCATACATGTTGTATAAAGGGATCACTGGCTAATACTTTGAAACATTGTGTAGCTCTGGAACGAGAAGAGAATAACTTCAAGCGGTGACTCTGACTGTCCAAATCATCAAGCAAATGAAGAACGATGCGAGTTGAAAGTAAGTTCGGGAACTACTTCGAAGTACAAATTGTACAATGTACCGGTACATGTATTGCTAGTTTGGTGTCGGCGTGCACGAATACATGGGCTTTTTCCATCGACGCTTCCTGTGCTTGCACACATGGAGCAGCAACCGGTACAGGTGAAATATCGTTCCCAATACACGAGGAAAGTGCAATCTCGTCTGTCCTTCATCCCAAAACAGAAGGCCGTCCTTAATCTGGAACGAGGCAATCACTCTCAACCGGACGGTCACTTCAAAATAAGTCTCACCAGTCTGCCGGTGGTCGTATCGAGTAGACTCTACTACCAGCACAAGGCAGCAGTCGTACCACTCACTGCACTGCACTGCAGTACAACTACAAGTCAAGTCCAAAAGGAGCCGCCTAGCCTGCGTCCGCAGACTGACGCTGCACAGCACGTAGACGTGGACGTGTTCAGTCCACGTAGATCTACGTCAGTCACACGACAGCCCGCCGAAAAAAAGTTACGGTCGGGCTGAAAAATGTACGGTCGGTCGGGTGAGTCGAACCACAGACCTTCTTCAGTGTGGCCTTACTTAGTTTTCTGCACGTGAACCATGAAAAATCAATGCATGCTCATGCATAACCAGTCAGCTCAGCTGGCCTGATCGCCGACGCATTTGACGGGTAACAATTCCATCAAATTTGAGATATCGCTTCGTTCTAAGTCTCAAAACAGTTCTAAAGTCACCAAACCACGCTGGTAATCGATGGCTATTCAATGTTAACATCTTCAGGAAGACTTCAGCCGTTTCCCGAGAGTTTGGGCATCGTTGCCGTTATTTTTCACGGACCGTCAGTGTTCTTCTTCCTCCTGTCTGGAGCTGCAATTGCATCCTGGAATTATTTGAAAGGTATTTCGTGCGGGCTATGGGGGGTTCCAACAGGCATAAAATGACATCACTATAGGATACCTGGTAACTTTCACCCTTCAAGGAGGTAGAGCAATGAGAATTTGTTGTGGCGGTCGTCCAATTTTTGTGGCGGTCGTGGCTGTATTTATGCACTTCCAAGGCTTTCATTCTGCCTGATGCTACTCTCTACTAGCCCTTTCCCAAAGGTGCTCTTTTAATTCGCACTTAGTGCTTTTCGCTAGGCCTTGACGGATTATGCTAATATTTTCGTGAAATTATGCTTTTCGCATTGCTGAAAAAATTGCAGAATTATGCTATTTTTATGCTAAAAGTTACATGTATCATATTATGCCGCATTATGCTCACATACATGTATGCTGCTAATGCATAATGGTTCTGTGCAAAATAACAGGGAAATTTTTTGTAGAGGGCGTTGTGTAGTATCCCTGCTTTACAGTTTACTCATGACTACAGTACATGAAATTGAAGACACCGCTGCAGCTGTACTTATGGTTGATAATATGGTGGTAAAGACACACCTGGCAATATGGCGGTAAACACACGCCTGCCCACACACGCTCTCTAGGCTGCAAAGTTCTGGCACAGAGCTCTCCTTCTCACCACCACCACCATCAGTTCGCGCCTGGCGCCTGGTCGATGCATGGCTGGCGGTATCCGGCATAGCAGGCTGGTACATCAAGTAGCGCATGGCACATACATGTACATGTAGATGATGACACAGCAACCACATAGCTCGATTGCGACGTACGTTTCGTCCCCGCTGGACTCATCAGGCAATCTTCTTCTTGGATGTCTTCATACGGAGCTTGACTCGGGAGAATGAAATTGAAGACACCGCTGCAGCTGTACTTATGGCTGATAATATGGTGGTAAAGACACACCTGGCAATATGAGTCAAGCTCCGTATGAAGACATCCAAGAAGAAGATTGCCTGATGAGTCCAGCGGGGACGAAACGTACGTCGCAATCGAGCTATGTGGTTGCTGTGTCATCATCTACATGTATGTGCCATGCGCTACTTGATGTACCAGCCTGCTATGCCGGATACCGCCAGCCATGCATCGACCAGGCGCCAGGCGCGAACTGATGGTGGTGGTGGTGAGAAGGAGAGCTCTGTGCCAGAACTTTGCAGCCTAGAGAGCGTGTGTGGGCAGGCGTGTGTTTACCGCCATATTGCCAGGTGTGTCTTTACCACCATATTTATCAACCATAGTAGTACATGTACTGATTGGAAATCTTTATTTCCATTGCTATCAGGTTCGGCCTCATTTCCTCTGTGCTGCGCTGATGAGTTCAAAAAGAACGAAACGGCATGCTGTCCGCAGATTGAGTAGTACATGTACATGTATTTTGCATGACTCTTATTGTTTAGAAGCATACAGTACTTCCTACATTTACGATTGTTCTTCCATGATCCTTGCATGGCGCCACTACACACTGGAGAGTAGCTAGACCAACACTAATTATCAGTAGTCTTCATTGTTTCCAAAATACAATACTTGTGCCGCTATGCTTCATTTGCAAGAGGTCCTTGTGCCAGTGTTACCAAGTGCCCTCTACCCCCATGCGTACTGCCCAGTGCCATTTTGCAGAATTTTTCAGAGTTTTCCGTACTCGTTTTTCAGGTCAACAATTTGACTGATTTAGTGTAATTTGGAAGAAAAAACGATACTGTACAACTTTTCCAGCCACAGAGTTCACTTGCGAAGCCTACGAATTCAGTACAATTTTCAACTTCACCAGGTCATAACTTTGGTCTATATTTCTGGAATCCGATGATCGTAACGCTTCCGTGAGTGTTGCATTGGACAGCTTGGAGTTTTGGCTGCCACGTAGATCCTTCGATTGTTGAATTGGCACAAGAAACGATGGAGTTACGAAGGTTTTAGCAATTGATCATATACATGATCGTTTGCGGGATATCCGATTGAAATCCGTACTGCGGACAAAACTTCTTTTTTCCGTAAAAATACGGACAAATACGGGCGGTTGGCAGCACTGTTGTGCAGTTGTATGGACTTATCTTCACTGAGATATCAGTTTCATGCTCCAATTCTTCCTTTGTAGCACTGAGGCGTGCTGCGATTAATCAATGGCATTTCCAGATTGCTTGCTACACTATCACATACTCTCTGTAGCTGTTTTGCTGCCTGCTGCTTGTTTCCCGCAATAGACACCAGCTAAAGCTTCCTAGCTGGCCCCCTTGCCAACGGCCTTGTTAGATTCTGTATAAGTTCTGAGTTTGTATCTCATACGTAACAGTCGTGGTTGATTGAGAGCAAGTTCACTTAAAAATATTTGATATAAGATAACCTCCAGGCCGTGCCGGAGTAAGTTCTGAAACGTTCGTTGACTGACTGTGGGTAGTTGCCTCCTTGCCTTCGCTCACGCACACTACATTGGTGGCAGCGGTGATAGAAACTTGTTGTCAACTTCTGGATTCGTCCTGCGCGGCCTTCGCTCACGCACACTACAGTTGTACTGTAGTAGCAAAAGTTCAACGGGGTCAACGCACCGTCCGACCTAGCTACGACCATCACTGATTGTAATGGACTGGACATGTTTATCAAGGGAGTCGTAAACCTACAACTTCCTGGTGCATCTACTTGTACTTGTACTTGTAGAACATGTACAACTGTATGGAATTTGATGCGAACAGGCGGATTATTACAATTTTATGCGATTCGTATGCAATTTGCCTCGAATTATGCGATTATTCGATTTTGGTAGGAATTATGCGAAAAATTATGCTAGCATAATCCGTCAAGGCCTACTTTTCGCTTTAATTCGCGTCCCTTAAAATATGCTAAGAAAGTGCTCTTTTTTCAGTGAAGCATAGCCATGCAACATGTTCAGATACATGTATGAACCCAAGCCGAGAAATGAATACGCACTCTTCCATTTATGGGTCAACGAAAGGCAAAACCGGAAGTAAAGTTCAAAAACACACTTTTTACAGCATTAGGCCTTGACAGATTATGCTAATATTTTCGTGAAATTATGCTTTTCGCATTGCTGAAAAATTCGCAGAATTATGCTATTTTTATGCTAAAAGTTATCATATTATGCCGCATTATGCTCACATATGCTGCTAATGTATAATGGTTCTGTGCAAATAACAGGGGAATTTTTTTGTAGAGGGCGTTGTACTGTAGTGGCAAAAGTTCAACGGGGATAAGCACATGCGCTTATATGTGCGGAAGTACGGTAACAGACAGGCAGCGCTTCATAACGTTCCTCGTGTGTGTCCTGCCATATCCACAATCTTCCACAACACATATGGCGCTCCAATAATCGTTGTTTCTACCGGGTGGTGACAGGATCTTGCCTCGAGACTCAGAGGGTACTTGCCAGGGCGATCCTTTGGCCATGGCACTGATTGCGCTGGCCATTAGCCCTATGATCAAACGCCTGTCAAGTGACCACCCATCTATGGGCCAGTGCTGGTACGCGGATAACGGCGAGGCTGGTGGAAGGATGATGGACATGCACAAGTTCTGGTTCGCTTTGTCTGACATTGGACCACAGTATGGTTATTTCCCCAATGCCTCAAAGACGACACTCCTTGTCAAGCCGGACTTGGAGCGGGCGGCCGTTCATATGTTCGATTCCACCGGTATTGCAATACGAACTGGTGGAGCGAGGTACCTGGGAGGTGCTGTTGGCCAGTCGTCGTTCATTGCCGATAATCTCTCCCTCTCCCTCTCCCTCTCCCTCTCCCTCTCCCTCTCCCTCTCCCTCTCCCTCTCCCTCTCCCTCTCCCTCTCCCTCTCCCTCTCCCTCTCCCTCTCCCTCTCCCTCTCCCTCTCCCTCTCCCTCTCCCTCTCCCTCTCCCTCTCCCTCTCCCTCTCCCTCTCCCTCTCCCTCTCCCTCTCCCTCTCCCTCTCCCTCTCCCTCTCCCTCTCCCTCTCCCTCTCCCTCTCCCTCTCCCTCTCCCTCTCCCTCTCCCTCTCCCTCTCCCTCTCCCTCTCCCTCTCCCTCTCCCTCTCCCTCTCCCTCTCCCTCTCCCTCTCCCTCTCCCTCTCCCTCTCCCTCTCCCTCTCCCTCTCCCTCTCCCTCTCCCTCTCCCTCTCCCTCTCCCTCTCTCTCTCTCTCTCTCTCTCTCTCTCTCTCTCTCTCTCTCTCTCTCTCTCTCTCTCTCTCTCTCTCTCTCTCTCTCTCTCTCTCTCTCTCTCTCTCTCTCTTTCTTTCTTATTTCTCTCTCTTTCTTTCTTTCTCTCTCTTTCTTTCTGTCTCTCTCGTTCTCTCGCGCGCGTGCGCTCTCTCTCTCTCTCTCTCTCTCTTCTACTGTAGAGGACATTGAAATCCGTTGAGACGTCAAGCGGCCACGGGGCGCTGGCCTTGCGGCCGTGAGCACTGTTGGTCCTTTTTTTACAATGTGTATGTGAAGTCTTGAGCTGCAGTGTATGTACCGTAATTCCCGTTTATAAGTCGCACTCAATTATAAGTCCCCCCCCCCCCTTTTTCAGGTTTGAGCCATAATCGTTTCTTCAGCAGTAAGTCATGCTCGATTGTAAGTTGCCCCCCCCGCCCCTTTGCCCTTGAATTTTAGTGTAAAAAAGGTGTGACTAAAAAGGTGTGACTAAAAAGGTGTGACTTAGATTCGGGGAAATACAGTATGCAGTAAAAGCAGCGAGGGCGCCGACTCCGGGAATCCCATCGGATTTCAATGTCCTTTGCCTGACATGTACGTACAGTCCTTGTGGCTGATGATATTACACAGCCATGCAGTCCTTGTGGCTGATGATATTACACAGCCATACAGTCGCAACAATGTACACGGCGTACTGTAAAACTGGAAAGTCTAACGAGTCACAAAGTCCAAAGTTTTAACCACCAATTTTTTTCATTTGAAGAAACGCTATCGCGAACCCGGTTTGAGACGTCTGTGTAAACATGCGCATACAGATAGGTGACCATGCGCATGCAATAACAGAAATAATGGAGAGGGTGTGTATGTCATGTATTTCTCGTTTTTATTTCTCCATCTCGTTTACCGACAGATGCGTTAGCACTTGTTATAACAAGTGACAAGGGCTATGCGAATGATTTCAGGAGGTGAGTCTGCAGGCTCGCTTGGGAAACTACAACCGGGCGGCGAACACGTGTCGTTGATAGGGACGGAGCGTTCTGACGGGAATGCGCCCAAACAGGCTGTAACTAGTGTAAGTAACTTAGTTGTGGATCTACTGATATACCGGTAGTGCGGTACCCTGCATTCAAGACTGTACATAATAACCGTTATGACTAACTCTGTCTTGTACTCTTGCTGCATTGTACAGTGACTACCAGGGAGTCGTAAAATACCGGTATTTTACGACTCCCTGGTGACTACTGACCAGGCCCAGGTGACTGGTGGTACGCAGGAGCACGTGACCGCTTGTTCAACCATGATCAATTGGGAATCCGGGCCGAACGTGGTATCGCAGCCTTCTCGGCGAACCAAAACCAGTCGACTCAGCGTCCAAAAGACTACAATATATGGGCCAATCGCGGTCATCCGTGCTTTTATAAAAGCGAAATGGCGCTTTTACTGGCTTTAGTGACATTTTGCATACTAAATCCCCATCTAGTAGGGCGCAGGCACCCAGTTTTGGCCCGTGACGGTGGAAGTGGCGAGTTCGATATGGAATAAAGGAGGAAGGGAGCATCTCAGCTTCCTCGGACCAAGACAATTTTGAGTCGATTTTTGACTCAGCACCCCGCCAAGACTACAGCTGGTGAACATTTGATGTTAGGGTATACTTCCCCTTTAACCACCTTCTACTCCAGTACTAAGTTCTGGTGAGATCTCCAGTCTTGAATGCGAATACATAAATCAAATCTCCAGAATTAAAATATAGACTGGGCTTCTATGAATTCAATCAATGTGGATTGGCTCAATGCACCGGCAGACGGGCATGGTGATCTCAATATCGTTAGTCAAGTTTCAGTAAAGGCTAACTCAGGCTAGTGCCTTAATAAAATTGCTAGTGTACTTTAAAAAAAAACTTCAATAAAAGCCATTAAAAACAGCCCTGACATGACTGTCAATTCATGATCAAGGAATAGAGCATGGGCGGCAGATCACAGCAACACAGGCTCACTCGCAGTGGAAACACACAGCACCCATGATGCCTAGTGAAGATTGCTCTTGTCACAAGAAGACATCAAGCTCCACTCTGAGCTACCCGGAGGGAGGCCAGGCTGCTTGCAGCTAAATCCGACCCAGCCGAGGCACTGAGTGAGGTGCCGGGGGATCTGAGAGCAGACGCTTGGCCTTCCCCTGCCATATCTGGACCAGGTTGCATCTCCTCAACGGCGTATCATTTCAAGTACTTGGCATTCCTGGCAAAAAAACAACACAGGCCAAACACCGGTAGAGAGAACTTCTCATTGTCATGCCGGGACAGTGCAGAATGGGTGCCGCGAAGAGACCCAGATGAAACACAGAGGAGCACAGCAAGACACACTGGTGTTTGTAAAATAGAACTGGGCTCACTTTTGTTCCAGCTCTAGAGTTTCCTGGCTAAGTTATAACTTATTCCCGTAGCTATGCAGAAGACGTTACTTCAGTAACGTCTGGCGCTAGCCAGGGTCCACACAGCTTTAATTTGGTGTTTGTGTGTTTGTTTGTGTCACGCCTGGCGCTATCCCGTATCTGACGGCAAAAAAATCATAGGGATGTTATAAAATTTTCAATTCTCCTATTTTTTCAGGCATATCCTGGGATTCGAACCCGCACTATCGCCCTACATGCATTCCCCCATACACTTCGCATTCATACCCATTCTTCCAAGTTGCTTCACGTTATGATCTTGCGTTTGAAAGCCCTATTTGAATATTGCGGGCAGCTGTATGTGGCCAGCTGTGTTTGATGGTACGGTACGGGAGACGGTGTCGTATTACCCTCGATCGTACCTGTCCCGTACCTAACTCTACCGTACCGTACCATCAAAGACGGCTGGCCACAATGCATATTCAAATAGGGCTTTCAAATGCAAGATCATAATGTGAAGCAACTTGGAAGAATTAGTATGTATGCGAAGTGTATCGGGGATCCATGCAGGGCGCGATAGTGCGGGTTCGAATCCCAGGTTATGTCTTAAAAAAAGGAATTTTTTAAAGACCGGGGGATGCATGCAGGGCGCGATAGTGCGGGTTCGAATCCCAGGTTATATCTTTAAAAAAAAGGAATTTTTTAAAGAATTTATACCATCCCTATGCTTTTTTTGTCTAGGTCATCAAGGCAAAAAAGCATAGCGTCGGGCCCTGAGCTTCCAAGCTCTCTCGTTAGGCCAATCATCACGTCTGAAGATTCGCAAGTAGCTTACAGTAGAACGCCGATTATCCGGACGTCAACTATCCGGATAATCAATTATCCGGACCAGTCAACTATCCGGATAATCGATTATCCGGACCAGTCAACTATCCGGATAATCGATTATCTGGACGTCAACTATCCGGATAATCGATTATCCGGACCAGTCAACTATCCGGATAATCGATTATCTGGACGTCAACTATCCGGATAATCGATTATCCGGACCGGTCAACTATCCGGATAATCGATTATCTGGACGTCAACTATCCGGATAATCGATTATCTGGACGTCAACTATCCGGATAATCGATTATCCGGACTGGTCAACTATCCGGATAATCGATGATCCGGACCAGTCAACTATCCGGATAATCGATTATCCGGACTGGTCAACTATCCGGATAATCGATGATCCGGACCAGTCAACTATCCGGATAATCGATTATTCGGACCGGTCAACTACCCGGATGATCGATTATCCGGATCACTTGCTGGGGCTGGATAATAAAAAGTAGCTGCTTTTCGGGGTTTTCGCCGCGGCTATTTTTCCCCACTGTTAGCACCATTCAAGTGAGGCACAAGATGAGTTACAACAGGTTGGAGTCAAAAGGTATCCCGATAGTGTCATTTTTAGGAGCTGGAGTTCCTGTTGTACTGCCGAAGAGAATGAAAAATGATGAAAACATGCGGGAATATGCATGTTTTAGATAGATGTATGACTGCTCCCTTATCCGAACATTCTTCTCATCCGAACCCCCCCCCCCCCCCCCCACGGAGACAACCCCGTACCCCAAGTGGTGTGGATAATCGGCACCCTACTGTACACCCAGTAACTTAGCTTGACCAGAGGAAGACCTGTGGTTGAGTGAACAATGACCCCCCCCCCCTCCAGGTGCAGAGAACACCGATCTACCTATACACAGATGATCTGTATAATACTGTATACAGATCACCTGTGTAAAGATCACCCGTGTAAAGACCACCTGTGTATGGGTCATTATATTACAGGTGATTCTTACCACTTGGATTTTTATACACAAGTGGTTTTACACACAGGTGTACTTTATACGCAGGTGATCTCTATACCCAAGCGGTCGCACCACGCAGGTGGTCTCTATACACAGGTGGCCTTAGCACACGGATGATCTTTATTCAACAGGGGACCTTTAAAAACAGGTGGTCTTAGCACACAGGTGGTCTTAGCACACAGGTGGTCCTCATACACAAGTAGTCTAAACACACAGGAGGTCTTCATACACAGGTGGTCTGTATGCACAGGTGGTCTGTGTGCACAGGTGTGCTGAAACCATGGTAACATAAATTTCTGATACCTGAACTGATTCAGGGTCTCTAAACACAGGTGGTCTTTCATGGCAGTGACTACATTGAAACGTACACCAGTGGTCACATTAAAGTGTAAATTGCATGTTTCTTCAGTACAATGTAGCTCATGAGAGAGCGAGGGTCGCTCGGTGATGGCCACTACTCGGCGATACCTTCTACTGCATTTTCATGAAGCTACCGGTTTCCGTCCAGAACTGCACTACCCGGTGAGTACATGCAGAAGTGCATGGCGATACAGGATGTGTGCATGCACACAGTGTGCATGCATGCCGTGCGCGCCTACGCGCATAAGTCACACGTGTTCACCGTCACCTCTACTACGGTGTGCGAGCAGTTCACTCGATTTTATTCGTCCACGCCCAGGATATCGCCGTGGGCTGGTTTCTGGGATCATTTCCCTGCTACCGCGATAAAGCGCGAGCCTAAATGTTCTAGAATACACTTGTTTTAGACAAATCCGAGGCCGCTGAACACGAAAATCGGGTGTTCCTCGCGGGGCCGAGTATGCACCTGGTCGAAATTAGTACTTCGAAGTGTATCGGCGCGATGCGCGGAGGCATAATTTTTGGAAGCATGGCACGTGTGGCACCATTGGAAAGGTAATGACCTCAGCTACCTAAACATAGCATCGACAAGGCCGAAAAGGCCGCGTGAGAAGATACTTGTACCTCAAAGTGCATCCCGAACTGCTGCCACGACGCGCCCATTCACTTTGTACGCGGCGAGCTGTGACTGCATTTTTCGATTTTCAGCGACCGGAACTGAACTCCCTACTAGCACTGCATCAATAGCAGGTACAAGCACAATACACTGCATCAATAGCAGGTACAAGCACAACACACTGCATCAATAGCAGGTACACGCACAACACACTGCACACACTCCGCATGCAACTCACTTGATTGTGCTGAAGAGACGGCGGCGATTATGCTTGGCACTAGCAGCCAGCAGGTTAAACAGCTGTTGGACAGTCGTGGCCGGACGTTGCATGAGATACAACAGGATGCAGAAGAGGTTGTTCTCCCCTTTGCCCGTGCCTCTGATGTATCCTTTCTTCATCTCGTGAAACGATCTCAGGATAGTTGTGTACTGGTTCTTGTGTGCGGGATCCACCAGCTCAACAGCCGCTTTTCCGCATTTTGCTACCACAGCACCAGAGCGGAGAACAGGAAAGGACAACGGGCCTTATTTAATGCCAAAAATAATAATTGAAAAGAAAAAAGATTGCGGAGGCCTGCTTAGCCGCTCTCCGGTCATGATCGGCAGAGGTAGAACACCAGTTCACACATCGCCTCCGGCGATGGGCGCCAAAAGGTCAGAAAGTGTGTGTATGTGTGTGTGTGTGTGTGTGTGTGTGTGTGTGTGTGTGTGTGTGTGTGTGTATGTGTGTGTGTTTCTGTCGTCGGCCATGCCCACTATCCCGTACATGTCCCATACTGTATCATCAAAGACATCCTCTAATAGATGATAGTGAGGTTCTGCCACACGGTAAAACGTGCCAAATTACGTATGGAAACTTCGCCGCGGTACGGGATCAAGTTTCATGCGGATTTTTTCATACCGTTTTCCGTGTGAAGCGCGCTTCACACGGACTGGACTCCGTGTGAAAACTGAGCGTACAGAGTACATGTGGCGGGGTGTTCGTGTATGCTATGAGCATGCTACGTACAGCAGAACCGGTGCAACGTACGAAAAATCCGTGTCAAACTTCGCTGCAGTTGACACGGAGTTTGGTACGTAGGTCCGTGTAGCAGAACCTCTCTGATATGCCAAATAACGTGCAACTAGACTTGGGAGGGCATTGCAGAGTAGTTGCATACAAAGTTCAAAAGTTGTACGGGTACCTGTGACTTGTATTCCTGCAGAGCTCAGGGTCTACCGTGTACACATTGTAGTAGAATGTGTATGCAACTTGTGTGCGATGCCCTCTTAAGTCTAGTTGCGCGTTATTTGGCATATCCTCTAATTGATTTGAGTTGCAGTATAGAGACGGTCATTGGAGTCGAGGAGTGAAGTTTTATACATGTTCATATTTCGGACTTCACGGAAAATTTTCAAATGCAAAGGAAATTTTGGCCACCTGCTCCATTTTCATTTTCTCTGAAATTCAACACTTTAAAAAAGCCAGGTGAAAGTGAAAGAAAAATAATAGTCCCGTCAGCACTCGAACGGCAATTACTACACTCCCAGAGAATAGGGATTGAAAGCGAGGACATCAGAAGTCGTCGGAAGTCAAAGTTTAACGGCAAATACCGACTCTTGGATCCACACTGCCCATAGCGAAGTATAGCATACTATAAGGCATGTGTATAAGGGAGCATCTCATAAGTTCGCACTTTTTTTGTAAACGTAACGCATTTCGAATAGACTTTACCCCTCCCCCCACCTCCCCCCACTATTTGAAAGTCTTATCGCACATTTTCCGTGTTCATGTAGATCTACTACTGTACATGTCCATGCATGCCATAGTATGCACATGTACATGTACATGAATGTTTTGCTAGTGTGGAAGTGAATGGCATACAGTAGTACCGCATCTACTGAGTACAAGTACAGTACAACCAATGACATGTATACGCACATAAACAGAGTTTCTCCACAAAGACTGTACTGTGAAAGCTGGCCAGGTACACGGTTTGATAATGCTGGTGTGACATTTGACACCTGTGATTAGCCTGCATGATTGATTGCATGCAGTGCAGGGTTAGCTGATTAGCCTGCATGATTGATTGCATGCAGTGCAGGGTTAGCTGATTAGCCTGCATGATTGATTGCATGCAGTGCAGGGTTAGCTGATCAGCCTGCATGATTGATTGCATGCAGTGCAGGGTTAGCTGATCAGCCTGCATGATTGATTGCATGCAGTGCAGGGTTAGCTGATCAGCCTGCATGATTGATTGCATGCAGTGCAGGGTTAGCTGATCAGCCTGCATGATTGATTGCATGCAGTGCAGGGTTAGCTGATCAGCCTGCATGATTGATTGCATGCAGTGCAGGGTTAGCTGATCTGCGAACATACTACAGGTAGATATACACCTAAACACCATGAACCATGAACATACCCTGCTGAAGCGGTCTAGCACATGCACCATGTCACGTATGTGCACAGCACAGTATTGTACACAACCAGAAAATGTGCGAACTGTCATTTTTCTATTCGAAAAGGGCGCTACCCCCCTACCCCGTTTCTAAATGCGTTACGTTTAGAAAAAAAATGCGAACTTATGAGATGCTCCCTAACGAGGAAGTAAATCTAACGTTTTAACGGATGACATTTCTTCGTTATAATAAGATCCGTTTAGGCCGTATGGCTTCATATATGTCGTGTGTGGATATGGCGGAATACTGCAAGATCGTTATAATTATACATGTATCTTCTCGT
>NC_088645.1:24718357-24745857 GCF_964019385.1 Sycon ciliatum | reverse complement strand
GCGCTACTAACTTAACGTCTTTAGCATAGCTGCGACAGTTCAATCAGGTCAAGCCTCTCTCACCTGATCAAGGCCCAGCCAGAACTTGGCCTGCTCACGGATCATCTGTGTATCCGGCTTTGAACGTGTACACAGAGGATAGTCTTCAGCCACTAGGGTGGATGCATCCAAGGCATGCGCACAGCTTGGCGTGCAGCACGTAGACAGGCCGTGCTGCAAACACTCCACCTCTGATGTTTCTCCACAGGGGCACGGCAGGGAGCTAATCACTTCGGCCTGCAGGTTCCACTTCCGTAGCACGGTGAGCACGATTGCCTTGACTTCCTCCAGCGCAGACTTTCCGCTGCCGTCGTGTCGGCCCTTGCACTCGACGTACACTTGTAAGCCGTAGCGTGTATAGTGCAGGTTCAGCCACGGCCACTCGCTGTTCCAGCGAAGGCGAACGCTGCACCGTGAGAGCGTGGCAGCCGAGCGCTTGCGCGACTTCAGCAGCGCCTCCACCACACATTGCCAATAAAGGAATACGGGGAAGCGCATGCATTCATCGCGGCTTGCGTGCTTCAAAGACACGTACGCACAGGAACAGGAGGGCGTCTGTGGGGGCATGTCCATGTCCTCGACGACTGCAGGTACAATAAACTCGTGCTCGGCAGAGCTCTCATCCTGCACAATTGCCAGCACTGAGAGCCACTCCAGGATTTCGAAAATGAGCTTGAACCCATCACTGCTTGCTTTGACTGCTTGCCACGCCTTAGCATGGTCGAAGTAAGACGGATCCTCGAACATCTTGTTGAGAGCTTTGCGTGCCAGGGACTCCGTCATGAACCCAGAATGATAGCGCCGCGCTTCGTTCACTGTGATGTCCCGGTCAGGCTTCAGGTAGACAAAGGCATTGACACAGTCCAGAATGAACTGTGGGTCGAGGATGACCGTGTCTTTCAGCTTGAAAGTTGAGAAGTACACCAGGTGGCCTGCTTCGTGGCAGTACTTAAGCAGCTGCTGTATTTGCCGGTCACTGTAGTCACTTGGAACGGCCTTGACTTGCTTTGCTATGAATTTTGCCTCCTCGAAGGAAATCCAAGGCCGCATGACCTCCTGCTTGAGTGAATGTATGGATATGCAGAATCGGAGCCACGGAACAGGGATGTTACGTTGGCTCTTCTGGCAGCGGTCGATGATGGCCTCTCTCAGTCGCTGTAGCTCATCTGGTTGTGCTGCACTGCCAGTGGATCTGGTGTTATCGATTTTGAAGTGCGACGTTTCGTTCCAGACAAGGTTTTGGTATGGTGAACCTTTGATCTTCTCGTGGAGTAGCTTACAAGGATCAGGCAGATCAGTTCTATTCCACCTGTCACTCTGGCATCCCACTACAAACACATCATCTGCAGCACTCTGGTCTGTGCTGTTGCTGTCAGCTTTCGCATTCAGCAGCAGTATGTCGAGCCAGCCGAGCAGTTGGTCTAGGCGAGTGGCATCGGCCGGCAGAGTGGCCCGCTCGATACACTCCTCCCGGCTGACCTGCAATTCATCGAGCTTGGGAAGGGCCTCCAGAAGGTCCAGAGAAGAGTTGTATGTGGCAATGAAGGTTGTGTTTTTGGCCATGAAGAGGGGCTGCACGGATTGGTAGACCTGCTGACCTCCAAGGTCGCGGAATGTGATGACGGTATAGTTGGGCGTGTTGGCCCGGTCAGAGATGTACTTTACCCTGTCTGCGTTGAGAAATCCTGTGATGGTCTCGTGGATTTCCTCGCGCATTGCTGGCTCGTCGCGCTGCAGGTGGATGGCCGTGGGCTGGGAATGTCTGTTGTTAGCTGCGCTGCTGCTGCTGCTGCTGCTGCTATTGTCCTCCATAGGTCCTGCATGGGTCCCAGCCACAGGATCCTCTTCTGCTGTGGCTCTTTCCTGCTCGTCTTGTGTCGTCTCCTTATCTTGGGGATGATTCGAAGTGGATGATTTGCACATCATGGTGATGACATAGAGTCGGCTCAGGGCATCTGGCATGTCTGGGCATTCGATGAATCGGCAGTCAGCAGAGATGTTTGTAGTTGCGTAGGACGTTCGCATGCCGGGCGTGCTGAGTTCATTTTCATTGTACATCTTCTCCAGCAATGCCTTCAGCAAGCTGGTCTTTCCAACGCGCGCCGCACCAAGTATTGCCACGTGCAGGAAATGGATGACGGTTGTACCGCCCAACCGGGCTGCCTCCTGCTCTGCTGCTTCGAGTTCACTGATACTGGGCACAGCAGCAGCATCTCCTGGTCACAGCAGTAAGCAGAGCACAATACAGGACACAGTTTGAACACAAACCGTTCGAATGCACACATGGATACTACACCAACACGCCATGATGACCAGCCACCGTGTCGAGGCTAGTTTGCAACTATTTACATCCAGTAAGCAAGAGATCGTACAGCACAAGCAACAGGAATACAAAACAAGCGAGAGTGCATCTTCACTGCATGCACTTGTATTGTGAGAAGGCCTGCTTGACTCACAATTTTATCCACGGTGTGTCTGAAAGTCATTGTTTCCCACCCGGGACTACAAATTTTATGATAACACTCCATCGCGGGAATATCGGCAGGCAGGAGACACCGGTTATGGTTGTGCTACAGTTGAGGCACTGCCGATCTTTTTGATGCACTAATCTAGCTAATGCTTGCAAGCATCCACTGAACATGCTGCTGTGTTTGCGTCCGCAAAGTACCGCTACTTGAGCCCTTTCCGGCACTGCACTCACATTGCCAGCTTAGGTCAATGCCTGACCTGACGTCACACTTATCTTCCCATGGCAACGCCAACCAATTTATTCAGCATCCTTCCTGCACAGCCGTGATTGCTGGCTTTCATGTTCTCTATTGCCGTTGCCCTCACTGCAAAGTCAAGTTATTTGTTTGCGTCTAGCTTGTGTTAGCTTCAAATTCTCACCCTCCACTGACCAACCTTCCCATCATTATCCTCTTTAATAGCAACAGTACTACTTGGGGACATTCAGCTCTATCGCTTCTAACTGGATATTTGCTAGTCGCTGCTCATCACGAGCCAGTTGCTGCTAGTCGCCTAGCTTTACTTTCGAGCTCTTCCAGCTTTTGCATTACGAAACCAGTTACAGTAAAAACCTGTGACTAACGACCACCCCTTGGGGCCAGAGAAAGCGGTCTTTAGTGGCAGGTGGTCCTTAGTTAGAGGTTTGCACCGCACAACCATAATATGAGTGTGCGACCGTCCGTGCCTGGCGAAGTGGTCGGTAGTACGCTGCACTTCCATATACATGTCTTGCTCTCGTCTTTTTTTCTCTCTCTCTCTCTTATGTCCTTCTCTATTTTTCTTGGCGTGCTTTGTCTGTGCAGACGCCGAGACCACCAAGGTCGGCTGAGCAGCAGGGCCCCATCACCACTTTCCGCATTCATTCGGGAGCATAGTGGACTTAGTAAAAAAATAAAAATAAAGTACCAGGCTGGTCGCTAGTCAAGGTGGTCTTTAGTTACAGGTTTTACTGAACTTAATTAAGAGCAACACACTGTCACCAAGCCAGTCCTCGTTGCCCTGACTGAGCGCGAGTGTGCGGAGGATGGGGTGCCAAACAGTAATCCAACTGTACCTTCTTGTGACTTGGTCTGCTGGGAAACCAGGTGCATATGATGTTCCTTCTGGCTCTCACAGTGTCTATCCACCTGCTCACGAGTACCCTGTGTCGAAAGAGAAACAAAGGAATCATAATGGTTGGAAAACATGGTTTGTTTTTAGAGGTCAGGTACATGTGTATTGAACGGACAACTGTTTTAACATTCTGAAACAACTGTTTAGAACCAATAGTTATGTAATGTAGTATAGTGATAGGTGGATAGTTAACCAACGAAGGCTTAGTCACAGGTCTTGGTTTGGTCCAACATGACTGCATCACTGGCGGCATTGAATGCAAGTCGCAATCTCACTAACTTGTCATATCATCAGCGCTGTGGAGCTACCATAAGAAATCTTCAAAACATACCTCAAACGCACAAGAGTACTGATGGTAAGGGCAGACAACTGTCTTGTTAGGGCAGTCCTCAGCCATGTGCTGCACCAGCTGAACAGTGGCGAAAAGGCACAGGAACAGCATATGCATACACGCGCATACACACACACAAACACACGCACACACACACACACACATACACACACACACACACACACGCACACATACACACACATACACACACAAACACACACACACACATACACATGTACACAACGTCAGGCTACACTGGAGAGGCTAATCTAAGTCTCAAAAAGCACAGTCAAACCTGGATGGTGAGCCAATTATGTTGGTGGACAGTTAGTCATAACTCGTAACATTTTGTCCTTTACAATCTTAGACCAGTCATCTCAGGCACCAATCCATATTTCAGCTTTCAGCACACGGCACCCAATGCACCGGCAGTTCTTCATAGAAACTGCACCGGAAACAGCGATCACCTGCGTTGCGCATCCGGCGGCTGACTTTTTGTGTACCAAGTGCCATATCTGACCTGCAAAAAGCGACCAAAGGTGCTATCCTGGCTGGTAGGCTTGACTGCAACAGGGTTGACATGTGCTCAGAAGCGAGTGCATGCAGTCAACGGAAGTGACAAGTGACAGTGCAGGGTGCGCTGCATGCACTTGAGTGAGCTGTGAAACTCAACAATGTTCTTTTTTGTCTGCATGAAAATGTTCTCCACCCTACGCCCATCAATATGAAGGTTGTGCATGATCCGGCCGCGATGATGCCGCGAATGCAAGGGGTCTTGTTCTAAAGACCACCTGGTGTTAACGACCGCTTTTGCTCGCACCGTAGGGTGGTCGCTTCAAAAACCAGGCTTCAATACCTATGGCAGGGAGATTAAAGTGCTGGTCACCGAAACCTTAACTCGCAATTTTAATTATAGCTCAAAGGGCTAAGCTGTGCTATGCTAGATCATTCAGGAATGATACAAGGACTTAAAAACTTACTTCTTTACGCTTGATCTGGTTTCTGCACATTGCACACTGTACCTCAGCGTTGATGCACTCCTGCGCAATGTGGTCAGGCGTAAGCGCTTGTGGTACAAGCACGCTACAGAGCGCGCACGGGACAGGCGTATAGCGGCAAACATCGGTAACGTGGTGGTTGAGTTGATTACGATGCATGGTCTCACTACAACCCTCGTTGGGACAGCGCACAGTGACGTACTCACACACAGCCAAATGATCCTGCAATGGGTGTGAGTCACCCGGGACAAGGAGGCAACATAAACACGCTAACACAATGACACATGCAGGACCGCCAGAAGTAGTTTTTGATTGGCCCGGTAGTTTCAGTGCCTTTCATACTACGTTGTGTATGATATGGCGGGTACACATGTCACATGACCTCCATAGTTGTAAACATGTGTTGATTGCTAAAATATTGCTCCGGTGATAACTGAGAGAGAGAGAGAGAAAGAGAGAGAGAGAGAGAGAGAGAGAGAGAGAGAGAGAGAGAAAGAGAGAGAGAGAGAGAGAGAGAGAGAGCGAGAGAGAGAGAGAGAGAGAGAGAGAGAGAGAGAGAGAGAGAGAGAGAGAGAGAGAGAGAGAGAGAGAGAGAATGCCTGCCTGTTGCGAACCGTGATTGGCCGCTTTTATAAATGTTCCAGAATGCTCCAGAGCTGTGAACTGTGATTGGCCGCTTATACTAATGTTCCAGGATATTCTAGAATTTTGTCGGCAACCGGTTTCCGTAGCGTGCTTATTGGTTAATGACATAAAACATGGCTGTCGGTTGCCGAGCTTTTGTTCCTTTGCTTTCTTCTTTCTTATTGCTCTTTTACATTCTTTGCCTTCCGAATGTGCATATAATAATTATGTCTTTCTTGATTACTATGGTTGGGTATTTCACAACAGCCGACGGGACAACAGACGGACGGAGCGAATCGAGTTCTGGGCAAGATCGTCAGTCAGTCGAGAGAGATGGCAGCTAACCGGCCATATTCTCCGTATGGACAGGGATGCGCCGCCATGGATCGCGCTGACGGGCTATTTTGCAGGAGATGCCAAGGCTGGGCGTGGACGTCCAAGGACATCCATTGCGACGCGCATCACAAGCGACTTACAGAGAAGGAACATCGACTTGAAGCGCAGCAATCAGCTGAAGAATGTGAGGGCCATCGCTCTGGACAAGCCTACATGGAGAAATCTGGCCGACAATCCATGATCTGGCGTCACAGGTCATCAGTGCACCGTGCTAATAATTATCTTGATAATGGAATTTGATCATAGGAGATAGGACAGAAGCGGAACGTATAATTATACCCACATAATTATATTATTACGCGTGCTGTGGTGTTATTATTATTATTACGATAACTATTGGTAAACTAACTCCGTGAGTGCTTTAAGCTCGATTGCCTCCGGGACCAGCTTGTACAATACTACGCACGTGTACCGTGTGCTACTGCAGTGTTCATACAGTACCCTGTTGTGTACTACTGCAGTGTTCGTACAGTACCCTGTTGGCAGCACGTACTACTTTCACTGACAGTTTCCTGTTACAGAATGTGAGCTTTAAACAGGCCAGAGTTGAGTTGTGTTGGTGCGGATGACGGTTAAAGTCGTACAAATCAGGTCAGCACTACTTACTCACCTCTATGTTGCGCAGTTTGCCAGTCCACGTGCAGCCTTTTGTGCTCATGGAGCAGTACACTTCTAAATTGGCAATTTCATGCTTCGCAAAAGGGTCTGCAAACGCCTTTGGCATGGTAGCATGGTGGTAAGAGAGGTGAGGGAGACCACAGATAGATGACACGCACACGTGCAGTCGTGCACACACACACACACACACACACACACACACACACACACACACACACACACACACACACACACACACACACACACACACACACACACACACACACACACACACACACACACACACACACACACACACACACACACACACACACACACACACACACACACACACACACACACACACACACACACACACACACACACACACACACACACACACACACACACACACACACACACACACACACACACACACACACACACACACACACACACACACACACACACACACACACACACACACACACACACACACACACACACACACACACACACACACACACACACACACACACACACACACACACACACACACACACACACACACACACACACACACACACACACACACACACACACACACACACACACACACACACACACACACACACACACACACACACACACACACACACACACACACACACACACACACACACACACACACACACACACACACACACACACACACACACACACACACACACACACACACACACACACACACACACACACACACACACACACACACACACACACACACACACACACACACACACACACACACACACACACACACACACACACACACACACACACACACACACACACACACACACACACACACACACACACACACACACACACACACACACACACACACACACACACACACACACACACACACACACACACACACACACACACACACACACACACACACACACACACACACACACACACACACACACACACACACACACACACACACACACACACACACACACACACACACACACACACACACACACACACACACACACACACACACACACACACACACACACACACACACACACACACACACACACACACACACACACACACACACACACACACACACACACACACACACACACACACACACACACACACACACACACACACACACACACACACACACACACACACACACACACACACACACACACACACACACACACACACACACACACACACACACACACACACACACACACACACACACACACACACACACACACACACACACACACACACACACACACATGTACAGTACACATGCATACAGAAACGCCAATGAACATACTGCTGTGGACAATGAAAATCCCGTTGAATGACCGGGTCCGATGCCCTCAGTGCGTACAAGACGTAAAGTTGCTGCATGCAGTGCTCACACACATGTTGATCGTATGCGTACTCACGGCTGCATAGCCAGCGCCCTGGCCCTGGGGGCCGCTTGACCTCGGACCGGTTTTCCATGTCCAGGACAGTAAATAGATAGCAACATGCAAGTACACTGCAAAAGTACACAGTACCACACATTGGTATACACATGTTTATGGAACGTCTTCCAACAATGAGTACAGTGTAACATGCTTAGTGACCCCATCTCATGCTGCGCAGAAAGCCAGTCGTGTTGACACGTGGTCTTTTCACGCATTTCTGGATGTGTGTGTGTGTGTTGAAGCATGGTTAGGTGTTGGGTTTCGATACCGATCTACTCTGCAAGCAGGACAGGGACTGAATCAAAGCCTGCAGTTGAGCTTCACGCTGGGCTGATGGATAACGGGATGCAAATGATGCACAGCATCATGTTGAGTTTTCACTTTTCATATCTTCAAGCCATATCTATGAGACTGAAATATCAAACCAGGCAAGTATTGTAACCGGGGGGGGGGGGGGGGGGGGGGCATAGGGAAACAAACCGAGTTAACCAATTTTCGCATGTTCCACTATCGCCTTGTCAGACGAAATGTACGGGCGCAGTGAGCAACGAAACGATCGATTCGTGGCCACATTTTTGTTGTGTGAACTGAAAACTGCAAAGATCCCAAAAAAATGAGTAGGGTGGCACGCAATCAGAGTGGGGGGGGGGGGGGGGGGGGTCAAAGTAGGCTTAATTCATTGGACTCCATAAGCACTTATGGTTGATAAATATGGTGGTAAAGACACACCTGGCAATATGGCGGTAAACACACGCCTGCCCACACACGCTCTCTAGGCTGCAAAGTTCTGGCACAGAGCTCTCCTTCTCACCACCACCACCATCATCTACCAGCCTGCTATGCCGGATACCGCCAGCCATGCATCGACCAGGCGCCAGGCGCGAACTGATGGTGGTGGTGGTGAGAAGGAGAGCTCTGTGCCAGAACTTTGCAGCCTAGAGAGCGTGTGTGGGCAGGCGTGTGTTTACCGCCATATTGCCAGGTGTGTCTTTACCACCATATTTATCAACCATAATTACAGCTGCAGTGGTGTCTTCAATTTCATTCTCCATAAGCACTTGTACAGAAATTGAGCAACAAAGTGCCATACCGTAAAGACCATAATAAGGCCCGTTAGTGAAGTCCAGAACATGGGCATCAATTTGGGCCCCGGCGTTGTTACGGAAAAGCAAGATCAGACTGATTTTCACACCAACATGCCACCCTACGTACAGAGTTAGCACAGTGTACTGTACTCTCTACTACCTATTATTGTACATGCAAGTACACAGTGTAGTGTAGTGCAGTGCACTGTATACTGGGCCTGTGCTTTCACCCATGGGCGTTCACACGGAGGTGGGCTAGAAAATGGGACACAATTGTTTACACCGGCACCTGGGTGTGTACACGGGCAGCGGGCATTATACTGGGCAGGCGTTAATGCGGGCTTTACGGTATTATAATAATAATAATTTATAATCCTAATAGTTCCTGGCCACCCAGCACGAGTTCTCTTCCCAAATCCAATGAATGTGGCGTCCTTGAGCCGTAGAAGCAAAGTTCTGCTCCCTACAGCCGGTAGCATGCACCCTGCTTGTTGTGCAAGTGCATCGCCATGCTAGTTTGTTGAGGCTACAGACGTACTACACCATAACCAACTTCACAGAAAGTATAGATTGGCAGTGTTTTCGTCATTTTGTGACAACGTATTCTGGCTCGGGGTGATTTCTCCATGCAATCGGGTTGTGTCATCGGACAGACATTTAGTGACACACGCTCCGACATTACACGAGGAAAGAGACCATGATCATTTCACGAGCATGCACATGCGAGGGGAAAGACTACACATCATAGAGTCATAATGTTACGAGTACAAAATACAGTGTATGTAGAATACTATACATGATTGCGCATGACGTGATGCAAGACATAACAGGTTGTCTCCAGTACACAATTGCACAGGTGTTGGAAATTCGGTATAACCAAGATGCAGTGCATACCGGATTTGCTACAAATACACCAGAATAATGATGGTAATCTCAGAGAGCACATTTCAGAAATTCAACTCACAGTATCCGCAGGCTCATGGTCCAAAGGGCATATTTTGTTTCCACTATCACTACAGCAGTGAAACAACAGCGCAAGACGGATTAAGAAAGAAAAGTTGGCTTCTCCCAATGTGGAACTCACGTCTCCTGCTGATTTCACCTACACTCAAATGGCCAACGGCTCCCATTACATCCGCACCACACAGGGAGCACATTGAACTTCACACCTGGAAACCTACAAGAAATCACCACTCCCAGCTCAATAGTTTCTGCATCAACGCCGACGAAGCCGCAATATCTCTGTTCTAATATCCACTTTGAAACAGAAAGGTTCTAGAAGAGTGCTCGAAACCCAAGGGCAGAGTGATTTCCAACAAGATGAAGAGGACGAAGATGTCCATGTAACTCCGACGTTCACACACGAGGCGTCGCGGCAATCACCAGACAACAATAACGAGAAAATCTGAATGCTGGTTTATCTACCCACAAAGTAAATGTTGCGAATCACAGCAGTCCTTTACATCATTGCGTGAATAAAAATAAAAGTGATAAGCATACTTTCTAGTAACCGGTTGTCTGCCACTTGATCAGGTGATGCCTGTTCAAAGTTCGAAGTTGCGAAGGTAGTATTAAGTATTCAGTGGCATTTTGAGACAAGTTCGCTCCTCTTGTTGAGAGACAGGTGCTTAGGGGTTTGTGTGATTTCCAATTTTTCTGTGAGGCATGGATTGCACCTCTTGGTTTCGTTGCTGTAGGCCACTGCTTAGCGCGGTGCACCACCTGAATGTTGCATGCCCTCCACTCATCCTCCGCATCGTGTATAAGGCAAGAGTCACCACAGATACAGAGAAGAAGGAAAGCACCGGACTAACAGCAACGACATTAAAAAACAACAACGCCACTGTAACCACCAATCATCTCTGCGCTGCGGACAACGCCAGAAGAGCATGCACATATCGCAATACGTCTGGGCGAAGAAGGATGAGGGGAGGGCATGCCGCATTCAATGGGTCACACCGCAAAACAGTGGCCTACAGCAACAAAACCAAAAGGTGCCGATCATGCCTCGCAGAAAATTGGCAATCGTGCAAAGTTGCTAACACCCAAGCACCTACATTAATAAAACCTGGTGCAAGCGACCTCTGTGTTTAGCGACCACCTGCTTTTAACGACCGTTTTCCCATGCACGGACAGTTCTACACAGAAACTGCACTGGATACAGCGACCACCTGCCTTGTGCGACCAGCGACCGACTTTTAGTGTACCAAGTGCCATATTGGACCTGCACACAGCGAACAAAACCAACCAAAAGTGCCATCTTGGCTGTCAGGTTTGACTGCAACAGGGTTGAAGTGCGCTCTGATTCATGTGCATGCAGTCAACAGAAGTGACAAGGGACAGTGCAGGATGCGCTGCATGCACTTGAGTGAGGCGTGCTTTGCCTGCAGAAAGTATTCTATGCTCCACACCTGTCAATATGAGTGCATATATACTATAAAGAAGAGGCACCTGTGACGTGTGTTTGTCTGTGTGTTACGCAGAAGCGCTGCGGAGCAGCGCTGCCCTGAGCACGCGAAGCGTGCGAACAGTGTAGCTAGCGGCCGCAGAAGCACTGAGCACGCGAAGCGTGCGAATCGTGTAGCTAGCGGAAGCAGCCACAGAAGCACTGAGCACGCGAAGCGTGCGAATTGTGTAGCCACCACCACGTGCTGAGCATGTGTGCTGTTCATGTACTTGCTTCACCCGCATGCCACGTTCGGCCAGGCAACGCTGGCCGGGTGCTGCTAGTGGAAGTACAAACATGCACATGTACATGTTTGTACACAATCCGATATGCCACGAATGTATGGGACCTGGTTCTAAAGACCACCTGGCTTTAACGACCGCTTGTGCTTGCACCGTGGGGTGGTCACTTAAACCAGGTTTTACTGTATCTCCAAACAAGAGGAGTGACTTGTCTCAAAGTACTGCAACAAAAATAAATACTTGTGAATTCACACACGGCTAGTTGGGTGTGGTCCTCGAAAGAGTGCTCGATGCACTTGTGAATTCTATTATTAAAGGCCTAGCTGGAATCAAAATGCTACAGAATTATGTGTAAAAATTCTTACATGACGGGTTTGATGCAGGATCTGCAGAAACGATGACCACAGTCAATCACCACTGCATCCCTCAGCACGAGCAAGCAAACCGGGCACCGTAAATGTTCAGGAAATGGGCGAACAGTTTGGACATCATAGCCGTAGAGTGGGGGGCCGTCTTTATCCTTAGGATCCATTGCTTTCGAACGTGGTGTCTATACGTCGTTCCTGTCAGTACAGTCTTCGGAGGTGCGCGCTGCATGGAACAAACACAGAGAACACACAACTATTGATGAAAGCACATTGGAATTTCTGGGCCTAACTGGCACGGTATTGATTCGAACGCTCGCGTCCCACCAACGCAGCCATGCATACAAACGGTAGTACACTGGAACATTCACACGGCTATGCATACATACATCGCTGTACACTGGAACATGGCGATATAGATGCAGGCTGGGTAGTGCACTCAACGCCATTCATTCTGGTTCTATTACAAATTTTATGGGATGTAGCATCTTTGAGCCAATTTAAAAATGGAAATTCACTAGCTCACTGACTTTGCTCACTTTGACACACAGAGATGGTCTTGTGTGTTTCTCATGCACACGTATTAAAGAAACACTAAACTGACCTCGCTTACATGTGTGCATCACACTTGAATAAAATTATATTTTACCTTTCATGGTATCTCTATTTTTTCACGTCTACATGACTTTATCTTGCCCGTAAAAGAGGCCGTTACCCCGCAAAAAAAATCATAGGCATGACTGTACATTTTGACACTTTCTGACTTTCTGACTGCTTATTACATTGTTACAAAAAGCTCGTAAACCATTACATTTTCTCCGGATTTGTGTAACTACCTCGGTTGGGCATGCTACATCATGGCTTGTATACATTTACCTAACCACATGATCCAGGACCGGCGGAAGCAGTTTTAGATTGGTCCGGCCATACCCTAGCCTTTCATACATTGTGTGTGATATGGAGGGTAGTCACATGACTTTCATACCGTTTGTGTATGATATGGAGGGTAGTCACATGACTTTCATACAGTTTGTGTATGATATGGAGGGGATACACATGACTTTCATACAGTTTGTGTATGATATGGAGGGTATACACATGACTTTCATACAGTTTGTGTATGATATGGAGGGGATACACATGACTTTCATACAGTTTGTGTATGATATGGAGGGTATACACATGACTTTCATACAGTTTGTGTATGATATGGAGGGGATACACATGACTTTCATACAGTTTGTGTATGATATGGAGGGGATACACATGACTTTCATACAGTTTGTGTATGATATGGAGGGTATACACATGACTTTCATACAGTTTGTGTATGATATGGAGGGGATACACATGACTTTCATACAGTTTGTGTATGATATGGAGGGGATACACATGACTTTCATACAGTTTGTGTATGATATGGAGGGTAGTCACATGACTTTCATACAGTTTGTGTATGATATGGAGGGTATACACATGACTTTCATACAGTTTGTGTATGATATGGAGGGGATACACATGACTTTCATACAGTTTGTGTATGATATGGAGGGGATACACATGACTTTCATACAGTTTGTGTATGATATGGAGGGGATACACATGACCTCTCAGCAGTAAACACACGTTGGTTGCCAAAACGTTGGTCCGGCCATCGGGTGTGACCCAACCAGACCAGTTCTGCCGGGCCTGACATCGCTACAGTCATAACGTCTTTATGTAGCAATGTGGTCAGGTATTAATGTACATTGTATAATTATGTAGCATTAGTGCTAAAGATGTTACGTGTCCACACAATCACAAAGTTATGTGTCGGTGCAATGCATAAGGTTGCACCTCATGACCATGGCTGTACCCGATTGTTGCGAAAACCTGGGATTCCCCGATATTATCCGCTATGAAACTCGTTATGCCGCTCAAACTTCACATAATGCTCGTTTTGTTCCTTTCTAATGCTCCATAATGCTCTGTAAAGTGCGAAATAATTTGGGACCCTAAACTAGATGATTACCTGCTCTGTTCCTCGGATAGTCTTATAATGCCGAATATAACGCCGGCATTATCCGCTGGACCCTGCTGTGTAACCGCTACTACATGTAGTACTAGTAGTGTTACTCGTACTCGCACTATGCCACTTACCAGTGCGGTGCCTCACTTCTTCCTAGTGCATACGCGCACGCATTAGCGAGCGCCCGTTCCAGACCTCCGCCGAGCGCCTTCGGCTACGACCTCCACTCACTGACTCAGTGCCTGGTCGTGATACCAGGATACAAGTTTACAATGACGAGCTCAGATAAACAACAGGGCTACAAAGTAACTTAGTTGTAGTGACTGCTGCCTGGTGACTGCCTGGTGACTGCTGCCTGGTGGCCACATGTACAATTTAAAAGTAGGCATAGGTACCTGGCAGAAGATCGCAAAAGAAGATAAAGCTAAAGGCAAAGCAACAGTCGGCTAGTCGAGTCGTGACCGAGTAATACAAATTATAAGTAGCAATCATTTCGCGAAATCAGAAAAAATCGAAGAAGGTGATGATCATCATTCTGGTTAGTCTGTGGTCTGTCAGTCGCGGCACGCATGCACGCATGCATGGGTGTTACAAATAATACCGGTATATAATAGGGCTTGAAAGTGCTACGTCACAGCATAGCAACAATTTCAAAAATTCAAAAATTGGATCCACTTGGATCCAGTTTTTGTATGGATCCAAGCACATTTCAAGCCGTCTTACTCACAGCAAGGTGATGTAACCAGTGAAACTGACTGATTTGGCTACTGGGGGCGGGGTTACAACTGGTGGCGAAATAAAAGTCACACCTGCATGCGACATGAGTGGGTTGCTATGCACCCACATACTTAGGCAATAGCAAAGTCACACCTTAGTGGATCCAAAAATAGAAATCTGATGTCAACTTACTACTCCCTGGCCGTTTTGACGTCATCACTTTCAAGCCCTATTATTACCTATGCACTTGTACTTGGATCGCGGCTATACAGTTTTCTGCACGTCGCGAACCATGCAAAATAATTATTATTATTTTTCATCCAGTCTGTCGACTGCCTGGCCTGGCGCATGCATGGCCTGCTATGCTCCGAGTGCTTGCCCGACGCCCGCGCATTTGACAGGTCATCAAATTTGAGATATCGCTTCGTTCTAAGTCTCAAAACAGTTCTAAAGTCACCGAACCACGCTGGTAATCGATGGCTATTCAATGTTACAGGCCTAGCACCGTCTATCCCTGAACTACTTCAGTACGCAGATGATCTTGACTTCCTCGATGAAAATGATCAAAATCTTGAACAAACCCATGACGTATGCGTGCTGAAGATGCCAGAGCACCAATTATTGATGGTCAACGGCGCGAAAACTGAACGGACCCACTTGTACCTCGATGCAGACCTGGAAAAAAGAGGGAAAGAAGAATGGCGGATGGCAAAGTCGGTTGGATCGAGAGCTGGTACTGCCGAGGACATCAAACACCGAATGGTTCTGGCATCGCAGTCATTTGGCCGGATGCAAAGCCTTCTACAGTCATCAGGGATCTCCCTAATGTTGAAGCTGAGGCTGTACAGTTGCTACGTTCTAAGCATTTTGCTTTACAACTGCGCTACCTGGGGCCTCACTGAGGCACTCAAAACGTCTCTGGACGTTTGCCACCGCCGTCACCTCCGCTCGCTACTCCGTATAAAGTATCCAAATATAATCAAAAACACGGAACTCTACAACCGCTGTCGTACCCAACCCATCTCCAAGGAGATCGCGGCGAGGCGATGGAGCTTCCTGGGGCATGTGCTCCGGATGCCATCAGGGGCACCGCCACAGGTCGCTCTCGATTTTGCTGCTTCTGGTGCCTTGCGGGGAAGGAGAGGCAGACCAAGAACAACACTGCTAACCACTCTCTCACTGGATTGTCGGGAGAAGCTGGGGCTTGTGCTTGTCGCGACCTGGCCTAGCCCAGCTTCAGAAGGTGGTGCATGATAAATGCCGATGGAATTCATTGCGAAACGGCACTGTTAATTAGCCTGGCCATAATAATACGCCTACCCCTGACATGCTTGCCTGCCTACTCGTGTGCACGCATGCATTCCTGCGGAAATGTCTACCTGTGGCGACAATTATTTGTTCATGGACTGATCTTCTTTTTTAGTGTTTGCACACTCTTGGCTGCTGCTGTAGCACTTTTGTATTTTCGTGCTGCTGCGCTCTGTACGGCTGCACTAGCCGTATTAACTGTCGTACCCAGATGCACACATTCAATCCCTGGCTACGCTTTGGAATTGTTTTCGTTGCCTATGTCCTCATCTCTCTTCATTTTGTTTTCGCTGCCTGGGCTCTCATTTATCTTTGCTTGCTTGCTTGCTTGTATTGCTGAGGGAACATATGCTGGTTTGTATTCGTGGGTCCCCATGGTATATGGGCCACGCGTACTCATCCGGCGGATATGTGTGAATAATAATAATTCAATGTTAGGCCAAGTAAAAAAAAAAAGCTAGATGATCGTCCCCGTCCGCCCCAGTTTTTGTCAGCGCCCCAAGAAATATTTTATTTTTTAAATCGTGAGTTTTTGCCGAAATCGTTGGTTTTTTACCGATCGCGGATGCAGGAAACATGTGCACGCTTTGTTTAATACTTTCTTTACTATATGGACCACATACTACTAGTATATCACAACGTCAGTATCGATCTGCTGAAGAAAGAAAAAGAAAAAAAGAAAAAAAAAGAAAAAAAGAGAAAAAAAACCTTGATGTTGTTGTGTACACTGTGTGCATGAGAGGGTAAAAAGTAAAAAAATAAAAATAAAATCCTCCCGCCCTCCCCGATTTTTCCAAAAAAAAGGACGATCATCTAGTAATTTTTTTTACTCGGCCTTAACATCTTCAGGAACACTTCTAACAAAGTAACTAACTACTGTAACCATGGTAACCATGGTTACAGTAGCTAGTTCAGCCGTTTCCCGAGAGTTTGGGCTTCGTTGCCGTTATTTTCAACAGTGTTCTTCTTCCCCCTACCTGTCTGGAGCTGCACTTGCACCCTGGAATTATTCGAAAGATGTGTTGTGCTGGCTGTGGGGGGGGGGGGGGGGGGGGGTGTTCACGAGGCTCTCCTTGACTATACATTAGATAGTGTGTCTGGACACGGACTATTGGATGCATTGTTCTGTGCATGTATGGTACTTTAGGTAACTGCAGGCTAGACGAGCCATACCGATTCTATGTGCATGCCCTACAGCATTATGGCGCTTTGCTGGTTTGTATTCATCCATTTTCACGGTACTTAGACATTTGAGGTAGACGTGTAGGCGCCTTTCCATAGATCATGTCAATAGACTAGTAGTGGGCACGCCAGACACTTTGTGGCATCGCCGGTGTTTCAGTATTGTCAGTTTGCACCTATGTGGTCGCAGTTCTATCGCGACAAGCTATGCATTTGCCTCTAGGCAATTCACCTTTCCTTAGCTACGCTGCAGTTGTGCTGCGATATTCATCTATAGCATAATATTGGTCGCTTGGACTCAGTTACACAAGCCAGAAGTCAGAATACGTTTAGAGAGTTAGAGTCCAAGTGAGACGAAGAGCGTCTGTCGATTACACTTTGCTTTTACTCACTAATAGCACGTTTGCGTTTTGGTTATAACGAAGAACCCAGTGTGTAGTTACGATCCATCACAGTTTTAATGTTTATGGACTAGCGTGGTGTAGTCCTGCGGAACATTAATGGTAGCAGAGGATGGTTGATCGCGTTTCGTAGAAGTTGATTACAGAGAGAACTGTAGTCATGAGCACGTCCGATACCGAAAATCGGAGCACTGCAGGCATGGAGGATGCGGAGCAGGAGGTGGCATCGCAAGCGTCTGGTACGTCACTTTCGGATAGTGAACCAGAGGCGGTCGCCCTGGACTCAGGCAAACTCAGAGCGCTGAAAGTGCAAGTGAAGTCGGACTTCACCAACGCGAGAAGGACCCTGATCGTCGATCTCCGTCGGGTCAGTTCCGGTGAGTTGTCATTTGATCAGGTAGCAAGCTCACCCGTGTTGACTGAGTGTTACGAACGAGCTGCATCCGTAATTGCCGAGCTCGTTAGTGTTTACACCACGGAGGATAACAATAGTCAGGCAGAGAAGATGTTGAGAGAACTTGAGAAGTTGCAAGAAGAATATGCAGAGGCATCGGCCATGATTGTTGAGTATGGCAGAGGCGCAGTAGAAGACCCTGTCCCTAGATCTAGGAGGCTGTATGCAGCACCTCACGATAGTTCGCATGACGAAAGGTCAATTCAGTTTCAAGATAGTAGATACGACGCACGCACACGTGGGGCTAGCCCGTATTTACCGTTACAGAGACGATCGCTGAACTCGCGTCAGCTTTCGCAGAGCCTGAGTGATTTATCCATTCAGGGACCCCGAGATGCCGTGAACGTAGCTGCCGCCATTCACGAGGAGCACCACGCACCAGTTCAGGGATGGCCGCAAGCTAGTGATGAAAGGCGAACGCCAACCGGCCTGAGCGCGGATGGGGGAGATCAAACGAAAGAAATCCAAATCTCCTCAGAGCACGAACAGCAGTCTCAGAGAGAAGTCCCGCAGGTCACGCAGACAGCAGTGGCAGCTCCGCCACCCGCCACGAGTTCGTGTGTCGTACCGCAAACCTCGTCAGTTGCAGGACTCGTGGTGGCGCCGACCGCCTCAAGTGCAACATCCGCTACGAAGACGCAAGCTCCGCGCCAACCACGCGGTGCAGCAGAAGTCACAACACGTGCGACCGCGAGCACTTCGTATAGTGCACAATCTAGCAGTGCAAGTCGGCCTGCCGCGGGCAGGCAGCATCAGGCAAGTCAGGGCATCGCAGCCCACGCATCGCAGGCATCGAAAGTGAGGTCGACGCATTCACAGCCTGCCGCTCGGCAGCACTTGACCAGTGCAAGTGCATTTTCTATGCCAAGGATCTACCCTACCCCTAGTGCGAATCCTGCATCTGCTAGTGCAAGCTACATATACAGCAGTAGTAGTTATGGTGCTAACAGCTACAGTGCCATGCCAAGTATGCAATTCAGTAGTCCCAACCAGTATGGAACACAGCAACCTATGTGGACAGGCAACAACATCACGCAGCCTAGCTATGCAACCTATAGCAACGTCCCACAAATGGTCGCACAGACACCAAGCATGACAACTCAGCATGGTCTAGCCTTACCTGCTGCAGAGTCCACCACCATGCCACAAACGCAGAGTGCACTGACGGCACCTCACCAACCGGAACCATGGCGTCAGCTGAAGCAGATCGGCATTCCGACATTCAACGGCGACAAAAGAAAATTCGAGTCTTGGCGTGCGGCGTTCATGGCATGCATAGACGCATCTCCGGCAGCACCAGAGTACAAGCTACTGCAACTCAGGCAGTACCTAGTCGGCGACCCACTGGACTCCATCGATAGCTTAGGCTATTCCCCTGCTGCGTACGAGGCCGCCAAAGCGCTACTGGTCAGGAAGTATGGCGGAGAACGCAGGCGTGTCGCGATCCACGTAGAAGAAATCGAGCAGTTCGGTAAGGTTGGCTACAACAGAGCGTCCGAGTTCGAGAAATTCACGGAGCTCCTCGAGGTAGTAGTCATCAACCTGAAAGACAGCGGCCGGGCCGCAGAACTGGAGGCTGGTACGTTCTACCAGAAGCTCCTCCGTAAGTTCGACGAACGTGTGCTTGCACAGTACCATCGATGGCGGTATGATCGGCAAGTAGAAGAGTCCGTCGAAGCCCTGCTCGAATGGGCACGAGTAGAATCAGAGCTAATGATGATCTCGGCAGAAACGGTGAGCGGCGTAGCAGTAAAAACCACGCCCCAACAGCAGCAACCACCCCGAGATAACCGGTTCCAGAGGCGTAGTGCTCCGCCTAGTCGCAACCACGCATATCATGCTCAACAGAAGAGCGACGTCAACTGTGCAGTATGCAAAGGCGCACATCCCCTGTGGAAGTGTGCGGCATTTAAGGTCATGTCGGTCAATCAGCGTTGGCGGCTCGCCAAGCAGAGCAACGCGTGCTTCCGGTGCTTGGGCAGTGGCCATGCTGGCAAGGACTGCCCCCGTGATCGTGAGTGCCCGGTTAGTGGATGCATCAAACATCACCACCCGCTGCTCCATGGCAGCAATGTTACCGGCGGCGCACAGCCAACTCCGGAAGCTGAGAAGCCCGCACCCCAGACATCACTGGTCACGACTGTCACAGAGGGGGAGCCAGAAGCAGCGACACATGTGGCACAAGGGCGCCGGACGGACCGTGTAGCTCTACGGACAATCCCGGTGACACTGTGCAACGGTCAGCAGTCAGTGACTGTCAACGCTTTGCTGGACGATGCCAGCACTGTGACGTATGTGCACACTAGTATCGCCACTCGACTCGGTTTGAGTGGCAAACGCCAACGGACGACGGTCAGCACGCTCAATGGCAAACTGGAGACGTTCGAGACTATGCCAGTAGACATCGAGCTGAGGAGTGTTGATGGCAACTTGAAGCAGACGATCACGGCGTACACCACCGACAAATCCGTGACTGGCGACCTTCGCGCAGTCGACTGGCTAGAAGAGGCTAGTAACTACCCGCACCTGAGGGAGATTCCGTTCCCAGCGGTGGGAGAACACGACACTGTAGATATGCTGATCGGCAGTGACCAAGTCCAGCTGCACGTATCGACGCGTGACGTCATTGGTGAACCTGGGCAACCCGTCGCTAGGTTAACACCGCTCGGATGGACCTGCGTAGGGAAGCTCAGAGCACCCAACTCCAAGCAGACGCAGGGCCCACAGCCCAACCGTTCGTACTACGTCGGTGGAGACAAGTCAATTGCAGGAGTCGAGCAAGCCCTGCAACAGTTCTGGAAGGTCGACAGCTGTGGCGTCGAGACGGACAATGCGGCTCCAGGACCAACATCGGCAGACGAGGCCGCAGCGGTGAAATTAGTGGAAGACTCCACGCGGCTAGTAGACGGCCGGTATGAAGTATCGATACCATGGAACAGTCGTAAGGCGGAGTTAGTCAACAACGTTGATATGGCGACTAAGCGGCTGGAGTCAACACGTCGACGACTGCAACGTGAACCGCAAGTAGCCCGAGCATACGCCAGAGTGATCCAAGATTACCTCGAGAAAGGATATATCACCGACGTCACTGACGAAGCGCCTACCGACCAATGCTGGTATCTGCCACACTTCGCCATTGTGCGACCACAGAAGACGACAACTAAGGTCCGGATTGTGTTTGACGCAGCCGCCTCCTACCACGGCATCTCACTTAACGACGCCATCCACGCCGGCCCGAAGTTGCAGCGAGACCTTTGCGATGTTCTCACCCGGTTCCGAAGAAAGCCCATCGCCGTTGCCTGCGACGTAGCAGAGATGTATCTGCAAGTTTCAATACGCCCCGAGGACAGGCCGTACCACCGCTTTTTGTGGCAGGACCCGGCCTCCGATGGTCCGGTCAAGAAGTACCAGTTCAACCGCTTAGTCTTCGGTGTAAACGCGTCGCCATTCTTGGCTCAGTATGTCGCCCGCCAAGTCGCGGACGCAAGCGTCGATACCCACCGATCAGCAGCAGAGGCCATCCTGGACAGTACGTACATGGACGATACGATGGACAGTACTGCCACGGTCGCCGACGGTACCAAGCTCCATGACGACCTAATGGAGCTGTGGGGGAAGGCAAGCATGCGACCGAGAAAGTGGTTATCCAACTCGACTGCGTTGCTGAGTACGATCCCAGAAGAAGAACGCGCAGCGGATGTCGACCTGACGGTGGGAGACCTACCATCGGTAAAAACGCTCGGAGTGACATGGTCTGCCCTCGATGACGAGTTCACGTTCCGCGTGCAGCAACCGGATCTGCCCAAGCGTATCACAAAGCGCTACCTCTTGCAGCGGACAGCAGCCGTATTCGACCCACTCGGCTTCATATCGCCGTTCGTCGTTCGAGGCAAGATGCTGATGCAGGAATGCTGGATGAGTGGCGTCGACTGGGACGAGCAACTTCCCGACGCGATAGTTGATAAAGCCCAGCAATGGTTCCAAGAGTTGAGCGAGCTCAGCAACGTCCGAGTCCCGCGTCAATTTGAAGCATCGACCGGCAAGCTCGAGCTGCATGCATTCTGCGATGCGTCCAGCGAAGCCTATGGAGTTGTTCTGTATGCGAGAAGTGTGCGCGAAGATGGAACAGCGGAGTGCAGATTCCTCGTGTCGAAGAGTCGCGTCGCGCCCACCGCCGCTACCAGCATTCCCCGGCTCGAGCTCATGGCGGCAGTTCTCGGCCATCAGGTTGCCACTCGAATGAGTAAAATGCTCGACGTGCCACTTAGTACTGTCACCTTCTGGAGCGATAGCACGACGGTCCTCCACTGGATTCGTAGCTACAGTCGGCGGTTCAAACCATTCGTCGCGAATCGCGTCAGCTACATCCAGCAGCGTACCGCACCGCGACAGTGGCGCTACGTCCCTACGGGACAGAACCCAGCTGACCTGGCATCACGAGGAGCTTGCGTCAACGACCTGGTCAACGCAGACCTATGGTGGCAAGGACCGGCGTTTTTGAGCAACGGCTCAACCTGGCCAGCCACGGAGCTAAAGGATACTTCGGGGTTGAGCGACGACCCGGAAGTTCGCAAGGCAGCTGTGCAGGCGTCTGAGAGCGCATTCGTGACGCAGCAGATCACCGTCGTGCAACCAAGCCGCTACTCCAACTGGACGAGACTTGTGAGAGTTCAGGCATGGATCAACCGGTTCGTCAATAACTGCAGACAAGGGGACCGCGTCAGCGGAGAGCTAAACATCCAAGAGTTGGAAGCGGCGGAACTTGCCATCATCTACGGAGCGCAGCAGGATGCATTTGGTGACGACATCAGCGCACTGAAGAAGGGGAAGACTCTGCCAGCAGCATCGCGGTTAGCAAAGATGTGTCCGCGACTGGATGAGGATGGCCTACTACGTTGTGACGGCCGCACCCGCCTAGCTGACTGGCTCCCGTACAGCACGCGCTTCCCGATCATTCTACCCCGGAAACATGAAGTTACGTCGCTAATCGTGAAGCACCACCACGAGCTGCGACAGCATGGTGGCACGAACGAGACGCTCGCGGCATTGACAGAACGGTTCTGGCTGGAGTCTGCCCGAGAGGAGATACGCCAGTGGGAAGCTGAATGCATGGTGTGCCGACGTCGCAAAGCCAGGACGGCAGAGCAAGTTATGGCGCCGTTGCCGAAGGTCCGGCTCGCTACACCGTTGAGAGCCTTCGCTAGAGCCTCGGTAGACTATGGCGGCCCATACTTAACGAAACAAGGGCGAGGACGCAGCTATCCCGGACAGACCCCCAGGTCACGTGCGTGTTGTGGAGGTGCAAGTCGGCGGGAAGCGAATCACCCGTCCCATCACCAAGATCTGCCCGCTAGATGCATAGAGAAGATGGCAGCTAGATCTGTACGTATTCAGTTATGGTGGTAACACAAGTAAGACAGAAGCAGTAGTTCAATAGATGCAGCATACATTGCAGGCATATCACATAAGCACCACAGTGTTATCATTTTTATGTTTACCACATCTTTTTGCCACGCAGTGATTAGACCGATAGAGGTACAACACATGCAATTGTAAGCTAGGTAGTAGTGGAATACGCTGCGAGGTAACTCATCGCGTATTCGAGGGGGAGGATGTTCACGAGGCTCTCCTTGACTATACATTAGATAGTGTGTCTGGACACGGACTATTGGATGCATTGTTCTGTGCATGTATGGTACTTTAGGTAACTGCAGGCTAGACGAGCCATACCGATTCTATGTGCATGCCCTACAGCATTATGGCGCTTTGCTGGTTTGTATTCATCCATTTTCACGGTACTTAGACATTTGAGGTAGACGTGTAGGCGCCTTTCCATAGATCATGTCAATAGACTAGTAGTGGGCACGCCAGACACTTTGTGGCATCGCCGGTGTTTCAGTATTGTCAGTTTGCACCTATGTGGTCGCAGTTCTATCGCGACAAGCTATGCATTTGCCTCTAGGCAATTCACCTTTCCTTAGCTACGCTGCAGTTGTGCTGCGATATTCATCTATAGCATAATATTGGTCGCTTGGACTCAGTTACACAAGCCAGAAGTCAGAATACGTTTAGAGAGTTAGAGTCCAAGTGAGACGAAGAGCGTCTGTCGATTACACTTTGCTTTTACTCACTAATAGCACGTTTGCGTTTTGGTTATAACGAAGAACCCAGTGTGTAGTTACGATCCATCACAGTTTTAATGTTTATGGACTAGCGTGGTGTAGTCCTGCGGAACAGGGGGTCCACAGGCATATTGAGACATCGTTATAGGATAACTGGTAATTTTCACCCTTCAACTTTCAAGGAGGCAGAGCAATGAATTTTTTTGTGGCGGTCGTCCAATTTTTTGGCTGTACTTTTGTGGACTTCGGAGGCTTTCATTCTGCCTGATACTAGTCTCTACTGTATATGAATTGTTGTTTAGGCACCTGTAGCTGTCTGTTTTGGTAGATCTGCTGTTTTCAGTCACTCGGGACACTTTGTCTAGCCTATTTGTCCTTCGTTCATGCCATGCATCTATCAGTTTTCGTGGGGAAGCTTGTACTTGTCGGCTTGTACATGTATTTGTGATTTTTAAGCCCCTGATTCTTGACTGGAGTCACGGCTTGAATTGTATTTGCTCAGCGAGCCCTCGTTCACGCAGTTCTCCTTATCGTAATAGTCAATATCTGCTTGCTGGGCGGACTAGCGGCTAGAATAGGGATGATCGAATGGTCCAAGTGTGCACACGAAATTATTTCCATCATCGTGAAATCAAATGAGCGTTGTGGCAGTCGCCTGCCTTTGGCGCGGAGGACCTGAGGCTGAGGAGAGTTGATTCACTTTCAGACTGTTACTTCTACTCAGCAATGAAGCGATCATCAGGTCTCTTTGTTCTAAATTAGTGAGAGGACATATTACATGTACATGTACTGGGATCAGTGGCGTACCCAGGGGGGTGCTCAAGCACCCCCCTCAAATTTTTCGACATAGGCCAACTACTGTAGTTACTTGTTGTAGATCTACTCATGCCGCTAAAAGTACCATAACTTTGCCACCGATTGTCCGATTTACGCAAATGACGGCCCATTGGAAAAGTCTTGAGTGAGGCTATTCGTTGAAATGTACTAGTAATTGATTTTGATATTTAGAAAACTATGATTATTGTTGTGCCCAAACTCTGAAAGACGAAATGGGGATGTTCATAAACCAGACTTTTAAACGCGATTTTTGGTGGCGCAATTATCAGATTTTTCTAACTGATTTATTTCCTTACCACTCGCTGTCACTGGTTGATCATAGTTTACCGTGTGTCATGTAGATCTACGTCTTTCATGTGCCAGGACAGAGGGTTACCCATGTTGTCAGGGCCTCGACTTGTTCTATTCCGATTATCAAGGAACACTCCGATCAGTTGTTACGACAAACCGACCGAAACGATTGTTCACGAAAGAGCACCAATCTGTTGTTTCAGGCCCTTGCAATCCTAAAAATGCTACGCTTCCAAAGTGGTCCCTGCCATTGAACACCTCGGACACTGCTTCTGATTCCTAACAACAGAAAAATGGCAGCACTCTGCTACTATCCTGTTTGTGAAGCTACCAACATCCATTCCACTTGCTTCCTCTATTACCTGATTCTATTTCTCCATACCAGAAGCAAGAGTATGTAAGCTCCTGGGAGCTTATTTACTCTTGCCAGAAGTTGTAATGGTAGTTTTACCTTCTTGCCCATTGGAAGTTGTTACTAGTACTTCAAAGTACATGTCATTACAATTGTAGTCAAATTGAAAATGTTTTCGTGATATTATGATGTAGCAAGAGTAGTATACTCGACGTGGACCTACTTCAAGTACATTGTAGCTTGCAGAGGAAATACAGTTCGTCCTCCAAAGGGAGGGATTGGGTACTTCAAGGCGTCATGGTTGCTCCATCCTACAGAACAGGTCCTACATTTTCCCTCTACTTGGTAAATCATGGTAAATAGCACACTAAAAATCAAGATATCAACCATCCATGCATGGACAGGAATAATGCATTATTCGATTCTTTGGGAAAAGGTTGGAGCACCCACTCATTCCGAATCCTGCGTACACCCCTGCGGGATCGCAATCAAGTAAAGATTACTAGGCGAACCTCGCCAACCTCCAACAAGAGTCGAAGATATTCTCTCCAGATGCAAAGACGATCTTTGTGAGAATAGCTACAGACTGCACAGTGTGTGCATACATGAGCGCTCGAGCAAGTCATGGACCACGGCACGTGCACGGTTACCATGCCATCTCGAACCGACGCCATAATTGATTGCTAGGCAACAGTACGGTTACTTCGCATTAATACCATACTGTATTTTACAAGAAAGGGTTTGCTCCCCACACCGGAGCTCGCGCTATTCCGCCGACTTTACTCGACACTTGACTGACTCACGACTGCCATCCAGAGCACCCGAGAAGCCCATCGAACCTTCGACTCGGCAAACCTGCAAGAAAGCACCACTCCCTGCTCAATACACAGTGTTTCGGGGGGGGGGGGGGTACAGTATGCACAAGTCATTCATGCACTAGTCTACAGTGTTACTGTATTATCGTGTTCCGGAGACCAGTATCATGTTGATACATGTACATGTACGTCATACAGTACATATCCAGCATACTCGTTTTATGATAACTCGATCGTTTATAATAAACGGTACTCGATAAGAAGAAAATGGATGATCGTTTCATCCCTACATGAGTTCGGGTATAAGGACACTTCGTGAATAAGGACCGTGACTTTTCTGATGCCCCGCCGAGTGTCTTCAAGTACGCAAAGTATTAGTTGACTAATAGTTTCCGCTTCTTGACAGCCGTTTCGGGTTCCTATTAATTTTTTATTTTGGTGTCTGCTATGTGCGTGCATGTACATCTACACGTCTAATCAATCATGTTGTTGGTTGACAGCATGTTAGAAGGCGGAGGACGCGCGAACCGTGTTCGGAAACAGTGCCCCTTACTACACAACCTCCATCCACGGTTAACCGGTTGGCAGAGCCCCGGTCTTGCGACCATTTGATAGGGTCAGGCGGATTCTGCCGGCAGAAAAATTGGCAGAATTCGGTACTTTTTCTGGTAAGTTTCATGCATGTTTGGTATGTGGATAAAGAAATGGAGCAGAATTCGAGGAATTGCCCGCCATAAGGTTTGTATGGTTCTGCCAAT
>NC_088645.1:24700046-24718157 GCF_964019385.1 Sycon ciliatum | reverse complement strand
GGTTGGCGCGTTAGGCCGGTTATTGTGGATTGTTACGGCAGGTTGGTTCGTAGCGAGCGTTGGGCACTGGAACCCGGTGTCAGCCAGCGCCGCTGCGTAGTCCTCGCTGCCTCCGCCAAGTGCACCCGCTGCACGACCAGGTGATCTGGAGGGCTTTCGCCGTTTGGCGCTCGGTTCCAACGATTCGTCCCGATCTGGCTCTCCGGGTTGGCTGGTACGGGAGCTTCGTACCACTCGTGTCCTGGTTGCTGGCACTGGTGTTGTTAGATCGGGTGAGGATGAAAGAATCCTTTCTTCCGGATCTGCGCTAATGCCGGCGGCTCGCATCGATGCGGGTTTAGCGCCCCTGTGCTGCTTCTGCTGGGGGTGAGGGGTGGCCACGACCCGTTGCGAGCGGCTTTGCTTTCTGCGAACCGCCATTCTGCAGCGCCGATCGCAGTGTGTCTATAGCAAAGAGTGTCCAAGTCTTACAAATGACTACACTACCGCACGCACATCAACTACTACAATTATGTACAATGTAATAAAAATAATAAAATTAATAATTCACAGAACTACTCGTACTTCTTTCACCATGGCATAATTCCAAACGTGGTTCATTGGCAGATCTGCAGCTAAGAAAGCTGGATCATGGCCCACGGATCTTCCCCTTCCCTTCGATACTGCTAGCCTACAACTGGTAGATCTACACGTCTCCTCTCGAGAAAATGCGGGTAAAAACTACATTGTCCAAAAACCATTCAAGACAGTTTCTGACATGACAATCATGATGTGTCCGCTAGCACTGTAGCAGGTGCGAACCACTTTACAAAGCGTTGTATCATGTATGGTGAATGCGCTGTTATCCCGCGCAACTCGCGGTGCAGATGGCACGAATGACAATGATTATGAGTACGACTCTACGAGTGTCTAGAGCGTCTACTGAGTCTGTGTGTGCTGGAGAGTCGAGAGCGCTAGCGCTTGGTTTCATGGTTTTCGACAGGGCCTAGGCTAGGGTCCAGTAGGGATAGTACAGCGACTCAAGACTCAAGTGAGTCCCTGGCTTTTATTTCGACCTTTGCCTTCGCAAGCCTACCGGATAGCCAAGGCGCGAGTGACCCCTATACATGTATATAGATCACCTCTATATACAAAAATCAGCACACCATGCATGCCCGATCCGCGTGGACTAGCTATTATGTCTATGGTGTAGTCTATAGATCTAGGCTGTATACTCTATCTGCTGTAGATCTGCGAGCTCCAGCAGCCTTGCCGTGCCTGACATCATGGTCATGGCTAGTCTGGCATCAGTGGCATGGCACCAGGCACTCGTAGAATCTACGTACCGCAGTAAACTGGTAAATCCACACCAAGACACAATCATAGTGATCTGGTGACACTGATAGTCGATCAGGCAGGCACGCTTTGGGCTTTTTGCGCATAGCACGCTTTGGGCTTTTTGCGCTTGATTTTTTTCGTGTGTGATTGTAACAGCGACCTACCTGCCGACTGCCGTTACTCTATCCAAGCAAAACTGTCAGTGAATCACGCCATTTCGCCATGGTTCGGCAGATCTAGGCTACGGACTAGTACTTAGTAGGGTATCTGTGGCCAGTGCGGGGCTTCTTCATGACGGTGTGGCACCATTCTCTTGAAACTGTTTACTCCACTCGTTTGTAACCCGCGTGCCGCGTGTACATGGTGTACGCGGGACAACGTACTGGCAGCTAGCTAGCTAGCGCATATACTGAGCGCTGAGTGTAGATCTTCCAGCACCAAACTGAACCTTTTGTGGCTCAAGGTCAACCAGCAGGAGGTCAGTAACCCCAAGAGGCAAGAGTGCAAGAGTCGTCCATGGTCGTCGCCATGGCCTCATACGCCACTCTAGCGCTGCAGGTGGCCGGTCTGTTCTGGGTCGTGTACGCCTGGTTCTACAGCGGAGTGCCCGGTGTGTGGAGACAGGTGAGCAGCGGGGAGGACTCGGACGAGTTGCTGAGCCGCCTCCGGCTACGCGCCGCGGCGTCCGCGTCATCGTCCGCACCCGGTGGTGGCGGCGGCGGCGGGCAGCTGGAGAACCTGAAAGAGTTCGCCACGATTGCGGCCGTGACGCACACGTGCGTGTTTCTGCTGGGCTTTGCCCTGTCGGCGCTGGGTGTGAACGTGGCCAATGGTCTCGGCGCCCCCACGGCGACCAATCCGCGGCGCTCCCTGGCAGTGCGGTTCCTACGGCGATCGGCGACGTGCTGGACGGCGTTCTTCGCCTGCGTGGCGGCCGGCTTCGTAGCACTGCACTCGTTCTTTCGCTGGTCGTTCGAGGAGCGCGTGGGCATCACCTACCGACTGGCGGCGCAGTTTTTCTACGAGCGCGACGGCAGCACGCCGTTTGCTGTGATGTCCACCACCAGCTACATCACGTTCTTTGCCGCCGGCTTTGCCATCAAGCAGCTGTTCCCGCCGTCTTCGCCGCCACAGGGCAGCCACGTGACCGCTGACAGCCAGGGTGCTAGTGGCAATGGCAATGGTGGCGGTGGTGGCGTGGAGGGGATAGTACCACCGGTGTTCATCCGCTGGACGCCGTGGTTGGCCAAGGCATTCCTCGTCGCCATGGTCGTGTTTCACTGTGCAGTCATGCCGCTGTACGATCGCATGGTCAAGCCGGTCATCAAGACCAGCCCGGTGCCGCTAGAGACCGAGACCGGTACCCAAGGCCAAGAGCAGGCGAAGGCAATGTTGTTGTCGTTGCCTGTTCTGCCGGAGGGCGAGGACTTCACGCACGATTTCGCCCTGCTGGCATCTCTATCTCACACGGCGGCGCTCGCGTTTGGCCTGCTGCTGTGCTGGCTTGCACGTCTGTCCATGTGCCATATCAGCGCCGCAGCACAACCACGGCAACGGCAACGCCGTTCGCTCGCAGAAGCGGCAACTGCCGTGATACCGGTTGCCGTGGTGATCGTCGGCGGCACCCTGCTGCTGGTGGGGTTGGTACGCGGGGTGAGCGGAAGCTCCGGTGCAGAGGTATTGTTCATGGCAAATGCGCTGAGTCAATGGTTGGTGACGCGGGTGATTGCCGTGCTGGAGTCCCACGCCGAGGTCACGTCACAACTGGCCGACGTCCTGGGAATGTCAGACAACACCGCCGGTGGCGCTGAGTTGGCACATCCACTCGTGCTGCTCTCACTGACCCTGTGGTGTGTCATCGGCATGGCTACAGAGTACTTCAACAACAATAGCAATGTTGGCGATAGCGGTAGGGAGTGTGTTGGTACGACAAGCAGTGGCGAAAAGACGAGCACTTTGGGCTCAGCACAAGTGACAGTGCGACCAGTGTTCATGCTAGGCCCGCTCGCCGTCTACCCGGTGACTAAGGCGCAGAGCGATGTCGTGGCGTGGCTACTACCGCTGGGCTTCACCCTCGCCGGACTGGCCAGCGATCACCCTGCACTGTTCTACGACAGCCTGATACGTTCGTTCCTGCTGATCGCCGCCACCGTGCTATCCTCAGCTATGTTTGTACAGGCGCTGTGCCAGCGCTACGGCCGTAAGATCCAGTGCGAGAAGTCGGCACCACCGCTGTTCTGGCAGGAGGGACGCGACACCATAGGCACCATCTACATGGTGGCCTGCTTCGCCGCCTGGCCCGTCACGCGCTACCGCGCTGGCCTGCCGACGGCGCTGAACTGGTCGCTAGCGGACACCGGCGACTCGCTCTGGTTCTACCTGCTGGTGAAGTTGATAGGCGGTGTGGTGCTGGCCGACTGCTGGAACTACTGGAAGCACCGTGCACTGCACTGGAGAATGCTCTACATCTTTCACAAGGTTAGTACATCGCACCAAGAGTACATAACCCCCCAGAGTGTGCAACGCCTGATCCAGCTCTGCATAGGGTCTTGGTCGAGCGGAATCGGATCTTTGCGTCATAATACCGTACACATCTGAGGGGAACCCGGGGAGTCGCGGGTAGTCTTGGATCAAAAACAACGGTGCCCTGCCTCGAGACCGGCCTTGCGCTGGTGCGGAGTGTACGCATGACATCAGAAGATCCGATTCCGCTCGACCAAGACCCTATATAGAGAGCTGGATCGGCGTTGCACACTCTGGGGGGTTATGTACTCTTGATCGCACGTACAGTCTACTTTCAATAGAACGTACATGTACAGTCTACTTCCAATAGAACGTCCAGGAAACTTTCAATAGAACGTCCAGGAAACTTTCAATAGAACGTCCAGGAAACTTTCAATAGAACGTCCAGGAAACTTTCAATAGAACGTCCAGGAAACTTTCAATAGAACGTCCAGGAAACTTTCAATTGAACATACAGGAAACTTTCAATAGAACGTCCAGGAAACTTTCAATTGAACATACAGGAAACTTTCAATAGAACGTCCAGGAAACTTTCAATTGAACATACAGGAAACTTTCAATAGAACGTACAGGAAACTTTCAATAGAACATACGGGAGATTTTCAATAGAACATACAACCTACTTTCAATAGAACGTACAGGAAACTTTCAATAGAACGTCATCGGTGTCACACACGACCATGGTTGCACCAGTTTTCGTCCAGGATGATCTGCCCAATTCGTCCGGGGAAAAACACGTTACAGTCAGCCTTCAGTAGAATAGGGAAACCAATCCATATTGCTAACTTGTACTTGTATGCTTCTGGAGGATAGTAATAGTAGTTGCATGGACTCTGACAATATGCCTATGCGTTTGATTCTGTGCATGTGTGTGTGTATGTGTATATATGCGCGCCTTTCGGCCTGTGGTGTCCGACCGACGTCCCCATGCTGCAGGACCATCACTCGTACCACGACCCGAGCTGCTTTGCGTCGTTCGCCATCCATCCGTTCGAGGCGCTGCTGACGTTCTGGCAGGTGATGCTCTTCTCCATCCCGGCACTCAACCTGTGGGGTCCCGTACACCTGTTGTCACTGGTCCTCCTTGCCTACATGAACTTGTACCTGCACTGCGGCTACAGTATTGAGTGCGTGGAGAGATGGTTGCCCCGTGTGCTGCTTAACACGTCGCGATTCCACAACGTCCATCACGAGGTGACGCGCGCGCACTTCGGAGAGATCCTCTTCCTGTGGGACTGGCTGTGTGGCACGGCCATTGACCGTCGCCTTGACGACCACCCGGTCATTGCCGACATGTTTGAGAAGGCGCCGTACGCGGCAGAACGGCGGCTGATGCGCCGGCGTATGGACGAGCGACGAGGCTTCAGCCTTGGTAACACCACCATCACCACCGCTGCTGATGCTGATCCAGTGGGTAGTGGCGGCGACGGCAATGTTGGTGGCTGTGGAAAGGCAGGTGCTGGCACGAAGCCGCGGCAGCCGCACCATGCTTCATCTTCAACACCTCAAGCATTGCCACCAGCGACTGCTAGTTCAGCCAAGGCCAAGGTGGCATGAACGCCTTGTTTCCTCACACACGTACGCAGCAATCCCAGAAAAGAATTCTTCATGTTCACCTACCTTCTATGATAGCATTCTCTATTATTCAGCCACAACTGGACAATCCCGGCCTGGCCTTGCTTTTCTTTCGCAATTACGAGATCGAACCACTGCCGTGCATTTGTGTGCTCTTCTTGGGTAGTGTAACCATGGTGTTTCGGATGCTCTATAGTTGTTTCTTATCCTCTGTCTCAGCAACATGGTTCTACTGAGAGCTGCCATCAATCATGGCACCTTACTTTTCAATTAAGCTAACAATCATCTCTGATTCCGAGTAGAGACGTCTTCACCCGATATCTCCACGGGACCAGTGCATTTTACTCAGTGCTCAGTCTCTTGCGGTGTGTTCTCATCGTTCTTGCTGTGTTGTATCGGCCGTGATCTGGCTGCAGAGGTGAGCCTGCTGGCTTTGTTTGGAGGTGGTAATGCGTGGTGGACCGCTAGTGGTGTGTGTGTGTGTTTGTGTGTGTGTGTGTGTGCATGGGGGGGGGGGGGGGTGAGCGCTTGAGTGCAGGGAGTAGTATAATGGTATTGTACTACTCCTCGTGAGTTCCCTTCGGGAACGGATACGATAATTTACTTTTACTTTTACTACTCCCTGCTCTAATGTATGTGTGGGGGGGGGGGGTAATTGGGTTGGTCACGAGCACTGAAAACAGAAAACATAGTGCCTGCCTGAGTAGCAACATCCGATAGCGTAGGGTGGAGCTGACATGATTGGAGAATTGGAAAGTAGACTTGCTTGTTTAGCTAGCTAGCTCTATAGGTGTACATTATGCACTCAATCTCAGGACAGCTAGCTGTTTCGACCTTGCATGGCATACCAATCGTGTCAGCTCCACCCTACGCTATCGGATGTTGCTACTCAGGCAGGCATTATGTAGGTCTCATCAGCGGCGCTCACGTCACGGGGTGACTGACTGACGACTACAGCAAGCTCTGCGCGGGAAGGGTGTACACAGATTCTGGAGATGCGTCATCCAACCCCCTATGCCAAGGAAATGGTGAGCGCCCCCTCCCCGCAGACATGATGTTGGCATGCAGGAGAGCAAAGGCCAGACGGCTCGGGATTAGCGAGTTATGGGTGTGCAAACCCAACAAATGAACAACCTCGCTCCTCCATGATGCCAGCCAGCCGTCGATAGAAGGCAGTAACAGCACTGCCCATACCGCCAGTTGTTGCAAGAATACGACAGAACGGAGTGAAACCGTTCAAACGCTACACCTCCCGCGCTCGTCCCTCATAATGGCGTTACTCATAGTGGCGTCTCTTCTCGGCTTCTTACATCAAAAAGCAGATGTTCAAACCGTCCGCCTCAAATCACCGGTTTGCCGAGTGGAAGGTGCCGTGGGCTCCTCGTGTGCTCCGGATGGCAGTCATGAGTCAGTCAAGTGTCAAGTTCAGCAGGAAGTGTTTGTGCCATGTTGGACTTCATTTCACTCGTTTCGGTTGCGAAAAATGTTGGCATCTTTGGGAAAGCTAAGGGCTAGCCATGTCACGCGTTGTTAGCTCGGATGATGCTCTCTCGCAGTCTCCTTGTGACTGACTTACCAACAACGTACACGCAGCACATACCACGGCACTGGGGTCAAGAGTTCACAACTGCGGTCTGATCTTGGGACGAGTTGGGTGGACTCTACATTGTAGCTTTCCCGTGTTCACGGTGTTGGTGACGACAGGTAACGAACAATGGACATGTCAGGTAGATCTACCAGGCTCAGGTGGTTGAATCGACTACTGCTACATGTGTATGATGATGTTCACTCCGTTCAGGCCGCTCATTACGGCCAGAACTAAGATTAGAAATAGTTTGTCTCACTTAGATCTACATTGTAGTAAACAGACCAACAAACGTTCTTACGAGCCTTGCGAAGTTGCCTTTACTTCAAGTACTTGAAGTATATGTATGTTACTCCAATGTATTAGGTTAGTAGTTGCTGCTGTTCTTGTAGGTATTTCCGGTGTCATGGCGTGCAAAGAGAACACCGGTCAAATATGTAATGACTTTGAAACTTCGACGTATTGCCGGGTTAGTGATGGCGGTGAAAGCAGAGCGGCGAGCGAGTCTGGCCACGCTGACGCTAGTCCCGCGCCCGGATCAGGCACCGGTCACGCTGGCCACGCTGCCCACGTAAGCAACCTACCCGAGGCTGTGCGCAGGTTGAGAGGCTTGTTTGTTCAGGATTATCTAAGCGCAACCATAGACATGGGAGAAGGTATGGTGGACGAGGGGTTGAGGGAGCCCAGTGTTTCGGATGTGCACGTTCGACTCATGATTTTGTCCAGACCTGAGCTCCAAGAAGAGTTCAGGAACGCCAGTTTTGATTCAACAGGCGACATGTGGCGTGTAGAGCACGTTTTCTCAAAGGCGGCCAGCAGCCTAGAGAATATCTCGCTAGAAAATCTTTTCCATCTCAGTGATGAGCAGATGCTGGAGTTTTCCAGCGGTGGCCGAACCTACCGCATCTTGGCAGTGGCTAGTGCAGGCTGTGGTAAAACATTCGCCTTGACCAAAGTGGCTCCGTTGAAATGGGCACGGAATGAAATGTGGATGCCTTTTGATCTGGTGGTTGCACGAAAGCTGCGCAACGAAGAAGTACGGAAAGCCACCAGTATATGCTCTTTACTTGGTGTTGAAGAGCAAGGAGAGTTCACGAGCGACGAACGCAAGAGCATCGATGATTTTGTACGCCAGCAAGCGCACCGAGTTTGCTTGGTACTGGATGGTCTTGATGAGATTCGCCTTGGTGACTGTAGTGGCTTTGTTCGCGACGTCATCAACGGGTCAAAAGTGAGGGGACTTCGTCTGGTGGTGACGTCACGGCCGTGCGCAGAGCTGCTGAGTCTGTGCGACCAAAAGCAGTTTGATCGCCGTGTGGAACTTGTCGGTTTCCGGCAGGAGGATGTAGAGGAGTACATCGGCAAGGTACTCAGATCACCAGAAGAGGCATCTGCACTGGTAACGGCAGTACGAGGCGACCAGAGCCTTGCCAGCATGATGGCCACGCCATTCCTGGCCATGCAGACGTGCAAACTCTTCCACTGTCGGTGTGGCATGCTACCTCGCTGTCTGTCGGATATCTTCGACATGATGGTCATCCAAGTAGCAGAGCGTCATACTGGTGAGTCATACAAGAGCTGGAATGAGATTGCCACCGACATCCAAGATCTAATCCTGGATCTTGGAAAGCTTGCATTCGCCATGCTGAACAAGCAGCAGCTGATATTCACTGATGCTGAGCTAAAGGCACATTCCATTGCCAGAGAAGCAAAATCACTGGGCCTACTCGTACTGGCCGACAGCACCAGTCGGGACAGTGGCAGATTCTGGATGTTCAGCCACCTAACTCTACAAGAATCACTGGCTGCTCGCTACATAGCAGTGCGGAAGGTCACCACGCTGGCCCGCGTTGGTCGCCTGGTTGAATCACTTGGCCCCACCAGCCGGCACTTGCGCACTTTCTGGATGCTGTGCACTGCCCAGTTGGATGCAGAGAAAGCCGACTGCTTACTCAACGGTTTTTTGACCAGGAAGAAGTCGGTTATGGAACCAGAACAAGACTGGGCTGGCTCGGATGATGCCGAGTGGGATGATAGCTTTGATGAATGTTCACAAGCCTTCCCCCTGAACATGCTTGAATCGCTCAGTGCGTGGCTGTTGGACCTGGATAGTCGCCGCCTAGCCGAGGAGCTGCTCAGTGCACGGCTGAACGGCCGCAGCGGGGAGCGCCTGGTAGAGAGACGCTGCAAGAACGGCCGGAACTCCAGCCGGGAAGAGTTCCTGAAAGAGGTGCTGCTGACCTGGGCGGAACTCTGCGGCCCGGACGCAACGCCTGCTACACTGGCCACTGCCCTCCACGACATGGGCAAAGATGTACTTGCACAGTCTCTAATCGCTGATATGCCTGATGAGCCGATGGCACAGAAGTGCCGCCGCTTTCACAACGAAATCAGCGAAGGCCAGGAGTGTAACTTGGATCTCGTCACGCTCTGCTATGCCGAACATTGCCATCACCATGGCAGCGATCGTCATCCGTTTATGTCTAGCCTGGCGTCCGCGTTTCAGTGCATGCAGGTACAGGTCGACGGAAACAATCACCCTTCCGTCGTCCGTGCCTACGATGTGGCGATTGATGTCCACTACGCCAGTCTGTGCAAGGTGTTCATCCGCTACCTGATGCCGGACAAACCGGTGTCGTTTCCGGTGTCACTGCTAAAGTGTAGCAATATCACCGAGCTCATGATCTCTCAGTGTACCTGGCAGTGGGAGGAGATCGCCGCCGTTCTCAAATCGTCATGCGCGCACATGAAGGAGATAATTGTGATCAATTGTGACTTCACCAATCCTACCGATAGCAGCACGCCATCACAACCAGCCAGCATTCAGCCACCACTTACTGCGTTCAATGGAGTAGCAAGAACGACCAATGCCACTTGCTCGCCCGCACTGATGCTGGCTGATGCACTTGCCGATGTTCGCTGCCTCGAAGTATTCGATCTCAATGGCTGCAGAGGAATTTGTGGAGAGGCCATGCACATGATTTGCATGGCACTGCACGGATCATCTCGTCTGTCGACGCTTGTTCTTTTTCAGTCGGGACCTCCTCATTTTGTAGCGGGCCTGGCAGAGAACCTGCACACTGCCTGGCCCCAACTGCGCGAGCTGGTCATCACTGATGTGGAAGAGCCGCTGCAGCAAGAGTGGCTCGCCGACGATGACGTCACTGCCTTTCTGCATGCCGTCAACACACATAGCTCCCTTCGGCAGCTCGTAATCTCCGCCAAGGTTCGCGAGCAGTTTCTTACGGACGCCACTCGCCGTCTGTTTAGCCGCAATTCCTATAGATCCTCGTTGAAGGCAAACATCGACGTGCAGCATTGGTAACCATGGTAACCCAGCTATCTGTTATGGCGACCGTACTGACATGTCATCGGCACAAACTGCTCCTTGCACATGTACTCTAAAAATCACGTTGGACGTTCCTTCGTCTATCTTTTGCCAGAGCATCTTGTTTAAAAAAGAAATGGTATGACTGTATCCCCAGCATTTAGCAGGTGCCCGCCACCTATCCTTCGTCTACTGTGGTACCTCTGTTTCATGCACATGTAGCTAGACAACCAGGCCGTCTTCTATAGTCACCTAGCTCTTCAAACTATCTCACCATCTGTTGATAAATTCCCGTTAATACAAGGTTATGGGCATTCGGCAGGCTGACTGTGATCTATCCACATATGTAGCATGATTGCACATGTCTGATGTTCCTGTTTCCGAAGCTCGGCTTGTTGGCAACTAGCTAACAAGGGTAACGGATACAGACAGATCCAACAGAGACTATCATGAATGGAGTTGTCATTGTGTGCAGATTTTCAAGTGTCAGTCAGTGATATCATGATTATTCTGTGATTGCCCGTATAAGAGGCTTTGACACACACTCGGCAAACCTGTAGTGTAAGTAAGAAAGCACCACTCCCTGTATGTACACAGGTCTGTGTTTCCGGGTATTCACCCCTCATCAGTTCATCACATGTACTGTATACTACGTGATGTACCGGCTCATCATTGTATTTGTAGTGTGCTTTCCAGGCCAAATCGTCACCAGGGATACAAACTAACTTACTTACAGAGACGGTCCATTTCTGTGGTTTCCAGACTGATAAACACTCCGTGAGGCCCCAGACAGCAGCGTGCCCCCCCCCCCCCCGGTGAGTCAGAGTCGCTCATGCTCATGCCGGGGTAGGGGGAGGGAATGAATCCGCGGCTTATGAAGTCAAGACAAAACGATGAGTCGTAGTGTTAGTTTCTAGTTCAGCAGGAAGTGTGTCACTGTGTGTTCCATGTAGGAATAACCATCTACATACATGTACCAGTCAGTGCCAATGGCTGAAGTGGCGAACCTCGAGTGAAATAATTCAATTTACCTAGTTGCTGAAATGATGTGAAATCGCAAAAAGCTCAAATGCTGCAACTAAACTACCGGTAGTAATAAGAGAGGTCTTGTGCATGCAATGATTATGTCAAAAGCAACCAAAAACAAGCTGAAACACGTTTTCGCTGGCGTTTTCGCTGGCGCTTTCTGCTCACGGTCACACACACACACACGTACACACAAAACAGCGGTGCGGGTGCGAGCGATACGAGTCCAGGCGTCCTGTAGGCTTGTAGCTGTCAGCGTGGTGAATGAATGACTCTCAAGCTCTTCCCTCTGGCATCACTAGATCTACCAAATAATTTGGCGTTATCTGGTTATGGTGCTTTCTCTCTCAGGCTGAGCCTTTCCCACTTCTGGCCTCGGCCCTGCTGTCGACTCTACTGCTGGCGCTGGCACGGTATTTCCCTGGCCTTCACGGACCCAATACATAATGTACTCAATAGCGCTGAGATTTACATGAAGGTGAAATAACTTTCTCGGTCGCTGCATGCTGTGCTTCTTGCGCTACACACTGTCTTCTGGCCCACTGACACTGTCCCAGTGCCACCACGCATACACAACAAACTTCCACACCAGCCAAGAACATCAAGTCTCAAGACCCCGAGTCAAGACCTAGCTAGGCCCGCTCGCAAAACCTTCAGTAGTAAATCCTCTGCCTGATGATCGAGACGATAGGATTCGCAGCTAAACAGGCCTTCGCCTCCGGAGTGTGAGTCACCTCTCCAACTCACACGACAGCAATGATTATTGATGAACTGATGCACATAATCATTGGCGATACGATGTCTTTTACCGGTTGACTCCTTGTCTGCAAGACTTTACGCCCTCCAGGCTCCACGGCTCTCCACTACTGCAGTCGAGACCACACACTGCGGGTAGGTCTACGACGCTACGGCCTGATTACGGGTACGGGTGGTGTCGACCGGTCCGTGGTCATGTAGATCCACCCCACATTCCCATGTCACTCCAAGTCCAAGGCAATATCCATGATATCAGGCTGGGCACTGGGGCAGGCATACCGACTCCGAATGTCTGACTCAGCCAGTGGCCGTGACGAGTAATTTCATTACGACATTAGCCCAGGTCGTGGGCTTGTCACCTCCTTAGTCATTGGATGGTTGGGCTATGAGTGAGTGAGTCTGTGGATTTCATTTTGCAGGAGTATTCTCACTGCCATTGGTGGGTGGACACACGGTGGAGTAAGCGCATCAGCTCGTTCGTTAGATCACCCTGGCAAGTGTTGTAGCGTCAATATTCTGCTCTCAGTTTGCATTTGCACCAGCTTAGCGGTCGGGAACTCTTGGTACATGGTAGATTGGGAATAGTGCAAGAGAGAGGGAGAGAGCTGCTTGCATAATTCAGTGATTGTTCTAGTGAACGGTAAATTTTGCGTTACGAACCCGACGACACCCACGTATGCAGCGAATCGTGTTCTCACCCATCTTCACCCTCTGCCATCCCTACAGCCTTGTTACATTATTCTCCCCAGTTTCATCACGATAGTCCCCAGACTACACTTATTAGTCAGTCTGCGCACTGATAAAATCCTGTATGATTGATTGATTCAAGGGCAAGAGCCCCGAGCAATAGCCTAGGCCTCAGATTTCTTCATCTCGACAGTCCTCCACAGCATTCACGCTGGGAAGCAACTCTTGGTATCACGGACTGATTGTGTTCAGTAATACTACTAGGCTGTTGATGGTTCTGTCAATATGTGGAGTTGGCTGGATCGGCTTGGACTGCTGCTCGCCTTATACTGTGCGGTATTACTAATCAGCAGTAGGAGCTGTGCAAGGGCAGGTAAGGAATCATTGGGCAATTCGACATGTGTACGTGTGTGTGTGTGTGTGTGTGTGTGTGCGCGCGTGTGTGCGCATACGTGCGTGTGTGTGTTTGTTTGTGTGTGAATGCACACAATCATGTGTGTGTGTGAAGGCACACATTAATTTGTGTGTGTGAATGCACACATTTGTGTGTGTGTGTGTGTGTGTGTGTGTGTGTGTGTGTGTGTGTGTGTGTGTTTGTTGCGAGCACTTTAGCGACATTCAGTACTGCAGCATTTCTCCGGTCGGATGTGTGCCTGCATATACGTGTACATGATACATTGTGTCTGTACTGTACTGTACATCTGTGTGTTTATGTGTAACAGCATCCACACCGCCGACCAGCAGTAGTGTTTCCTCTATCCAGTGCTCACCAGGGTGTCGTGCTGGAGACTGTGATGGTACTACAGGAATATGCTATAGGTCAGAGTTACGCTGGTGTGCTGACACACACTCCACCACATACACAAATGTTCTCTCTCTTTTTCTCACTCCTTCTCTCTCTCTCTCTCTCTCTCTCTCTCTCTCTCTCTCTCTCTCTCTCTCTCTCTCTCTCTCTCTCTCTCTCTCTCTCTCTCTCTCTCTCTCTCTCTCTCTCTCTCTCTCTCTCTCTCTCTCTCTCTCTCTCTCTCTCTCTCTCTCTCTCTCTCTCTCTCTCTCTCTCTCTCTCTCTCTCTCTCTCTCTTTGAAGTTTCTCTCTGTGTCCTTAGTACACTAAGGTTCAATCAAGAGACACTCTTGCGGCAGCACTTTACGGTATTGATGTCCGTATCATTCACACTTCCCTAGTTCCCATTCACTGCATCAAGCATGCTCCTCTGCACTTACCTGTCTCTGTTGTTCAGGTGTGACGGGACCGCTAACTATGTACACATTCCCAGTGGTGTATGTAGCGCCAGTTGCCCGCTAGGCAAGGCAGAGAGCCGCATCTACACGGGACCAAAGACTTTCTACGGACTTGTCTGCACTGCCGGTAGGTCGTCGACGTTCCGCCAACCTAGCACGTGGTGTAGCGGGGGGGGGGGGGGGGGAGCCAATGTCAATACTGCAAACCGACATAATGAAAAAAAAAGTGAGCTCAACTGCTCAAAGATTTTTTTTTTATTGCCTTGTGGCAGGCAGTATTCTCACGCGGCAAGAAGAGAAGGGGTTGATGTTGTTTTTTATCTCTTTTTAATCTTTAAGGAGCATGCAGGTAACTTGAAATTCGGTATAGCTTACCTCCAAGGGGCCGCATAATCTGTACTTTCTAGCACTGTACATTCGAGGTCGAATGACTAGAAAAGGATATGCTGTGGCTTGAAGAAACACCTGATATCCAAATGCAAGGAGGAAATATGTACTGTACAAGCAAACACAGTTATCATGCTGGCTGATGAGTGTTTCTTAACACGAAACTCTCGAGTACGGCAGAACAGGACTGGGTTGTGTCATTGCTGTATGAATATTGTGCAGTACAGTAAAACCTACTGCAGACCACCGTGACTAGCGACCAGCCTGGTACTACAGACCACTTCGTCATGCGCGGACGGTCTCACATTCATACTTATGGTTGTGCGGTGCAAACCTCTAACTAATGACCACCTGCCACTAAAGACCGCTTTCTCTGGGCCCCAACTAAGGGGTGGTGGTTAGTCACAGGTTTGACTGTAGTAATATCCAGGGTACTTGATGCTGAAGTCTCACTGTACCAGTATCACGCTGCTGTGTTCGTTCATTTCAGATGCAACTGGTGTTTCACCAGTGCCGTCCACACAATCCAGTGCGGGACAGCCGGCTTCAGGTGGTAATCCAGTGGTGACAAGTGCGGCGGGCGATGGCACCAGCGGCCTCTCTGGAGCGGCCACTGGTGGCATCATTGGTGGAGCGGTCGGCGTGTTGATCATTGCGGCCGGTGTGCTGTTTGTGGTGTACTTCTACCGCAGTCGCAGGTATGGCGTGGTGCAGGTATGGCGTGGTGCAGGTATGGCGTGGTGCAGGTATGGCGTGGTGCAGGCGATGGCGTGGTGCAGGTATGGCGTGGTGCAGGTATGGCGTGGTGCAGGTATGGCGTGGTGCAGGCGATGCAGGGGTGAATGCCGTACTAGTGCCTAGTATTCTGTATCTTGCACTGCCCGTGCATCGATAGTACTATCGGAGCCATCGTAATCCGACGGGATGACCGGGCCCGGCGCCGTTACTTACTGCTTTTAGCACGTACATGCACTGTAGTTCACGTGAACACGGTAAAAAATGGACCAACAGTGCTCGCGGCTGCAAGGCCACCACCCCGTGGCTGCTTAACCTCCGAACGGATTTCGGTGTCCGCTACAGTACCTGTAGTCAGGAGAGAAGGAGAGAGAGAGAGAGAGAGAGAGAGAGAGAGAGAGAGAGAGAGAGAGAGAGAGGGAGGGAGGGAGGGAGGGAGGGAGGGAGGGAGGGAGGGAGGGAGGGAGGGAGGGAGGGAGGGAGGGAGGGAGGGAGGGAGAAAGAGAGAGTGAGAGAGGAAAGAGGGAGGTAGAAAGAGAAGGGGGTACGCAAGCTTGCCACTAATGTACTTGTACGTGTACGAGTGCACGGGATGTGCTGAGTAACGAACTAGGGTCAATCTATACTATTCTATAGTTGTACTTTGAGGGAAGACTGAAAGAATGGGTAGATCAGGAGCAACCCCCATATTGCTTCACTTTCCAATCGCCCGCATTCTCTCCCCTTATGGTGTGACTGCCGGAACCCATTCATATTTGACTGGAGCCGAGAAACCCTAAAGCCCTCAATCGATGGCATCCTTTCTGCAAAACATATACAGTCAGACCTCGCATAGCCGCACACATCCGTTTTCCACAATTAATATCCGGATAGGCGAGGGAACCGAATTATCAAACACACATACTGTATGCTTGCATTGCATATGCTGTATATCGGTGACAAACGATTTTCTTCCGGATGGTGAGGGATCCGGATAAAAGAGGACCGGATAAGCGAGGTCTGACTGTAAAGGGCCGCCGGCAACAGTTTTTGATTGGTCTGGCCATACCATAGTCCTTCACTCATTGTGTGTGGTATAGCGGGTGCACTTAACCTCCTCGGCGATAAACAGGCGTGGGTGGCTAACAAGTAAAGTTATTAGGTGGTCCGGTGATGGCCTGACCAACCGGACTGATTCCGGCTGGCCTGACATACATTCTAAAGACTCAAAAGTAACGAGGAATTTCTTCTTTTTCCCTTTGCGTTTTGTTGTAGAGAGCTGGCGCTGACGGAAGCATCGGCACATGTCAATATGAGAGAGCTGCGACAGGCGCCTAGTAACTCTAACTTGGTAAGCAGCACACACGGTGTTGTTCCATGCGCGCGTCGGCGGTGACTCTAGTAATGATGTTGTGGTGACATAATAAGGGCCAGAGAGATTTAGTGATGGGGAAGATGAGGGCCTGGGGGGGGGGGGGGGGGAGATAAGTTGTGGTGGAAATCAAGACAGGGGAAGATGAAGGCCGAGGAAGATTGGTGGGGGAGATGAGGACACAGTATTTCTGGGGATATCTCACGGGGGGGGGGGGAGGAGGGGCAAAGTGGCCCAGAAAAACGATGCCATGTGCGTGTATAAATCTAACCGGATTATTAAATCGAGCCTTCCCCACGTTCGACTGTGACATGCAGCTAGGCCGGGCTCGAACCGCTCATGATTCACTGGTACAGTCGTCCTTCCTGTTTCCCTGGACGCTTTTACGGCCTGGTGCAGCTTCAGCCTGCCATACCTACTGATATTTTTCCATTCTGCTCCGATCATTCTTTGGCAACACGCTCTTCAAAGCGCAAGTAGCTATAGGGTGACCAGCACGAGCATGTACTGCAACGGCATGCTTCTTGGATGGCGGGCAGGTATTGTGATAGATACTCTTGTGCATTTGTTCTCCCACTTCGCTTAAGCTCGTAGTCGCGAGAGAGGGTATTATCGGCGTACTATGTGCACAATGCGGACTGTATGTACATGTGAGGATTTACATAGTAAGTGTGAGTGTGTATTGGGGGGGGAGGGGAAAGGGGAAGGGAAGGGGGGTGCGGGGGGGGGGGGGTGCGGGGGGGGGGGGGGGTGCAGGGGGGGGGGGGGTGCGGGGGGGGGTGATGGGGGGGGGGGGTGCGGGGGGGGGGGGTGATGGGGGGGGGGGAAGGGGGGGGGGGGTGATACATTACTGTACTCGGTAGTGTGGCAGTGACATAACCTCCTGTGTGCATATACACATCCAGTGTGTGTTTGTGTGTGTGTTTGTGTGTGTGTGTGTGTGTGTGTGTGTGTGTGTGTGTGTGTGTGTGTGTGTGTGTGTGTGTGTGTGTGTGTGTGTGTGTGTGTGTGTGTGTGTGTGTGTGTGTGTGTGTGTGTGTGTGTGTGTGTGTGTGTGTGTGTGTGTGTGTGTGTGTGTATCACTGGTATATGTGTGTGTCTGTCTGTCTGTCTGTCTGTGTGTGTGTGTGTGTCTGTCTGTCTGTCTGTGTGTCTATCTGTCTGTCTGTATGCATGCATGTGTGTGTGCATGTGCATGCGTGTTCTTGGGTGTATGTGCATTTGCACAGCGTGGACAACGAGGAGCACGGCAACCTATGGGTAAGAACGCCACAGTAACCGATCAGCTTAGGGGTTAATTTTGGATTTTGCAAGTCTTCTTGACCAGCTAGCGTAGTCAGCTTCCAAGAAACTTGACTCCAATTTTGAACGAGATTGCACTTCAATAGTACGATACTATGAGCTAAGATGTTGCGGGAGCGGAGAGGAAGCGCGAGCTCCGGCGTATAGAGCAGACACAGACAGACGGACAGACAGACACCCGCGCACACACAGACAGATGGACAGACAGACGAACGGACAGAGAGACAGAAAACAAGCAGAGATTTTGCTCTATCCTGCATTTCGTTGTTTGCTTTCCTGTCCCCTGCAGGTGGCATA
>NC_088645.1:24680046-24695046 GCF_964019385.1 Sycon ciliatum | reverse complement strand
CCCCAGCAGAGAGAAGACGGGGTCACTCGGTGAGTCACTAACTCGAACCTGAATGCGTCTGTCCGTCAAGTAGTCTTCAAACCAGCGGGTGGTCGAGGTGTTGGCAAACGAGGTGAGTTTTGTGATAAGGTCGTGGTGAGAACCTCTGTCAAACACTTTCGCGATATCCAAGAATATCATATGTTGTATGTACAACGCCGGTCCAATGCAGAGTATATTGTGTGTTAATACAAGGAGTTGATCAATTGCGGACCGTTTAGGAACAAATCCGAATTGTGTCTGGCTGAGGATTTTATTGTCCGTCAGGAAACGAACGAGTTGTCGGTTTACCAGCTTGTCAAAAAGTTTCCCAATACTGGGCAGGATAGAAATAATTGGACGATAACCTTCAGGCTCAGCTGAGTGCGATGGTTTTTTTTGGTTTGGGGACTGGTGTGATGACGGCAGTTTTCCATTGACCAGGGAAGGAGCTTGTCCGAATGCAAATGTTGAAGAGGGTTGCCAAAGAATCACAGATTACCGAGGCGGTCTCCCGCAGAAGAGTGTTAGAAATGGGTCCGCCCGAGGACTTATGGACCTTTAGCAGTTTTATTTCATCAAAGACTTGGCCAGGAGTAACCTCGTCCAATTCAAACAAATTTTCGACCTGTGGTGCTTGTGGTGTGCAAGGTGCTGTGGGTTGTGTACGCCGTTGGTGATTTTGTTGGTTCTGAGTCTGACTTTGTCGTGCGAAATGGTCTGCTAAGTGGTTTGCCTTTTCAGAGTCAGTCACTATGTCACAACCATTTGCAGAAACTAGAGTTGGTATTGTGCCAAGGGGTGAGGAAATGCCACATAGCCGCTTCATACGGTTCCACCATGTTCTAGTTTGGCACCCATTATTAAGGTCATGTCCCAGGCGGGAGTAGTAGCTATCTCTTGCAGTTTTGTTGGCTGAAACGAAAGCGTTGCGAGACAATTTATAGGCGACCCAGTCGCATAGGAGGCCCGTAGATTTAGCTCGCTTGAAAAGTCGTTCTTTAGTTCGGTGAAGCGTGCGAAGACTGGTGGAAAACCACGGTTTGTGGCGCGATCGTGTCCTGCTACCCTTCGTGATCAGTTTCATCGGGACATAGTTATTAACTGTGGATAAAAAACACCTTGCCATGCAAATAGAGCGCTGTCACCATGAGTCGCGCCAGTCATACAGTCTGAGAGAGGTTGCTGGGTGAGGTGATCACATAAGGCTTTGAAATTTGAATTCTTGTAGTCAGGCACCCACCTCGAGGGTGTCGTGTCGGCCGATTGTGGCGATGCATCAAAGTGGAAGGTAACTGGAGTGTGGTCGCCCAGTGGTGCAAGCGTAGATGTGAATTTCACAAAGTCAATGTTGTTTGTGCACACGAGATCCAGCAACGACTTGGAAGTTCCCGTGGAGGAGAAACGTGTAGGTGTGTCACGCATTGGATTATAGTACTAAGTTGTCCAGGGTATCTTGTAATGTCAGGCCCTCGCGGGTAGAGGTGTCTCCAACATTCCAAGTCGACAACTTGGCATTGAAATCGCCCGCAAGGACAATGTTATGTTTGCAAGTGTTTGACACAAGTTCAATTTTGCCAGATATGTCCTGGCAAAATGTCTGAATATTCTGCCACGGAGGCCTGTAGCAGTTGAAAAGCATAACCGATGTTGTTTTGAGGCGAAGTTCAACGCAGAGGCCTTCAATAGGAGGAGGAGGCTCCAAGTCAGCCCCGCGGGAAATGAATGCACTGAGAGACTGGTGGTAGTATATTATTGCAACTCCGCCACCTCGCCTCTGGGTGTCACTTACACGATCTTTCCTGAGTAGGAAGAAGTCGGGAATGGAGACTTGACCATCATGATGGGAATCGTTGAACCAAGTTTCTGTCACTAATAAAATATCAATAGAGTTTGCGGCTAATAGATATGTCAGTTCGGAGATCTTCTTTACTGCACTTTAGCAGTTTAGTAGACACACACGGACCATTTTTTAGTGTTTCTTTTTTTCAAATAGCTTTCAGTAGGGTCTGGCCGCAACGTATCAAACTCGGTGGGGCGACGTTTCTTGGAGGGGGAAACGGACGAACAAGGCAAGGAAGTGGCTGGTGATTGGATCGTGGGAGGAGATGCTGCCGGAAGAGTTTGCGTTTGTGTTGCTGGAGCTGTTGAACATGCAACTACGGAGGATTCAGAATTTGGTATAAGGTCGTCACTGTGGTGAAGATTAGTGTCGTTGTTTGTTTGTTCAGTCCGCGTCGAGTCCATACTAGTGTTGGTGTCGGCATGAGAATCTGCTATAATAAAATAATAAATAATCTTTATTTCAGGATTACCCAAAGGCTAGCGCCTATCGGGGGGATCTCTCTGCTTTCTGAGTTTTCTAGAGTGTGGTTGTCAGCTGTTTCATCTGAAAGATCAGGTTTTGACTGCAAGGAAGAGGAGGCAGCGGTCACGGCAGCAAAGGTTGGGTGAGCAGGGGAGGTCGAGGACGCATCTCTTGCCGGCTGTGTAGTTTCGCCAGTGGGGAGCCCCGTTGGGACTTCCTTGGCTTGTGAAGCGCTTGTTTTGGCCGAGTTCACTTGCAGAGTTGAACTCTCGGCAGTGCGGGAGTCAGTTCCCGTATCCGCCGCACTTTCTGCGCTGCTAGCTATATCCGTATTCGTCGGGGATGTCGTGGTCTGCGTGGTTGTGGTGGACGTGCAATTTTTGGCAACGTGTCCAACTCTGTCACAAACTCGACACGATTGCTGTTGCCCGTGGTGCCAAACCCGAACCCTTCGTCCCGAGACAGAAATGTAGGAGGGAATGGTTGTTTTTTTCAGCTTTTCGGCGTATGGCGACTAATCGAGTCCCATTCAAAATGAACACACCACTGGGAAGGCGGGTCTTTGCAAAGGTAATCCCAAGCACCTCTCCATGGTTAGCCAAAGCATTCTGTATGCACTCAAATCCCACCCACAGTGGTACCTCTTGAACATGGACAGTTACGTTCCTTGTGTCGATCGCGGGCGTGGCAGAAATACGTTCACCAGCCACAACAATTCCATTTGAGCTCAGTGTTTCCTGAGCTGATACAGAGTTTAAAGTCAGCCTACAAAGCCGACCTACATACTGGATACCAATGACAGGTTCCTTCGAACCTGTACTTGTTTCCAACGCAGTGAGTAACTCACCGCTTCGCGCTCCGAAAGGTTTCGCGTAAAGGCTGTCGGTAAGGTCCAGGAAGACAGTCGGTTTCCGTATTTCCTGGGGCGATAAGCCGCCCAGGGCTGTTGAGGGCATACTTATGACAGCAATATCAGAGCTCAAAAAATGTCAACCATACACTGTTACGTCACAAATGTTTACGAGGTTTCTTTTAGTAATTACTCTTAGAATAATGGAGAGCTATGGAGGAGACATACCGGTACGCGAAGTGAATATCTAACAGACGAAGAAGAGTTTTCTAGTTGTGCCAGAGGCTCTGGCGATAGCATCTCTAGCGATACTGAAGTAGACACTGATGCATTGCTAAATTTGGACCAGGATGAAGGAGCGGCTATAAACAGAAATAGCTCGTTCCAAAAGAACTGTCTTTGCCGAGTCCAGCTCAGGAGGCTCGAAAAGAACTAGAATTTCTCATGGACTCAGTACCAAGTCGATTTCTGAGCAGCGCCTGTCTTACTTTCCTAATGAAGCACGTACAGTTAGTTGTGGACGGTAGTAATGCCAGGCCTACAGTCCAATGCTATCAGAAAGGAAGAGTATTGTGGCAAGCCATACATCTACACACCACCTCAAGGAGAAGATGAGAGCACAAGCAAAGGATGTAGAGTAGAGTGGCAAAATAACTTCTGACCACGTGTTTTCAGGATTTCCGCAAATGGGAGGTCTCTCCATCTGAGATCGGATCTCAGGAGCTGGCCTCACGCATGGTGTTTCAGTTGAAGACATTATTCACAGAGTGGACACAGTGACAGCTTGTCTGCAGGCAGGAATACTATTTTCGGCCAAGATTAACTTCATCCCAACAATGAATGACTACCTGCAATAATGGTTTCATCTCTCACTACATGGATAATTAGGGGAAAGACTACACCGACTATTCTGCCGCAACCCTGCATCAAAGCTGGAATGGAGAGCAATCAATGGAGAAGCGATCATGTCTTATAGTGCTAAGAAGTGGTGGAGCTCGTGAGAGATAAGGTGGCAGCTTCAGATGCAGATCGACGATATGCATAATTTCCTGGAAGTTTGACAATGTGCAGACTTTCTTCCATTTTTGTCCCAAACAAAGAGCATTATATCCCTTCCTGAAGCATTATAATCAGTATTATAAGGCAATTTTTGGAGCATTAAGGTTAGCATTATACGAACATTTTCGGAGCATTATCCGCTGGACCCTAGCGATGGGCGTCAAATGGTGTGTGTGCGTGTGTGTGTATGTGTGTGCGTGTGTGTGTGCGTGTGTGTGTGCGTGTGTGTGTGTGTGTGTGTGTGTCAATTCTTCAGCCTTGCAAGCTGTTGAATGGTGCAATCCTAGCACAAGTTGCTATGGCTTCTGCTGTAGCATCGCTATCATCAATGGGCGTCAAATGGTCATGGTCAATGGTGTGTGTGTGTGTGTGTGTGTGTGTGTGTGTGTGTGTGTGTGTGTGTGTGTGTGTGTCCGTTCCGTAATGGGTATCAGCCAGCGGAATGTCTGGGATGAACGACTGACCAGGGTTGATGTTCTGGAGCGGTGGAATCCGCGTCAGCCCCGTGACATCCCCAGCCTGCTGACATCGCGCCGCATGGAGTGGCTTGGGCATGTTGTGCGAATGCATGAAGAGCGTGGCCCGCGTCAGCTACTGTTTGGCACCCTACATCCTGTGCGGCCCGAAGAAAAGGTGGCACGATGCTGCACGGAATGATCTGGCAGTGTTGGGCATCGACGAATGGTACGACTTGGCCGAGGATACACGGGAATGGTGGGCCGCTTACAATGGTCTGCCCCCGCCCGAACCCGTCTGTGGGCCCCCTGCGGATACCTTGTGCCGAGTGTGGTCGTCTCTTCTCCAGGAGTGGTTCGCCTCGTCATAAATGCCTCGGTGAGCGCCGCAAACCTGTATCGGAACAGACAGGTAGCCGACAATGTTCTTCCTGCAAGCGCTGGTTCCGCAATGCCGGAGGTTTGGCGGTCCATAAGTGCCCAATCTCCCAGACGCTCCCCGCGGTATCGTCTCAGGCTCCGTGCCGGGCAGCGGTGTCTACCAGCATCATGACCATTGCTGCTCAGACGACTCCTCCGCCGCCGCCTCCGCTTTCCGATGCATCGATGATCATCAGCCCGATGCATGTCGATGACCAAGAACATCATTCTACCGCGCACACGGCACGTGGCACGTGCACATCCGTGGTACGCGGTAAGTGGCCGCGCCGTACAGTGCGCTTGCATTTTTGGCTTTTTTGTAAAAAAAAAAAAGAAAGAAAAAGAAAGTGCGACTCAAAACTCGAGTTGCATTTTTCAGAGGGGTCGGGAGGACTTCTTTGAGGTTCGAAAGACCAATTATCTAGCCTTCCAGCTGATGTTGGCTGTTGAGAAAGAATGTTCCTGTTCAGATAATTTTAGCAACTTGCTTAGCTCCGTAAATCAACAGAAAAGGAAGATTTATTTTTTAAAAAGATGGAAGAACAGCAACAACAGGAGATGAGTGGTGGAGATTCGAGTATTGTTATACCTGGCCTGGGAAGCGACATTGTGCCTTCCTCTGCGCACGCAGGGGTTAGCAGCAGTGGCAACATTACATCACAGAGCGCGACCGAGGTGAGTGTCCTGTCTTTGCCTCGCTCACACGTACACTCATGTTCTCTCCTAGATCCGGCTCGGATCAGAGCTTTGATCGCAATCGTGTTTGTTTGAATTGTGCCATGATTGAATGTTTTCAAAGAAATTTTGCGTACGTGGGTGCGCTCGGTGCAGATGAGTTCAATTATTGTTTCATTGATTCACTAAGTGTAGGTTTGTCTGGGGCGAGGAAAGTCTTGTGAGCCTTGTGAGTTTATTCGTTCACGAAGCGTATCACCTGCATCAACAGAAACTAGTACTAGGTTATTTCCACGCATCGCAGACGTCGAAACTCAATATCTATTCAATATCTATGTGCACACGTGGAGCAAACCCGGCCATCTCCGAGCCCTCGGTGCATTACAGCAACTGGCGCGTGTTCCAGATTGAAGCTGAATTCCACCGCGTAGCTTCGGTGTTGCTAGACTCTCCAGGAAAGTCTCCGAAATTTCCAATGTACGAGTACGTGCATTGCATGGTTACCAGAGCAAGATTCCCAAGTGCGAAGTTGGATTGCAGTAGATCTCTGATAGGACCCCCACCCACCCACCCACACACACTCCCCATTGATTATTCCCAACGCTATTCAAATTATGTTACATATTAGTAGCGTCTGGCGTGGCCAGTATTCACGGCGCTTTATTTTACATGTGTGTGTGTGTGTGTGCGTGTGTGTGTGTGTGTGTGTGTGTGCGTCTGTGTGTGTGTGTGTGTGCGTGTGTGTGTGTGTGTGTGGCGGTGTTCGCATGTAACACAACTGATCACAAATATACTTGAACTGTGTTGCGTAAGGGGTCAACCGCATCTTGTGTGAAGTAACATGACACTGGCTCGGTTTTGTATTATATCACTGCTTGATGATGGGATGATTAAACTCTAAATTGCGGCTATGGCCTTGTCATCCAGCGTGTGCGAACTGGAGCAATCTCCTTTCTCTCTCTCTCTCTCTCTCTCTCTCTCTCTCTCTCTCTCTCTCTCTCTCTCTCTCTCTCTCTCTCTCTCTCTCTCTCTCTCTCTCTCTCTCTCTCTCTCGCTCTGTCTCCCTCTGTCTCCCTCTCTCTCTCTCTCTCTCTCTCTCTCTCTCTCTCTCTCTCTCTCTCTCTCTCTCTCTCTCTCTCTCTCTCTCTCTTTATGTGGGTGTGTGTGGGTTTCTTTGCTGCTGCTGTCACCACTGCTGTTGTGGGCCCCTTGTCATTTATTCTACTGTTTTCTATAACTGTACATACATGTACTTGATGTTGACTAATCCCCTACAGCCCATGTCGGCAGTGGGTGATGCAGCCAATGCCATGCAGCAGCCAGCGGCTGCGGACATGTACGCTGCTGCATCTGACAGTGCCACTGCGGCGACGGCATCAGTAGCACCGACGATACCCGGATCGAACGCATCTTCCTTAGCCGCTGTCGCCGATCAAGGCAGCTCTGCTTCGCACTCCATGCCGAACACAGGTACTGGATCTCAAGCTGCTTCCGATCAGGCCGCTGAGGACGACGGTCAACCACGCCGTCTTCATGTTTCCAACATTCCCTTCCGCTTCCGAGAGCCGGACCTGAACGCCGTCTTTTCGGTGAGTTTCCGATCGTGTTCATTTGTGTGTGCGTGTGTATATTTGCAAATGTGTATCAAAAGCTCTCTCTCTCTCTCTCTCTCTCTCTCTCTCTCTCTCTCTCTCTCTCTCTCTCTCTCTCTCTCTCTCTCTCTCTCTCTCTCTCTCTCTGTGCCATGTGTGTGTATCTTTGGCTATCTCTTTCTCCATTAGGTAGCGTGGGCACAATGTCTAGTACATCCACATGTGAATGTTGATGAGAATTGCCACTCAATCCTTGCCTTGTACTCCCCTGCAGCCTCACGGCGAAGTCGTAGAAGTGGAGATCATCTACAACGAACGCGGCTCCAAGGGATTCGGTTTCGTGACGTTTCGCCACCCGGCTGACGCCCAGCGAGCGAAGGACGCTCTCAACCGCACAACGGTGGGCAATCGAAGTATCGAGGTCAACAACGCAACACCACGACATGCGGGCTCAGGCGGGCAAGGTGGCTCGGGTATGAGCGGTGGTGGAATGGGCCGTGGAGGCGGTGCAGGTGAGGATCAGTTGAGTAACTTAAATTGAAGCACTTGTTATGTTAGTACGATGGCACTTGGACTTTGGACAGATGCTGGGCGATTATGTGCTGCATCCTCGTGTCTTTGTGGGAATGTGTGTGTGTGCCCCTTCTCCCTCCCCCATCGCTCCCGCTTCTTGGACCTTCACGTAGCATTGGTCCCCAGTCTGTACATGTATTCGTGTCTCCATGTCGGTGTGCTTGTCTGTGTGTGTGTGTGTCGGTGTGTGTGTGCTTGTGTGTGTGTGTCGGTGTGTGTGTGTGTGTCGGTGTGTGTGTGTGCTTGTGTATGTGTGTGTCTGTGTGTGTGCGTGTCTGTCTGTCTGTCTGTCGGTGTGATGTGCCGTTGCTGTCGGTATCTACGTATGCAGCATGGAGAGGTGGTGGTGCCTCATCCAGAGGGGGCTTTGGAGGTGGCTATGGAGGCGCTGGTAGTCAGCGAGGGTGAGTACTACTGAGTACCACTGCTGCCGTGCATGCTCCTCTTGCTGTGGGCACGTAAGGGGTTGAGGATAGAGTTGCTTGAGTCAAGAAGTGACAGGGCTCCTAGGCATTTCAAGCCTGTGTTTAGCGAGTCGACCACCCCGTTGTGCAGGGAACCCAGTCTAAATTCTGTACACAGATCCGTACACAGATCCGATTTAAATATGTATCAGTATGCGGACAGCCTGAGTGAGAGATGTGGGCGTGAGTTGACCAGTTTCTAAAAGGCTACACTTATAGGTGATCTCTTTCTTCAATACTTGATCAACGCCACTTTTCACTGACTGAAATCCGAACATGGCTGCAAGCATACAGTACTGCCGGGCGCCGAAGAACTGGGGGTCAGGGTTCTAGCCTAGCCCGTTCTCATTTTTAGCGAACACAGCAGCTTCGTTCTTATTCAATGGTACTGTACAGTCTTACATGTACATTTATGCAGAGTTATGCGTCTGAGTGTATATTATAGTGTGCATTACCGTTTCCGTTCTTATCTGGGGAAAAAATCCAGCCTAGACCGTTCTTATTAGGGCCCACAATTATTTCACGAAATGCACTGCATACGCGAGCCCAGGTACTTATCTGGTCGTAACTTTGGTGTCCTTTGGCCGATTTTGGTGATCTTGGGCTTTCTGGAAAGCGCCAGAGGAACACAGCGATAGCCAGCAATACATCACTCGATCCACAGAACCAGCGCCGCAGCGCGATACAGCGCTCCAAAGCCAGCATTGCGAGCGCCCAACTCAAATTCTCTGCCATTTCAACAAATTGCATCGCAGATCGCTCAATTTTTTTACTGGAGAGCTGAGAAACATGCCTTTGCGATGACGTGAACTATCTGTAGCTGCGTGGGCCGCGAGTCAGGGAAAACCCCTAAAACGAGTTCAAAATGCACGCGCTCGAGTTGACTCTGCTGAGCGAATTTTGTTCGAGTCTCGTATCTCCGCTCTCCGAACTCGGATCCCTTTCGGGTTTTTTCGAGCCGATAGCTGAGACAATTCTAATGTCGATAGCCCTTTCGATTGTCCGATTTGGTCAAGGAACGGCTGAGTTATGCCAGGTTGCGCTTTGAAAAGTATGCACTGTACACTGGTACGGATATATCCGTACTATGGGCCTCAAAGGGTTAAAAAATGGTGAAATTCTAGCCTGGTCGTTCTTCGGCGCCCGACAGTACTGTAATGCAATTACACGACTTAAAGTATTCGTATGTGAAGTGAGGACTAGTATGGGTCGTCGCAAAGGTGTTTTGCTGTCCCTGAAACGAACACCGTTCATTTCGTACTCGGACCGCCTCCCTCTGAAACGAACGCAGCGTGCTATGCTGGACGACAGGCATACCACGGTACAGTACCGGTCGACTTGCGATATTGGCTTCCCCCCCCCCCCCCCCCTGAATGATGCTCATTTCAGGGACGGCCCCTTGTGGTTTTCAGCTTGATTTTGTAGCAGATGTGTGCGAGGGAAATCTGATTGGGTTGATTAGGTGCAGATGTATGTGTGCTCACCACTATTGCTGTTCTGCTGGCTGCACACAGGCGCTATCAAGGTGGCCCGTCGTACAACTATTACGGCGGTGGTGGTGCTGGTGGCGGTGCCGGAGGCGGCACGGCTGCTTACAACGCTCCGTACGGACAGCCGGCGACGACCTACGGCGCAGCACCGCCGTACGACAACCGCTACCAGGCAGACCCGTACAGCGGTGCTGCCGGCGGCGCTGCCCCCGGATACTCGAAGTGAGTGGGCACGGTCACGTCGGAGTAATGTAATCTTGTAAGAGGGGGGGGTCTCGGTACCCGGCATTCCCATACAGTGGTGCCGCCGGCGCTGCCCCCCCCCCCCCCCCGGATATTCAAAGTGAGAGTGTGGGCACAATCACTGACGCTGGAGTAATAGAGAGGTTCCGGAGTACGACTTTTCGTGCCGCGTATAGGCGCTTCGGATTTTTGTACGTCGTTTTCGAGCAATGAAATGTTCCGGAGTATGGAAATTATGTGTTTGGCACGGAAAATTGTTCCCCGGAACCTCTCTAATGTGACCATGTAGGGTGTGTGTGTGTTTGTATGTTTGTGTGTGTGTGTGTGTGCGTGTATGTGTGCACTGTAAGTCCAGGTTGGTTGTGCTCCCCTCGTGCCATTCCCTCCTCCATGTGCTTCAATGAGTGCTGGAAATGCCCTGTTTGTATTTGTCTGGTCGTCTTGCCCCTCTCTCTCTCTCTCTCTCTCTCTCTCTCTCTGTCTGTCTGCCTCTCCCTCTCCATTCCCTTTTGTAGCAAGACCTGCCAAGATATCATGATTTCTTTCTCAAGCTGACCGTGTTGTCTCGTTGTTTCCTGTACTGATCGTTTGTTCTTGTCGTTGTTGTGTTGCATTTCTTGCCTCTATCTCAGCTATGATCAATACTACCAAGGGGTGAGTTCTACATTGCGTGCTTGATATCCTTGGGATCCTCAACCGTAACGGCTGTGTCATTATCACATAGCCGGGAGGGGGGGGGGGGGTCAAACTTTACAGTGTTCACTCCATGCCCTCCTCGTCGGCCTCGTGGAAGTTGCAAACATTTTAACACATCATGAACATTCAGCAGTTTTAAAGCACTGTGTACCACCAATGTCACATGACTGAGGTCTTCCCTTCTACGCAGGGCATCAGTAGCACAGGGGTAATGTGATTACAATCATGTAGATCATCATTCGAGCTGTTTTGTACGGATTGGCATCACACGCACGACAGTCCATTCATAAAAATAAAAAAAGATGGGCCCTGGCTCTGGCGAGCTCCCGTTTTTGGCGATTTTATCGTACATGGTGCAGTGCCTCGAAATTTGAAACTTGAGATGGGGTCCAAGAAAGGTGCCTCAACTGTGGTTCGAACCGTACAATGCACTGTTGCAAATAGAGTGAAACGGCCTGGATTTTCTCATTTCAATGCTTTTAGAGCAAAACCTTGCTGGAATCCTATTCTTGTTACGGTTTGCTTTTTAGAGAAACAGACTGCAGAAACTTAGGCTGCGTTCGTTTTTAGCTACCTGGTAGAGTAGAGTAGAGTCGTTCTACCGATAGAGGTAGAAGGTAGAGGTAAGTTCACGGACGCTGTCCTACTGGATTTAGTCGTTTCCACGATATGTACGTGAAATGTTTTCTTCTCTATGAAGCTGTGTACATCTCCTTAATCTTGCCCGAAATCCCGTACCTCTACCAGTTTATATCTGGCAGAGCCGGTAGAGAAAGGTAGCATCTACTGTTTTGAGTAGAAAGAAAGAAACGCATCCACCGAAAGAAGTAGTTTCTACCCGAACCTGTAGATCAAAAACGAATGCCCCGATAATTTGAAAGAGCATTCCATAGGGGATTGCCAAAAAAATCTAAAAAAGCTTAAAGTTTGACCCATTTATGGCCAAAAGCTAGAATGGACTGTAGTTTGCCACTCTGTACAAAGCATATACGATGATGTCATTCATTACATACAAAGCATAATAATATTATTATGCTAAGATGTCTTTTCCCTAGCCTCTATGACTATAGTCTATTTGGACGGTTTCTTATCATGCTGTTTGTGCAGTTTCGGCAATTTGTAAATAATTATTTCTTCTCTCGTGTGTGTGTGTGTGCACGTGCGTGTGTCTGTGTCTTTGTGTGTTGTGCATATTGGTTGTTTGGCGGCACAGAACACGTACGCCCCTCCAGCGACTACATACGGGTAAGTTCCCGTTGGTTACTATTATCTATCACCCGAGTATTACACGAAGTATGAAAGCTCATGAGCGGGAAGTTGCTGTCTTTCTTTTGCTAAACCTTTCCGGGTTAGTCCCAGTCCAGCTCGGTTGCTGTTATCAGTTGTGACCCTGCCTAGTCGTTCGTTTAGACAAAAAAAAAACCAGTTTGCGTCTCTCAGCCTCACCTGACTAAATTATAATAGGCGAGTCCCAAAAATGGAAGCTTGTGATTGTGCAGTAAATGCTGTGTTTACGTTACTTCGTGTTTGCATTTGTGTGTTGTTCATGTTCTCCAGACCTGGCTACAACTATCATCAATCGTATGGCCAGGTGAGTCCCTTGCCTTGTGTTTTCTGACTTCTCTCTCTCTATCTGCCTCTCTCTCTATCTATCTATCTATCTGCCTCTATCTGCCTCTCTCTCTCTCTCTCTACTCTACTCTACTCTACTCTACTCTACTCTACTTCGGCTGCTGTGGCCATGCTTGTAGTAGCTGTTGTTTGCAAACTTTCTTCCGCTCCCTTGCTCTTGCTCACTCGTTCCCTGTACTTTCCTGTGCGTGGCTGTGTCTGTGTGTGCATAGAACCAAGCATCTTATCGCGGTGGTGGCAATGGTGCAGGTGCAGCCCAGGGCATCGGTGGCGGCGCTGGCGGTGGTGCTGCAGCTGGAGCACCTGCTGGTGCCTATCGCTATCAGCCGTACTAATATGGATAAGGGACGCGCTGTACCACCACCACCACTAGCAGCAGGAGGAGGGGGCGTGCGCTCGCTTCACTCTGGTGTGGCGTGTGTGTGTTGTCACCTACCAAGTACCAAGCCTGTCTCGTGTTTCCTCGCGGCCAGTGACGTGCGCGTGAGCTAGCATTGTTTGTCGGCGCTTCTCGTTGCGCCACTCCGCACAGTGCTCTCCGCCACGCCACGCTCTCACTATGTGTTTTCTACAAGCCCTGGTCACTCTGTGTATAATGACCAGGGCTTCAGTCCGTGCCTTGATGACTTTAACGTGCCCGTATACCATACAGCGGTGATTGCCTCTCGGCAAGACAACCTAGATACCGTCGTCGTCGATGCTTCTTGAACTTGTACATGCTCAGCCGGCAGACATGCGTAGGCGCCGATGTGTACGTGTGTTTGTGTACGTATGTGTGCGTGTGAATGTTTAATTGTTCGAGCTAAGGTTGTATACGCCGGTGGTGGTGGTGTTATGGTGTTTGCGGTCAGCCTTGGCATGCGCTCGTTTGTGTTTGCTCTCTTGTTGCCAGTCGAGTTGCCGTTTGGTGTCCCAGCTGCCACTCACATTCCGTGCCATGCGTCTGTCCTGGGTGAATTCTGGGCCTCTACATATATGGAGGCCAGCGATTGGCCGCGTCCATGCGAGTGTCACGCTGACTACGCTGTTCGAGAGGACCCCGTTTTGCCGTGTTGTAGCACCAGCTTGAATGTCGAGTAGCCAGCTGTTGTCTAGTTCACACCCGACTGTCTGACCGACTGACCGGCGCGGGCTTATGGTGGACTCACTGTGAAGCGTGAACACACCACTGCGGCTCGCGTCGCTTGTTCCTCTCTCTCTCTCTCTCTCTCTCTCTCTCTCTCTCTCTCTCTCTCTCTCTCTCTCTCTCTCTCTATTTTGCACCGTACTGGTTCTTGTCTTTTTCTGTACGTCTCCTTGCTGTTTGCCCTTATTCCCTCACCGGCTATCTTGTGCAATGCTCAGGCAATCATACTGCTTCACTGGATCCATGTCTGCACTGCTTTACATAGTTTATATTTTGCCGTCCCCTGTCCCCCCCCCCCCCCCCCCAAGGTCGCTGTTTCTGCCACAAAAAATTGCTGCATTTTCTCGTCTGTTCGAATTCGGTGGCTTGTGTGGTGTGTGCTCGGCTATTTTATTTTTTGTTTTTGTTTGATTTTTGTCCTAACATTTCTAACCCGAGCCTGCATGCCCTCTGGTATGATGTTGGTCGTGTTGCGCGCGCGCGTGTGTGTGTGTGTTCATGCCACGGCCATTGCCACGGGCAATGTTTCACTCGGTCATTTGCCCGCGCGTACTCGACGAAGGCATGCCAGTAGGTCTTGGTGTGAAGCGGGGAATAGTTCGATACCTGTTATTGTATATTATATAGAAGCCTTGCTTGATACGTTTAGCATGTATTCGTAGTCGACAGCATGTTGGAAGGCGGAGGACGCATGCGCGCAGTGCTCCTGACGACAACCATAAACTGCGGGACTCTGCCGACCGGTGTATTGTTGTAACAGTGAGGAGCACTGTGTGCGCTTGTAACATGCTGTCGTCGACTTCGAAAACAAACTTCAGAAGTATTTACCTTTTATTGTACTACTCCCTGGTGTGAAGCAAGGACCAGCATTGCAGAGTCATGTCGATCCTGGCTGTAATGCCTATTAATTTTCGTGTTTGCCAGGGAGCCCTACACATGACTTTATTATGTGTAGGGAAAACTAGGGATCCCTGGTGTTCGCTGGTTGCGGCAGCCCTGGCCACCATGTTTCACGGCCACTGCTACAGACATGTAATCCGTAGTCAGGGCCTCAGGGGACTGTAAGTGTAACACCACCACTACATGTACCTGATCTACAAACCAACATTTTTACTTTTACTTTTAGCCATACCCAACCCGGTACCCAGCTTTGCTCGGTAGATCAGCCTATTGCATACACACAACATGTACTGGCTAGCCAAACGACTACACAATCTAGTCATCATGCTGGTCACTGCATCATCACTGTGACTGCATGCCATGCATGGTGCTTGTCACCTGGTCACAAGATCGGGAAAATCCCCATTGCGTCATGGAGCCGTTCGGATCCACCGTGCTACGCGCATACGCATCGCTAGCATGCATAGCGTGCCTTGGCTCAAAAAGGACAGGTGACAAA
>NC_088645.1:24652546-24675046 GCF_964019385.1 Sycon ciliatum | reverse complement strand
CTCGCCACTCAAACATCTACTACAAGATTCTACATAGTGAGAACACTGCGCAGCGTTCCTCACCTGGCTATTGACCAGTTGGGCGACATCCTGATTGCTACCCCCCCTCCCTCCCCCCCCCCCCCCCCCCGGGTCTTTCACAGTACAAGGCAGTACAGTGTGTGCATGCTTGTGGTTGGTTGTGTTTGTTTGAATTTGCGAACCAAGCAAACTGGATAGAATAGATCCAATGACAAAGAAGCATTGTGTGCTTGTCTTTTCGTGTCTTGTCTTGCTTCTAGCGAAGAAGAGCGGCTTTCTGCAGAGCTGCTTCCGGCGTCGCTCCAGCGCATCTCGTGGTGCTGGTGGTGGTGGTCGTAGTCGAGAAGAGACAGTGCGGTGTCGCCGCGCCACTGCCAACGTCTTGCTGGTGGAGCTGGGTCGCCTTGCCGACGAGCCCGGCATGGCAACGGGCGATGCGGTGCGCTGCAGCGGTTGCTATGCCGTCCTCTCGGCAATGTCCGCAGTGAAGACGGTGGACGGCCGCGACACGTCGGCGTCGGTCTGGACATGGTAAGCCAGGTATATGTTGTTGTTGTTGACTTTCATTTTACTTCACCAATTGCACAGGCATTATGCTTGAAGAAGAGTTCCTGTCTTGTTCCTGTTGTATACGAAGGTCATTGAGACACTTATTTTTTGCCAGGAGTCCAGAGCCCCTCCATACTGCGCGGGGTCCGAAGCCACCCATATGCACCCGGCCCCCCCAGGCATACACCTGTCTTTGTATTGCGAACCAGCAGCAGAAAGCGATGCCCTGCATTATGACTGATTGTACCGTGTATGTATTGCAGCATGCTGACTGATACCATGGGAGTGGGATTTCCCCTCCCAAAACTGGACACATAGTTTTCTGCTACCAGCCCAAACATGAATTAGTTGTGTCAGCGACTCACATACACACCTGATCCAGATGACGTCCCATGTGTTTAAAAAAAAAAAAAACCGGTGTGGCTGTGTATGTGTGCTATGTTGATTATTCACAGTGAGTTCTGTAATGTACAAAACAAGGTGGACGTCGCTCCAGAAGAGGTGAGTTACTTGTCTAAGCATCTTTTGAAGCTGTGTGAATGACGGGTGTTAATCTAGTAGCATATCTGGAAGTGTGCTGGTGAATTTAACTCTTTTATTGAAAAGCGACATGGAGACAAGAGATTAGTTATTGCAATCAAAAGTGTTAGCGAAGTGTTACTGAACAGGTAAGAGTAGAGCCCACACGCTCTCTTTCATTAACACAGCAATACTTCAACTCATTTCACAATATTACAACGTTTCGGCAAATTGCCTTCATCAGGTTCACAATGATGTGCAAGCTCTCAAACCAGCATTGATAAAGGCCAACTACCCTGTCAGTAAGAGCTGGGTGTGAGAAGCAGCGCGATAAGAATTCAGCTAGTAAATAGCGCTAAAGCTAAAGTAACAGAATAATAGTCTATGTTCGGTGTCCAGCACGCTGTTATTATTGTGGCTGTTGCTGCTCTTGTTTGCGGTGGTTGTCGTTATTTCCTTGTCGTTGTCGTTATTGCAGGTACCCACCACACCGTCCTGTGACTACATGCTGCACTCTCCCGCTGCCGCCGCGGCCACCAAGCCGTCGAACAGGGACGGGCTGGTGGTGTACTGCATGGATGTGAGCGGATCGATGTGCGTCACAACGGAGGTCAAGCAACTGCAAGGTATGCCCGGTGCAGAAAAAACCTCATTGTTGTGGACTCGGGATTCCATGGCAATGCCAAGCTTCACAGCAGCCAGTCTCGTAATCGTTATTCTCCTGGCGTCCTAGTTCCAGTGCACACACTGCGAAAGACACGGACCGTACTCTTTTTAAAAGTGTTGTGCCGCATGTATTCCCACATTAGTGAATACAGTATGCCAATGACCTTCCGTAGTCCGCAATGGAACAAAACTGGTGCGTTTACAGAGAAGAATACCAACAGCACTATCTGTATTTGGCCATTTAAATTTCTCTGTAGCCCTTCATTTTATACAGAACTCTTACCAGTAACTAATCAGCATTCGACTCCTGCTCGTCCCGTACTTGTACAAACGTGCCAAAGGGTGCTACATTGCATTGCGACATTGTCTGTTCGTGTGAAGTGTTTTTCATCTATGGTAGTTCTTGTACTTCTCCGCGTGTGCCTGCCTTGTACAGCTGACTGGAGTGCCATTCGCAGTGGTGACTCGTCGCGCTCCAAGCAGAACATCTCCCGTCTAAGCTGCATGAAGATTGCCGTGAAGCGGTAGGTAGTCCGGTGTGAAAAGACAGAACCCTGTACGATTTCTGTGTGTGTGAGTGTAGGGGCGGGGGTGCTGGTATACTGTGAAGGTGCATTGGGTTGTGAGTGAGCCAGGGGATGGGTGCATCAGTGTGTTGCCTGTATCCTAGTAAGCAGGTCATACATTACATATCCGGGACACCAGGGCCGTGTACTTTTCCGCTAAACCAAACGTGTGTACCGCTTTTGTTGTGTGTGTGTGTGTCTATGTGTGTGTGTGTGCACGTGCGTGTGTGTGTACACGTGTGTATGTTTTTTTGTTGGAGCACAGACAACTGGAGCATCTGCAGGTGGAGAAACCCAAAACACGCGTAGTGCTGGTGACGTTCAGCAGCAAGGTGACCGTGTACGGTGATGGATCCTCCGACGCCATCGTCCTCGCCGGCGACAAGCTGTACGACTTTGAGCGACTGTTGAGCGAGGGAAAGAACATTGCGGCCGATCTGAAGGTGGACACTATTGAGAATTCCATAAAGTGAGTAGGAAAAGCTAGGTTTTCTCTAGATTGTTGCAGTACACAACTTGGCTACTACAGTCAAATCTGCCGTTAGCGACCTCTGCTGTAGGCGACCATCTACCGTTAGCGACCGATTTTCCGTGCACCGACGGTTTCACATACAAACTGATCTGTCCAGAGCGACCATCTGCTGTGCGCGACCAGCGACCGCGATTTCATGCACGGTGGCTGCATTCAAATCTGCTGTAAGCGACCGCGACCCAGGTTCAGTAAGGTGCGAAACTGTACTTGCCAGTGTGCTGTCAACTGCAAAGTGTGAAAATGCGCTGTCTTGCAAGTGCGATCGACTGGCGCCTGGCCTGTACTGAGGCTGTGCTGTAGCTCTCAAGTCCAGGCAGTGTCGATCTACTGCCGTGTCGCATACGCGTGCTATACGGGTATGGTCGTCGTTGAATATCCAATAAAATGATATTAAAAATCACATTATTCTCGTTGATTTGAGTACATGGAAGCATATACCTGGTATGCCGGATTTATCATACATCTGCCGTAAGAGACCATCTGCCGGAAGCGACCGCTTTTTCTTGCACCAAGGGGCGGTCGCTTACGACAGATTTGACTGTAGTACTTCTCCACACGGATAACTTGATACGTTCTCATACCGATCTGCAAAGACCGAAATTTGAGTGTGTAGAGGACGTGTAACAGTGAGCCCTGCCTTCATGCCCGTAGACACACCAAGCTAGTGCTTCACTGCTGAGCATCATCTAAGTGTGTTAGCCCGTGACCAAGACACTCACATGCCATCATGTGCGTGTGTGTGTGTGTGTGTGTCTGTATACTCTCTTCTCCACAGGAAACTCTCGTCGGTAGTGGACGCACTGGAGGAGGGCGGCGCAACGGCGCTCGGACCCGCCCTGACCGTCGCCGCTGGCATGGCAACCAGCACGGCAGCGGCCGAGATTGTCCTGTGCACGGACGGACGACCCAACGTGGCTCTCGGCGCCCTGAACAGCAGCGGCGAGGGGGGACCTGAGTTCTATGTACAGGTAAGAGGGTTTTGCTCAGAGTGTTGCTGAAGATGGGCCTGGGGCGGAAATCAAGATGGATTGCATCTGCCAGCGCAAGTCAGGGCAACTGTCTGGTTGTGTATTACTGCTGGTCTCACTGTTAGTATTGATTCAATACTGAGTCGATAAGTCCCATCCATTTGTTCTTGTTGTCCTTTGCCCGATGTTCCTACGGATGCGGAAAACTCGACCTCTGGCCGAGTCTGACGCGGACCGTGATATTTTTTTGTTCTTTTGCCCGCTATTGTCCTTGCAGATTGGTGAGAAGTGTCGGGAGACCAAGTCGGTGGTGTCCATCTTGGGCATTGAGGGCGAGGACTGCAACATGAGTCAGGTGGCTAAGTGTGCAGAGCTCAGCGGCGGAGACGTCAACAAGCTGAACCCGCTGGAGCTGACCCGCCAGCTGCGGCTCATTTCTCAGAACCGCACGGTGGCCACTGACGTGGAGCTCAGTGTCCTGCTGCACCCGTCCCTCCAGCTAGAGAAGACCGTCTCCTCGCAGGTGAGAACTGCTGCAATGCTGCTTAACACTAGAACTCGGCAAGGATTCTACTGTTTAGTCTATGGGAATTCTGATCCTGGTACCTTGTGCTGAACCGCTATGTGGCATCGTCTTACTACTGTAGTGTAGTCTTTCTAATTGGACAGTGAATACTGTATAGCATGCAATATTAGGTGTATTAAAATTTCGGTGTCAGCCACCTGCCATGTTTCAGGTGTAATCGTGAGAGGTCCTTCTTGCCTCAACTGTGGCTGACCATAGGAAGTCACGCTTTTCTGCCGCAGTGAATTTGACGCCGACTGCCATTGCCGAAGACGTGTAACCGTCAGCCCTTAGCGCTAGTTTGGCGGGAGTTGGAAATCACACTTGGGTGTCAGCACTGGAATGCATTGCACTGCTTAGTGTAGTAGTGTTGCAATGCTTAGTCCCAGCAGTGCTTAAGCTAGTCACAGAAGTGCTTGCGTTGTCAGACATGCCGCTTGGGCTATCTTCAGCGCTATCTCGCATTGCTTTCTCGCTAAGTTCCGCAGGCCAGCTGGTGTTACGGCTCTATTGTAGTGCATGTGGAAGCTGCCGCCTCATCAGTATTGTCTCGGTGTGAGGGTGACGTGTGATGATACGTATAAAACAGCATCGCAGAGCGCTGGTCTCCATCAGTGTTCACAAGATACGTATTGAAGCAGGAAGCAGTTCTGTGGCCCACCCGGGCATTGGATACAGCTGCAAACAACTGTGCCACACTGCCACTACGTATACTGTAGCTGTAGTGATACTGAATGAGCTCCTGTGAATGGTAGATGTTTTGAAAACGCCGGTGCCTGTTATTGGATTGTTGCTGAGTGCAAAAATTCATTGACCGCTCTAGCGTTGCGATTCTGAATGCATTGCAAGTTACAATTAAATTACGAGCACTTTTAAAAAGTTCCTTCATCGGCTTGTGTTAATTTGCTTGTGTTAATTTGCTTGTGTTAATTTTGACCATGCATGCTGTGTCTATCTGTGTGTGTTTGTGCTATGCAGGGTCTGAGCCGTATCATTGTACCGCTTGGCAACGTAACGCAACAGACCGATCTCACCTACCCGTTCCACGTGCGACCCCGGGAACACGGACTGAGCGCCAACAAGCTTCCCTTTCAGGTAGGAGCTGGCATACTTGCGTACAGGCTGGTGCCTCTAATCAAAAACAGCGAGGTGGATGCCGTACGCACTGTGGCCATGTTGTAGCAATTGGATGCGTTCTTTGTTGTCTGCAGTTATAGAAGCTACCTTTGCGTGATACAGTCTCAGGTCTACACTGTATGCCGGTCAGCAGATGCATTGACGGATGCCTTGTAGTGATGTGCCATGTGCTTGCGATACTACAAGTAGTACGTATTATTACTTAGCACAGTGCAGTAGAGTAACCAGGACACTCAGGTCAAGTTCTACAAAATGTTTTAGCAGCCTTCTTCAACAACGAAAACAGTTTAGGTAGCATTTACGAATTTATAACCGGTATGCTGTGCTGGTTTGTGCTGTGTGTGTGTGTGTGTGTGCGTGTGTGTGTGTGCGTGTGTGTGTATACAGGTTCAGTTGAAGTACACCAGACCGGATGGTACTCAATACCTACGTGTTATCAGTGCATACCGGCCGGTGTCCAGGAACAGAGATGCCGTGGAAGAGGTCAGTCATGATATGCAATCTGTCTGTCTCTGTCTGTCTGTCTGTCTGTCTGTCTCTCTCTCTCTGTCTGTCTGTCTCTCTCTCTCTGTCAGTCAGTCTGTCAGTCTGTCAGTCTATCTGTCTCTTCTCGTGTTTTCCCATCCACTGTAGTCTCCTGTAGCCATTGCAGAGTGCGCACGTGGTAAATTCTGCATCTACTGTGTTCACAGGAGCCTGTACATACACTATTCTAAACTTGCGTCTGTATTTTCCTTCCTGTGTGTGTGTGTGTGTGTGTGTTTCATGCACCTGGCTGTGACACACGCAGGCATGTCACATTGCAGTGACTGGACTGGCGGCCATCCAGCACGCTGCACAGCAGGCCACAGACGGACATTGCGAAGACGCACGTGCCAACCTGTAAGTATATAGAGCCAAGACAACTCTTTCCACGAGCAGCTGCTTAGTGGTGGCTTAATTGCGCGCCCTGCTTTGTTGGCTTTCGACGGCCCAGCTATTTGAATGACAACTCCATTGCAATTGGTCGGCTTGTCGTTCAAATTGTTTCTAAGCTCCACTGCTCACTGTGCACACCTTACGGAGTGGGGGCTTTTCAGGAGACGCTCAAACTCCTTATAGGTTTTTGCTGAGTATTGTACACGTCTGTCTGTATGTGTCTAAATTCTGTGTGTAAGTATGTAACTTTACATGTATGTGTGCATGTGTGTGTTTTGTGTCTGTGTGTGCCCATGCTAATGTGCAACGCGTCGTCGCCTGTGTGTTCTAACCCTGGCCTAGGCTGGCCACACGTCGGCTACTGGAGCGCGGTGCAAAGCACGACGACCAGCAGGAAGAGCTCAGCATCTACATGGCCGAGAGCGAGGACCTGGAGGATGAGCTGCGGCGACGTCATCGCTCCCATGGCGACGGGGCAGAGCGTCATCGCTACGACGACGAGGTGGTCAAGATGCTGCACCGCAAGCGCGCCGCGCACCTGGCGCAGTTCCTGTGCGGCTCTGCCAAGCGCCGGCTGGTGGAACAGCGCCGCGCCGCAGACAGCCGGCTGAGAGAGCAGTACTACGGATATCGCTTCTGAGATGCGTCTGAGCAGCTCAATTCCATCACAGTGCGCTCATGCAAGCGTGGTTGTGCCTGTTTCGGTTAAATGTGATCCAGGGGAAGTGAAGCACAATCTGATCCATGTGGCATGTGTGGCCACTTCTCCAGGAAACATTGCGGAGACCCTGAGATGCCACAGATGGGTGAGATGATGTCACCATAAACGATATGACTGAGATGATGTCATAGTGAACTCTACCCGGAGCGGCGTAGCCTGTATATAGATGTCACCTTGTCAGAGTATGCATGCATGGCGGCTTTACTGGTGCACTTGCTTAAACTAGTGTTCGATGTGCGCTGCATGCGTCATAAGCAGATAATTCTTGTCAAGACCCAGATGTACAATAACACTTTCAATAAGTGCAGCAGCACAGGCCTGCTTGCTTGGACCACCCATTTCAGTGAGTGTGGCCAAGACACCATTACAATCACTACAAGCACAAGTCTACGTTTTGAATGGGCAGCTACATAGCTTAACTGGATTAAAGCCAACCCATTCAATAGCCACCACGTTTATCATCTCGCCTTACAATATTAATATCGGGTAAGGGATAGGAGTCAAGATTGTAATCTTCCGTTGTTCGGATTTCGGATATGCTGTTTTGTATGTTTTAAACCCGGTCACATTCATACCACAGTACCACATTCAAGATCATTTCCATTGCATGTGTGGATAGATAATGCATTTCTTTCTCCCACATGTTCACTACTCGCATGCTCATGCCGGTTTTATTTCACGACACGTCTTCCGTTTTGGGGCTAGGTGCGTTTACAGGCGGCGTAAACATAAGGTGTGATCACACTATTCCTGAGGTCACATTTCTCCAGCCAACTAGCTTGTCCTGTCGGGCGTTGCGGTGGCCACGGGAACGGGCAAGGAACGGGTACGTAAAAATCTTGAAAAGCTTGGCAAATCATTTTAGACAGGTAAAAGAGAAATCTATCATACTCTGGTAAAAAAAAACTAAAAAAAGGAGAAAAAAAGGTTGGTTGTTCCCCACACTACTACTATTACCACTATTCCGTACCGTTGTACTCGGTTCAATTTCAAACAACTACCTGTCTACATGTAGGCTGTATCTACTGGCAGCGAAAAGTTGGACATGTCCACACATTTTGTGAAGCGTGGGCAGTGATCGATTGTCTTCAAGCAATGAGCTGCGACAAACCGAGTCCGAGAACGAAGCGACGGGTTCAAAAATGTAACGTTGACGTACCGGCAACAAACTGGAAGGTACGCGAGGCACGCCCGCTCAAATTACCGGGGAACGGCCATGACGACAATGGCGACGGCAGTGAGCTCAGGTGAAGCCAACCAATCCTGTGCTGAAACTGGCAACACGTTCATATAGCGGAGACGCGGAGTACATGTATCGGCGGTACACGACAATACAGAGCTGGCCGACATGCACGATGACAAACACATTGGCTCAAGGAGAGGGTTATCGACAGGGACGACGACGCCATGGACTGCCTAAACCACCAGCCTGGCGATCTCCACCGGTAGGTTGTCGTTGATACTGCAGCTTGCACTAAGGCGGCGGTGAATCCCACACAGTTCATTGACAATGAAATCGGCAAGGTGACTTCAATCGTGACTAGGCACATCTCTTCACGATACCATCTCGTACCTCAGGAAAGGGGAGCAGAGAGAAATCCACGCTCAACCCCTATCGAATGCAGGCAAGAGCCGAGTTAACTCCACGCTCAGCCGTTACCATGGAGACCAAAGGCAGGCAAGAGGAGACATAAATCCATACTCCACCATGGAGACCAGCGGCCGGCAGAGTGGTGGTTACCGTGCCGACTAGGCCACGGCAGCAGCGCTAGCGGCCGGCACCACAGCAACAGCGGCCTGCACGGGACGCAGTCGTTTGCTGACAATCTCGTGTGCGTAGTCCTCACCGTTGCCAGGGTCACACACGCACGGCGATGTGTCGTCGTAATCAAACCTGAGGGAAACGAAGAACAAGTGCATGTGAACACACATGCACACACACACACATGCACACACACATGCACACGCACACACACGCATGTGCATGTCCAGGCATAGACGTGTGCGAATGCACATCCGGACACGGAAATAGACAAAAGAACACTTCGTCCCGGACCACGGTCAAGCTTACACATCGCACAACACGCACGCACGCACATCCATGCATGCCCATCAAGAGTACATAACCCCCCAGAGTGTGCAACTCCCACATACCCTGCTGTCCCGACAGAATTTCAAGTTGACGTCATTATTTATGACGCAATGCTCCTTGCACCAGTGATTTACAACATGTGTACGGGTGTCAACGCATCACACGTTTTTCTTTCCAATAATTTGTACAGGATCGATCTGCTTCGGTCAACCACAGGTTCCGGATTCGTCTGGTAATCCGTGTACAGTGCGCATTGCATCATCAAAATGACGTCAACTTGAAATTCTGTCGGGACAGCACCCATAGTGGAGTTGCACACTCTGGGGGGGTTATGTACTCTTGATGCCCATGCATAGACACGTGCAAACGCACACAGAAATAGACAAAAAGAACACCACTTTGTCCCGGACCACGGTCAAGCTTACCCATTGCAAAACACACGCGCACACATACCTTGATGTTTCAGAAAGTGATTTCCACAAACTGCTACACTTTTACTATAAACAATCATAGGCGGTAACCAGGACTCACATCCAACTCATTACAAAGTCCACAGTAAAAGACAGTGATTTATCAAGGTATCGATGTCACTACTCTCGTACAGTGGTGCTGCATGAAATTCCAAAACAAAGTGGCGTCCCGGACTTGCCCAGCCGTTGACGCCCTGGAAGTGGTACGAATGCCGTACGTACTACACAGCACAACTACAGTGATACAATCAGAACTGGTCTTGGGCTCAAGTCTTGTACTTTGTGTCGAAAACCCACCAATGGCTGTGCAAACCAACCGACAGTTTGCCGGCTACATCCCTGCAAGCAACAGCCAGCCTCAGACAGCCCCCGGATGTCATGGATTAGAACTAACAGGCAGTTTACGGGCCTCAGACAGCCCCTGCCGCGGATCTCATGATTTAGACCTAGCCTTACTTGAGTACTTGTAGGAAGAACTTCATTGATGCCATGTTCTCTGCATGCACATATACATATATACACGTAAACACATAATTAAGCGAGGGTCCCTGGTTCGAGTCCTGGTGGTGACAGTCAATTTTTTCTTCAGACTTTTCCCGTTTGTCTCTTTCCCTCAAACCAGTTAATATTTTTATGACTTGGGGCTCCCCGCGTGCTAGTTTGTACGTGAAGTGTGTGGGTTACAGTGAGGGCTGCGTCCCACCCGCCTGTGTGGATTCATAGGAAGTGTGAGTTACGAAGTCTGAAGAAAATGTTGAACGGCCTCTGCTGGGATGACGACTACACCATAGCTCAGTGGTTAGAGCATCGCTGGCTACAAGCGAGGGTCCCTGGTTCGAGTCCTGGTGGTGACAGTCAATTTTTTCTTCAGACTTTTCCCGTTTTCTCTTTCCCTCAAACCAGTTAAACACATAATTAATATTAATTATACACACACACACACACACACACACACACACACACACACACACACACACACACACACACACACACGCGTGCACACACAAAGCACAATGCCAAAATGCCCATCTACAGGTAAACTACAGATTAGAGAGGTTAAGATGCACGTTATTTCCGACGTGACTCGCAAGTTCACGTCAAAGTTGGCGTAAAACTCCAAATTTCGACGTGACCTGCAGGTCACTCGCGTTGTTTTCCGACGCGAGAGCCAAATAGCACTAGCTAAACTTTCGCGTCACGTCGGAAATAACGTACATCTTAACCTCTCTACTGTCTGATGATCAGCTAGCGCGTGAGAAACTCTCAGTCAACTCTGAGTGACAACGATTACTCATCCTCTTCTACTAAACTGGGTATCGTGAAACACCCTAGACAAAATAGTAGGGCTGAAACAATTATACCGATAACTCGCATATCGATCGTTAAGAGTGCAATCGATAATCGTCAGTGTTCAAAACGAGTGCTAACGATTTTTTTATGCATGCATATCAGTGACAGCATTCTAGCCCTTGCACTCCATCCGGTAGTGAATACGAGTACAGTGGTCCCTCTATAATCCGGCACCATTCGTGCTAGAGAATTCTGCTGGATTAGAGAGGGTGCTGGATTAACAGATTTGATCTACTGTTGCTATGTGCATGAAGAGGACATTTTTGCTAATGAAAATTATGCTGGTGTATAGAGGGTGCTGGTTTATAAAGTGCCGGATTAAAGAGGGACGACTGTACAATCATGTACTTTCAAGCACAATACAATTGATTTGTGGCTTTGAAAGAGATTGGGAGAGAGGGCTTTGGCTTTTTGGTGCATTTCTGGGAGAGGGCGGAGATAAGAGCAGTTGCCACAGGATGATGACAAGATTCAGTTGTCAACAGTGCGGTGCCACAAATCTCTAACATTGCAGAGGTATCATGGAATTTCTTCCTAAACTGGGGTTCGAGGTACACGGGTAGAGCCAACAAGAATCGATAAAACCAATAAATCGATCGTTAATGATATTGGCTGATCGTTAGGAGTTATTGAATGATCGTTTCAGCCCTACAAAATAGCTACTCCAAGCGCGCATGTCTGTGTGTGCATGTGTGCAAGTGTGTGAGGAAGAGAGAGAGAGAGAGAGAGAGAGAGAGAGAGAGAGAGAGAGAGAGAGAGAGAGAGAGAGAGAGAGAGAGAGAGAGCGGGAGAGAGCGAGAGAGAGAGAGAGAGAGAGAGAGAGAGAGAGAGAGAGAGAGGGGGGGGGGGACGAAGAAAGGTGGACCACAGGCATTGTTTCCAAATGTCCCACTCAAATGTATTACCTTTGAAGACGGTGGCTACAACTTTGGCCATTGATGCCCTGGAGATAGGCCAAACACACACACCCACCCATATACACACCCGCGCATGCGCACACACACATACGCACATGCGCACGCACACACACACAAACAACGAGAACAAGAACGACTGTCACATATATCCCCGTACTCGTGTTTCTTCTTCTCTTATTGCCCACAGGGCATCGTGAGAATAAAAGATTTCAAACAAGACAACTTACTACAATGCTACATGCAGGTCTCAGAGCTGCTGCTGGAGCCTCTCAGGCGTGCCAACAGTGAATACCCGATGCTCACACCGACTACTAGTAGCCAGCCGTGCTTCACCTGGTAACAACAACCTATGTAGGCTCTTTGCTTTACCATGCCATCGGGATAGGCTTGCGCATTGTCCAGCCATGCACGCTGCAAAAAATAACGTGATCCCCATTTTGCAGATCACCGGTAGCCTTGTTCATCAAATATTTGAGAACGGGTTTGTCAAATACTGCTATCGGATAGCAGGGTGAATCTGGCCTTGGATATGCACCGTGGGTACTTACTGAACTCATGAGGCAGTGGCAGTGGCTGTGGCAGTGGTAGGGAGATGAGTGGTCACCTCTGCCAGGTGACACTGTATTGTCGTATGACTACTGGTAGGCAAACATTCCTCCTATCTGTAGATGTCCTTCAGACCTGTGTGTGCTTGTTCTGGAGCAGGGGATACCGTGTTCTGCAGCAGCTACATACTGTACATGCTGAGCTACCGTAACCCTAACCCTAACCCCTTCAAAAATACTGTGCTTCTATATTTTTGAAATGGACTGTAACATCCATACACAAGTGCACACACACACACACACACACACACACACACACACACACACACACACACACACACACACACACACACACACACACAAAGCCAGTGACAAGGGATAAAAACTTACTTTGCAGCAATGAGCTGAGTTAGCTGCATCATGAAGCGGCCAAGCCCCTTCCGCCGAACACTCCTTTCCAACTGGATCTCGTACCTAGCGGACAGCACATACGTAAAGTCAGACAGACACACACACACACACACACACACACACCACACACACACGCATGCACGCGCACACACACACACACACACAGACACACACACCACACACACACGCATACAAACACACAAACACAACACTGTTCTTAGTATCAAACGCTTGCAGGTCATATATCAGGAGAGGGCACACACACACGCTGAACGAACTGAGCATAACACGTGTTAGGCCACACGTTTTTATTTCTATGTTTCTCGTCACCCGCGCGCGTACGATTCAGGAGTCTGGAGGAAAAAAAGAAAAAAAACTGTGCTGCATTGACTGCATGTGGGGACCAGCAAACTCAAGCACATGTACATAATGTGGCCTGGCCTGCGCGACACATGATGCGAGGTCGGCATTGTTTGTGCACAATCTAGCTGCACATGCACAGATTGTAACAGAAGCTCCTTACACATACTAGTTGCTAACTATGGATGCTATTTTGCATGGTGCATTCGTAGATTTTAGTGTGAACAACGGTCTAATAAACTTTTTTTTATTTTTTTCAACCTCTCGCATACGTTTTTAGGTTTTCAGGTGACGAGAAACATAGAAATAAAAACGTGTGGCCTTATGCCACATCAGCAAATGTTCAAACCACACTTCTAAAATCTAAATGCAAGCATAAGCATCAGCTTGCGGCCTGCTCATCAATGAAAGAGGAGGTGGAACTAATTCACACTTCTAAAGCCACAACAGGGGCGTCAAAACATATTGTAGTGTAGTACGGTCAGCCACCCCAAGCACAATTTACTCGTGGGGAGTGGTGGCTGAGCCGAAAATTCTGGAAATTTACTTAATTTAGAGCCCAGATCAGTGTTTTATAAGGAGTACCGGGGTACCTGGGGCGAAGAGAGTGGCACGGTCAATACCGTAGTCGAGTCTGACGCCCCTGCGCAACTGTATGTGCAAGCGATGCACCAAGACAAAGGCATGCCTGTACATACACACACTCTTCAACTGCTTCATGCTTCAAAGCTATGCAAGCCATGCTTCAAAGCTATGCAAGCCATGCTTCAAAGCTATGCAAGCCATGCTTCAAAGCTATGCAAGCCATGCTTCAAAGCTATGCAAGCTATGCTTCAAAGCTATGCAAGCTATGCAAGCTATGCTTCAAAGCTATGCAAGCTATGCTTCAAAGCTATGCAAGCCATGCTTCAAAGCTATGCAAGCTATGCTTCAAAGCTATGCAAGCCATGCTTCAAAGCTATGCAAGCCATGCTTCAAAGCTATGCAAGCCATGCTTCAAAGCTATGCAAGCCATGCTTCAAAGCTATGCAAGCCATGCTTCAAAGCTATGCAAGCCATGCTTCAAAGCTATGCAAGCCATGCTTCAAAGCTATGCAAGCCATGCAAGCCATGCTTCAAAGCTATGCAAGCCATGCAAGCCATGCTTCAAAGCTATGCAAGCCATGCAAGCCATGCTTCAAAGCTATGCAAGCCATGCAAGCCATGCTTCAAAGCCATGCAAGCCATGCTTATAGGCCATTCACACGACGGGCAAACTTAGTTTATCGTACCGTTTCCAAGGATATTTACTCGGATACGATAAACTTGGCCACACGCGTGCAACTGATTTTTTATCTTGGCCGAGGCCCTTTTGCTCGCGATTATCTTTGCACGCCAGGAAAAGTGTCGGTTGTTGACAGTGCGTACTGCAAATGCAGTGCTTGAACAAGGGAAAATTCCAAATTGAACATTTCCCGGCATTTTCAGGAGGTCACTATGGATACATTGACGGTTGCAAAGTTTGCCCAGCACCGTGTGAACTGGATCACGGTTTGCCAGTGTTATCTTGGTCACACATGTGCAAGTATTTACACGTCGTGTGAATGGCCTATTACAGGTGGAACGACTTACACATATAGCACCTCAACTTGCTCGTCGATGTCGAATCGGAAGTTTACCAAACCCAATGGTGCGTTGTCCTCAGCTGAACGTGCAATGATGAACCTAGTGCACACACACAGCAAGCAAGCGCACGCGCACACACACACACACACAAACACACACAGCAAGCAAGCAAGATTGAAAAGCACAGCCAGGGACTCAAGGATGACTGCAAAGACAAGATCAACACTCACACAAGACGGCGGTACCGCCATGCAAGACAGTTGTAAACTATACAGTGTTGTACCGAGTAACACCATGGAAACACAGGTAACACCATGGAAACACAGGTAACACCATGGAAACACAGGTAACACCATGGAAATACAGGTAACACCATGGAAACACAGGTAACACCATGGAAACACAGGTAACACCATGGAAACACAGGAAAGAAGAAATGAGCAAAGGCCTGTTTACAATACCAATTTTTGCGACGCGACCTGCGACGAGGTGCGACGCCAGAACACAATTCACAAAATACTTTGGTTTTGTGACAACTTCTGTGACATTGCAGGGCCCATAATGCAAACTTTCATGTACCAAAGTATATGTACTTTACCAAAGTAAAGTTTGCATTGCTCGAAAGTTTGCATGATGGGCCCTGCAACGTCACAAAACCAAAGTACTTTGTGAATCTTAAGCTGCAGTCGCACCTCGCCGTGGACCGCATGTCACGTCGCTAAAAGTAACGTTAGTATTGTAAATGGGCCTTTTTCTCAGCTCTTCTTCCCTGTGTTTCCACGACGGGCCCTGGGCTGACCATGGCAGTGGCCAGGGCAGGAGAAGAAAGTTTGTTTTGATGATTTTTCGCAGCTTAGTTGGTGCTGGTGTGGAAGAGAAGAGAAGCAGAGCAGAGAGAGTCACCTTTGTCGTCGTTTGTATCTATACTTTTCATATTAGTAAGGCAAGGAGCTCACAGTTGAGGAGGCATCCTGTGTACTGGCTGTCTTCCAGAAACTGTCTACAAAAAGGTGAGTCCCAGTCCGATTACTTGGATATGAGGCAGAACGATGGAGAGATCCACTTCAAATACGTCCGGGTGTCACCCCCAGTTTTCGACAAGCAGCTGGATCATGTGAGGCCACATTTACGGAAGAGAAGAAGATACTGGAGTAAAGTACGAGCAACAATCACAGATGCTGACAATCTGGTGCTCACCCTGAAATACCTAGCGAGCGGGGCGTCCGCCCAGGACGTGTCTATTTCACTCCGTCCTGGTCACTCCACTGCGCACAAGATCATCACGGAGGTGTGCAAGGCTATTTGGCTACCTGCAGTGCCCGAAGACACCTTCTGGTTGGAAAGCCGTTGCTCAAGAGTTTTACATTCGGTGGAACATGCCGCATTGCGTCGGAGCCATTGATGGGAAGCATGTCAACATGCAGGCCCCATATAATTCTGGAAGCCCTTTCTTCAACTACAAGAACCATCATTCCATCGTTTTGATGGCGGTTGCCGATGCTCGGTACCGGTTTCTAATGGTCCATGATGGCGCTAGTGGACGGCAAAGTGATGGTGGTGTGTTCGCTAACTCCAGCTTCGGACAAGCTTTGAAGGATGCAGCGGCAGGCATTCCAGACGCAGACAACTCAGTCCTTGGCCTTGGAAAGTGTCCTTGCTTCCTTGTTGGAGATGAAGCATTCCCTCTGCAAGGATGCCTCATGTGGCCATATCCGGGGAAGAATTTATCTCTGTGCCAGCGCATTTTCAATTATCGACTTGCAAGCATTCCTCCAAATAATTGAAAATGCACCTGGTATTCTAGCTGCAAGATGGCGCGCATATTCCGACAGCCGATTGCTGCCCATCCAGCTCGTGTTGAGGTTTTGAAAAAAGGCGTACGTTGCTCTGCACAACTTCCCACAGACAGTGCAGCCATCCACTTACTACCCCCAACACTGGTCTTGCTGACTTTGAGGACCACGCTGGAAAGTTCCCGGAGAGCCATGGAGCGTCAAGGACTCACTGGACTCACTCCAATTTCTCGCGTTCGTGTGCTCGGTCTTCACCCACCTGCGTCTACCTCTACACCGCCTGTTGCTACCGCTACTGCAGCAAAACGCCGTTGAGAAGATAACAATGTTTCTCCTCTACCATTAAATTTTGTCAGCAACATTCTGGCTGGCGCAAGTCCTCTTCCTGATCAAGAGCTGGAAGGGTATGTACACCGGTGTCTGAATCGTATACACACTAGCGAGAAAATCTTGGCCGAACACTCTAAGAAAGTCAACTTGTTGCAGGCTCAATTAGACGCCAACACTTTTGATGCTTACATTTTAAAGAAGGTCGCCAAACTTACTAATGCAGCTCAACTCATTGAGGCCACAGAGTATGTAAATTTAATTCACTGATTGCCTCAAGCTCCTGTAAAACTCAGAAGGCCGAGTCTACTGTTAAAGAAGCTAGGACCGATTTCTACGATTTTGTCTCACAATGCTCTTCAGATAAACTCACTGCCGAATTTGCTAGCCTTCTATTGTCTCGTTTCGATTTTCTTTCTGCCAAAAAGAAATCTGCTGGTTTTGCAAAGGCCCTCAGATCCAAGCGCTCTGAATCCTTAAAACAAAAAGAACAGAAAGACGTAGACATGCACACAGATGTGTTTCTTCTCTTCCGCCACTGGCGGAGGAAATAGGCTCCTTGATTAAAAAGGAAGTTGCAGCAGCGCTTAAAGCTCCTTCTTTGAAAAAGATTCAAAAGCCAAAAACATCCACAAAACCTAAAAACCATTCAAAAAAACTTGTAAGTCTGGCAGCAGAAAAGTTGCTACCCACCGAAAGGGCAAAAGACGCTGGAGGATCTGAGGGCCCAATACAGTCATTTGGAATCTCAGAATTCGAGATCATTGTAAATTTGTGATTAACTCCGGTGTTCATAAGTTTTCAAACTTTTCCTTCTCCCCAATTCAAAAACAAGTTCTAGGATATGGTGATCGGTTTCGCGTTACTACGTATTCCTACTTCTGCACGATTACTGATTTTGATAAATTACAAAAGCAAGTTAGATGGAAGGATTGTTTTGCCAGATCTGCTCCTACAGTGAACAATTCTGTTTATATCCCTAAATTTCATCTTAAATCTTCCAAAGATCCTCCTCTTGCTTTACCCGGCACTGAAAGCAACTTGTTAGAGTTTCGCCACAAGTTGTTCTCTAGCATTTCAGTCGCTCGTAACAGAAAATGTAATTTATCTCCTAAAGAACTGTCTGCTTACAATGATCTTAGAGATCGCACAGATATTAAAATCTGCCAAGCTGATAAAAACTTAGCTACAGTTATTTTAAGTTCAGTAGATTGCTCTGCTGGGTGTTATAGACAACTTTCTGATAAGAAGTTCTATAAGTTTTCGTTCTCATCTTGCAATGACGAAACTGAATTCTCAGCAAATATCCAATCGATTACGAAACGATTTGAATAACATTTGTAAAAAGCATGCTGCCATACTTACAAATCGAGATTTTAAATCTTTTTTCAGTAACTTTCCTTTCAAAGCTGCACGCTTCTACATTTTACCCAAAAATTCACAATCCATAGCTAACCTAAGGACCCCAATGAATGATGTTCGTTTCAGGGACGACAAAAAAGCTTTTGCGACGACCCCTAAGGAACGTTACCTACAAGTAAAACTAGTCCCTCTCTAATCTGTGCTAGAGCAAAACAGGGCGGACGTCCGATGGCAGGCGTCGTTAAACTTTGTGCCCGCAAAGTGGAAACAATGAGCAACCTGTTAAACTTTAAGACTCTTTACACTTTCAACTCTTACAGAACCAGTTTTTGCAATGCGATGTGCGACTTGCGACGAGCTGCAACTGCGACACATGATCCACGGGTTTTTTTTCCTTCTGCGACATCTACATGCAGTGCACAGTGCGTGCACGCGCACGCTACATGCATGCAACTGCACTCCATTGAAGTACGCCGCATGTGTCGTAAAAGTTAAACTCCGGTCATCTTCTGAAACAGTGGTCGTCCTGCTGCTTGCGACAGTTTGAGACAGGCATTGTTTAGTTGTCGCAAGTATCGCACATCGTGTCGCAAAAAGTGATACATTTATTGTGAATGGATACTAAATGGAAGACTTTTCCCAGAGCAATCCTACCCCTTACACACACATTTCCAGTTGAGACCACAAATTACTAAGTCGGTGCTGTATCAGGTTAAGTCTCATATCCACTATGATTGCGTGCTATCACATTACATGTACACACACACACGCGCGCGCGCGCAGGCACGTACACACGCAGCACAAAAGACATACCAGGCGCGCTCGTCGAAGATCTCGTCTCTCTTGTCGTGATCATTCCAGCCCCAGCCGCAGGATACGTACCTAAAACACACACATGCACACAACCGCACATACATACACATATGTGCACACGTACACACGTACACACACATACATGTACACACACACACATACACGTACACACACACAATAATTATCTACCTTGTGTACTAACAGAAGTATTGCTATCGAATACGGTATAATGCAGCAGAACAGAACACACAGAGTGTAGGGCTAGGTGTACTAGGATGGCAGCAACACACTGTGTGTTGGCAGTGGAATGACACTAGGATGGCAGCAACACACTGTGTGTTGGCAGTGGAATGACACTAGGATGGCAGCAACACACTGTTGGCAGTGGAATGACGGACGTTGCGTTTGCACTAGAGTAGCTTCCAGAGCCAAACCTTACCAGCACTGTTCGTGTGACTTTCAAGAGTACCATAGATTCCACACCAGTCAAGGACAACTGACCTACTTTAATAGCGACGTACAAATGTACAATGAAACCGGGCCATGCATCATCTACAGATATCTCCCCGTGTGCATTTCAACCAGTTTGAGTTAGAGCTTGAACCTTTCTAAGCATTCGCAAACTCCACTGCAATCAGTTGCACATTACTTTTCTTCAATCCAGACACACAAATACGGTCCCTCCGCCGCAGATGACACCTCAGGTTCACCGGATTTTTGGTCATGGCCCATCAGCAGGGTGAGTTAGGGCCCGGTCACACATGCACTCGAAAGTAGCGTATACGCTGAAGCGAGGTCGCAGGAGCGAAAAATGGCATGGCAACGGCGAAAAGCGGAACTTCCGCTTCAGCGGAAACTCCAATCCGCTTCCGCCAAAATTTTCGAAGCGAGACTGTCGCTTCTGCTGATTCGCTTCAGCGGAAAACACCACGGTCTGCTGTATATGGACTTGCTACGAGAAATTTGTATGCGTATGATGTCCATGCACCGAAAATACGTGCAAGATAGTCATTGACCTCGTCCATTCTCCGTACTGTATGCACCACAGTCCACTTTACTCTCATTTTCCGCCAAAGTAGGAGTTTGCCCTGTTTGTATGTGTGACCATGCACACATGGTTTCTCTGGAACGACACCAGGCTCGCTGCCGCCGAACCTCGTCGCCGAAGCGAATCCCAGTTCATGTGTGACCGGGCCCTTAGAGGCTGAGCAAGACAATCCTCGTTGCACAGCTGGTGACAGCCTTCAACAAACAAAACCCTATCTTGAACGCCCAGAGCGCGTGCAATATCGCAATACCGGCTACAGCAACATCAGTGGGCGTACGCACACGAGCAGAGGAGCCAGAAGGGGAAAGCCCACGGATAATAACTGCAATCCCCGCACGAACGCTGACAAAGCGAAAGCGGACCTTTTCAAACAGCAACACGGTCTCCAGAAGAACAGCTACACATCGCTATGCACCAGGACTATACACATACACACACATACACGAACACACACACACACACACACACACACACACACACACACACACACAGACCAGGATTATACACACACAGAGTACAGAGCACGGGCAGGCAGTTTAGTTCAAACAACGTAAACGCACTGAGGGTGGTGGTGCTACAGTACGAGATCATAGCTGTAGGGAGCATGCAACACCCACCGACACAGTACAACACGCAGATTACACGATTTTCACGAATAACCGGTCACACGAAGAAAGCGGATTAACACAATCCCTGACTCAAACGGCGACACGAGCTTCAACAGCTAACTTCTAAGGTGAGCGAGCAATGGAAGATTGACGAACTGAGAAGAGCAGCCATAGTTATATGTGTAATGCTAATCGTGAAACTCAACACGTAGTGGTGGTCACCCGGGTGAGAACAAGACTAGAGTCGTGTGACCTGCGACAGTAGTCACAGTAGGACTGTGTTATTTCACACAGCCACTCAAGTCCTCACTCTTTCTCAAGTCCTCACTCTTTCTCAAGTCCTCACTCTTTCTCAAGTCCTCACCCTTTCTCAAGTCCTCACCCTTTCTCAAGTCCTCACCCTTTCTCAAGTCCTCACCCTTTCTCAAGTCCTCACTCTTTCTCAAGTCCTCACCCTTTCTCAAGTCCTCACTCTTTCTCAAGTCCTCACTCTTTCTCAAGTCCTCACCCTTTCTCAAGTCCTCACTCTTTCTCAAGTCCTCACCCTTTCTCAAGTCCTCACCCTTTCTCAAGTCCTCACCCTTTCTCAAGTTCACACTCTTTCTTAAGTCCTCGCTCTTTCTCAAGTCCTCACTCTTTCTCAAGTCCTCACCCTTTCTCAAGTCCTCACCCTTTCTCAAGTCCTCACTCTTTCTCAAGTCCTCACTCTTTCTCAAGTCCTCACTCTTTCTCAAGTCCTCACTCTTTCTCAAGTCCTCACTCTTTCTCAAGTCCTCACTCTTTCTCACGTTCACAAGGATACACCATTTGACCATTTGACGCCCATCGCCAGAGGCGATGATAGTGATGCTACAGCAGAAGCCATGGCAGTTTGTGCTGGGATGGCACCATTCAACAGCTAAGGATACACACACACACACACACACACACACACACACACACACACACACACACACACACACACACCTGTCCTGTAGAGTCACTGGCGCAAAAGGGTCACGTGATCCCACCACTGGGAAACTTGAGAAGAAAGAGAGAGAGGACACGACGCCCGATGACGCTCCAGGTGCACGGGTAGTCGCATCCGCTTGCCGGATATGCACACGTGCTGGAAGGCTGAGCGCTCCTCTGCTGTTGGTCTATGCGCCACCCTTGAACAGCGATGCCTGCCCCGTCCCCGGACACCGCGAAAGCAGCGACCACACCTGTCACAATGCGCGGCACAACATCCCTCCGCCGGTGCCGACGTTCCGGTAGCTCCAGGTGGCACTGTGGCATCCACCGTTGCGGCACACACATGCCGGACCAAGCCACCGCGGCTTCTCAGCCACCGCCCACACTGACTGGCGCCCCGCTGCTCAGACACAGGCCGCGCACGCTCCTCCAGACACTTATGCCGAGCCATGTCTCCTTTCCGTGCAAAATCCCGTCCGTATACCGTACATACCACTCGGGGCGGAGGCTCAGGCGCATTGTCAGGCTCTTGGTAGGTGCTGCGCCACTCCGCGCGGGACTCACATGCAACATCATACCATGATGCCTCCACGCCACGGGCACGTAGATCCCGGACAGCACAGTCCTTCCATCTGCGGCATGGGCCATGTGCTGGGCGACGCTGCAAGAAGGAGCCAAACAGT
>NC_088645.1:24590046-24650046 GCF_964019385.1 Sycon ciliatum | reverse complement strand
ACACAGATGCACACACACACACCACACAGATGCACACGCTTTTTAGATGCCGATCGCCGTGTGGCAATGCCGTTGTCGTTGTATTCTTTATTTATACCGTAAAGTACCGCCAGAGCGCCCCAAAATATCGTCCTTTCGTGGTCGTATTGTGGAGGTGGTCTCCTGTCTGTAGGTCATACGACACGAACTTTGTACACATACTGCACGTTCTGCAGACAAGCCGTACCTTCCAGTGGACACGAGCTCCACACAAAACCTGCTTTGTGTTATCTTAGTACACTAAGGTTCCCACACCGTACAAACTTCGTTGCACTCTGCCATTATATTTTTCTTTCCCTGGCCGTAAAATCAAGGTGGGGCGCTCTCGCGAGACGGGGCGCTCTGGCGGTACTTTACGGTAGTGGCAAATCCAAAACAGGCAAACGGCAAAAGCCTAGCAACACTGGACCCACTTGTGTAGCAAGAAGGAGCCACGGGTATGTGTGATCCCCGGTAGCCTAATCGGTGGGGCACTGTCCCGGAAAGACAGGGGTGCTGGGTTCGAATCCCACTCGTGGATCCTTCTTTTTCAACATTGGCACCTGGCTATGGCTCGAACCCACCACCCACCGTACAACCCCCGCCACAAGTAGCTACAGTTTTACTGTACGTAAAACCTAAGCCAGCGGGTTCCCCTTTCCGGTGAAAGTGCTGCAACTGAGTGTGTCATTGCTGACCAACAATTTGTTTTCACTTGTTCCAGTCGTTTCCTCTAGCCTCCTCAGTTGCCGAGGAGCATAGTAGTCTTTCCACAGCCGTATTCCTAGGAACGTACTGCCAGTTTCATCATGGCCTTCACTCCTGACCAGCAGCGGTCTCTTGCGGAGATGATTTCGGCTTCGGTCTCGTCGGCGTTGTCGGCCCACTCCGCATCTCGAGGACCGGATAGGGGAGCGTCTGATGGGCCATCAGATCAAGCCGGTATGTTTTTGACTCATGATTCTGCCCGTGCTGAGATGCCGGCCAGTTTAGATTCTGCCCCCGCATTCCCTGCATTCCCTGCATGCGTATGCCATGTAAGTAATGAAGCCATTTCAAAAATTTGCAAGGTCGAGTTTTTTGATCTGGCCCTCCTACTTCCCGCCAAGTACGAGAGGCCCTCCGATGATCAGCCTATCTCTAAGCGGGTCAAATTAGCCGAGGACGGCGATTGCTTGGTGATCTCCGCCTCTCAAGCCTCCAAGAGGCGAATTGATTCTTTAGCTTCGTGGCTGGAAGCATGGTCCATCTTCACGATTATAGCTACCTCTAACGACCCGGCCTGCGCTGCTAGCTTGGCAGAACACCAGCTACGCATTGTGCAAGCCGCAGCGAAGTACCGCCTGGCTGCGGTGCTTGAGTACGACATCCGGGTGCGGCAATCGGTGGCTCGGGCACGCACCCCCCTTTCATCACTTGACACGGCGCTGTACACTGAATGTTTCACGGGCCAGGCACTTCCCACGTGTTCCAAGTGCCGGAAGGTGGGCCACCTGGCCAACAATTGTCTTTTTCGTGGCTCCGACAGCCGGACGCTGCATGCCACCTCGGGCGCAACAAGCGGAGGAAGTGTCCGCACGCCCGGGCAGTCCACCATCTGCCGCAAGTTTAATGCGGGCAACTGCTCCTTTAATCAATGCCGCTTTAAGCACTGCTGCTCCTTCTGCTCGGGCACCCACCCGGCCAAGGAATGCCCAGCCCGCAAGTAGCTCCATGAGTACTCCTTCCTCCTATCTTCCTTTATCTGCACATAAACCCCACACGCCCATCATTATTAGCGCACTTAAAATAGAATTAGAATCACACCCCGATGACCAGTTGGTCGCTTCCTTATTGCATGATCTTGAATTTGGTTTTCGCATTGGTTTTGGCAACTGTCTGTCTGAGTCTTTTTTTGTCACGTAATTTGTCCTCCGCTGCTGACAATGTAGAAGTAGTCGATGACTATCTCCACCAGGAATGTGAGCGCGGGCATACGGCTGGCCCGTTTGAGGAGCCTCCTGTTCTCCCCATTCACACCTCTGGCATTGGAGTTGTACCTAAGAAGTCGGGTGGCGTCCGCCTAATCATGCACCTCTCCGCTCCTGCTGGCAGGAGCATAAATGATGGCATCAAGAACTCAGACTTCTCCTTCCAAATGATCTCGGTGGATACGGTGGCCGATCATGTCATGCGCACTGGGAAGGGGGCATTGCTATGCAAAGTGGACATCAAGCATGCATTCCGGCTCTGTCCCGTTCATCCCAACGACTGGCCTCTACTCGGAATATGTTGGCGGGGGAAGTTTTATGTCGACAAAGTGCTGCCTTTCGGCCTGCGCTCCGCACCAGCTTTATTCAACCGCCTAGCCGAAGCACTGGCCTGGCTACTTCGCCACAACTACGGTTTGAAGTGTCTGGAACACTACCTTGACGATTTCATCAACGTCTCACCACCAGCGCCGGTGGTCGCCACATCAACAGCAGCGGTGCACATGGCCACCATCCTGGAGGTTTTCGCCAACCTCGGGGTTCCCATCGCGGAAGGAGCAGACAAGGTTGTCGGTCCGGCCACGGTCATGACAGTGCTCGGCATTGAGCTGGATACTCAGGCTCTGGAAATGCGGCTGCCGGCCGACAAGCTTCTCGAGATCAAAGCGCGGCTCAACGAGTGGGCGGTCAGCCCATCGTGCACGAAACGTCAACTGTTGTCACTAATTGGCCTCCTCTCATTTGCGTCCAAAGTGGTTGCGGCCGGCCGCACCTTCACCCGTCGTCTCATCCATACCAGCACCACCGTGACAGGCTTGGATGAAGAAGTGCACCTGGACGCCGATGCTCAAGCAGACATCCGTTGGTGGAAGGAGTTCCTCCCACACTGGAACGGCCGAGCGCTTCTGCGTGACCCAGTATGGTCGAAGCCCCCAGACTTTGAGCTCTATACCGATGCTTCCGGCCTGGGATTTGGAGGTTTCTTTCAGAGTGCCTGGTTTTGCCAAGAATGGGGCCCGGAGCACCAGCACGGCCCTTTCTCCTCTATCATGTGGCGAGAGATGTATCCCATTGCTGTGGCCGCGCAATTGTGGGGCCCGCAGTGGCAGACGAAGAAGATCCTCCTCCATTGCGACAATCAAGCTGTCGCCACAGCATGGGAATCCGGCTCATGCCGGAATCTGGAGGTCATGAACCTCATACGGACCACCCTGCGTATTGCGGCACGCTACAACTTCATCCTGTTGATCCGTCACATCTCAGGTATCGACAACAGTATTGCGGACGCCCTCTCCCGTCTACAGCTCAGTCGCTTCCGCTCGCCAGCTCCGTCTGCCAATCTGGACCCAGTTCCACTGCCAACTCAGATCGTCTAATGATGTCTCACAATATATTCACAGCCCCTTGGGGTGTCCGTTTTGCTGTGTCTGGCCTTCGCCGTCACTACACTGACTTATTGTTATTTTTTTCTGCCATACCAACTACACCGAAACCAATTTCTCAGTTCAATCTCTCCCTTACTATTCGCCCACCCTTTAGCACGGGCGGCTCTCCTCCCTACACTGCCCCCCCCCCCCCCCCCCCCCCGCTTCGCTGCTCTCTTTTGGAAGGAAGTGGCTATGCAGTGCTCATATAGTGCAATCCTGCAAAAACCAAAAATTGGCTCTCAACGGTCATAGGCGTTTTGGCATCGTGGTATAGCTATGCCCCTATGTCAGGGTATTAAGTTGAGTACTGGGATGCTCATTGCACTCAGACTGGCACCGGGATGCCTATGCGAGCGATAATTATGTGGGCCGGCATCAAGATGGCCTTAGCGTGGATGCGTACACGTTACACCCTGGGCTTGATGCGAGGCTAAGTGATGCATTCTTAACTGTTTACGGCAATTCACATTTAATTGCGCGGAACTAAAACAAGCAGTATGGGGCCAAGTTGCCCACAGCCATAAGCGAGCACCGGGATGCTTTAACACCCAGACGGGCACCGGGTTGCGCGTAACAATACTAAGGAGAGCACCGGGATGCATATGTGAGCGGGTTGCGTTGTAAGGGGCACCGGGATGCCTATAATTGTTAGTCAAGCGGGCACCGGGATGCCCATATGAATTAAGCGGTAAGGGAGCACCGGGATGCTTATCACACCTGGACGGACACCGGGTTAGACGTAATAATAAGTCCGGCACCGGGATGCCCAAGAGGATGGGCAGGTAGCGAAAGGGATACCTAAAATGCCCATATTTAGTATAGCTGGCACCAAGATGCTCTAAATACGCAAACTGGCGACGGACGCTGATGATTGTGAGGCGAGCACCGGGATGCTCAAATGCGTCCAAACCGGCGCATTAATACCGGGATGCTTCGGTAAATAAATACGTATTGCAAGCAGCCAGTTAGTTTGCCTTCAAAGTCATTGTAGCTGGGCACAGCGATGCGATGGTCTGTCATGTTTTGCTCTTCGTACTGGCTTAACTGCTTGCTTATTTTATTATCCACTGCGTTTGGTGCTGCTGCCGTGTCCCCACATTGCAGATGGGTGGGTTCGATATCATTCACCTCCAGCCACCACCAGGAGGGAGATACTCGACGCTCAAGCCAGCAGGCTCCTGGCCCAATCGGTGGCGCCCCGGACACGCCAGACCTACAGCCCTGGAGTCAGGTCCTACATTCAGTTTGCGCAGCAGCTCCGCTTCAGCCATCTGGCACCGACGGTCAATGATATAGTTCTCTTCATGACGTCACTGTCCGCGTCACTGTCTGGGAAGACAATCAGGGTATACCTAGCAGCCGTCCGCCACCACTTTGTATTGAATGATGGTCCGGTGGATCTGCTCAGAGCACCCAGGATACTGGCCTTGCTGAAGGGCATCGACCGTGACAAGCTGACGTCCAGGCCAATGCCTGTGCCTCCGTCATCCAGACGTGCGGTGACACCCAACGACCTCAAGGCTATCCGCGAATTCCTGGAGTTCTCGCATTATGCACCGCAAGACAAGGCCATGCTCTGGGCAGCAGTACTCACAGCTTTCCACGAGCTCATGCGTGTGAGCGAGTACACGGCGCCATCACCAACAACGGTGGATGCTCACAGGACTCTTCAGAGGAGCCATGTCGCCCTCTCAGAGGAGAAGGTCACGATCACCCTAGGGGTAACGAAGACGGCACAGTCGGGCGCTGGGGGCACAGTGTTACTGCATGCAAGCAGGTATCCCGCAACCTGCCCTGTGCGTTCAGTCGCTGCCTACATAAGTGCCAGGGAGTGGGCGGATACAGGTGCCCCATTCTTCGCCTTCCGCGAGGGGCGCTACCTAACCCCGGGCGACGTGAACGCCATTCTCAAGAGGGCTCTCGGCCCAGGCGTTTCAAGCCATTCTCTGCGGATCGGTGGTGCTACGGCCATGGCCGAACGACAGGCCCCGGAGTGGCAAATTCAAGCGGCAGGGCGCTGGTCAAGCTCTGCGTACAAGGCGTACGTCCGTGTCCCGTCGGGCATGCCAGCTTATCAGCAGACAGAGCTAGCGTAGAGAGCAGTTCGAAGCTTCACGGGGTTCATGTGCCTAAGTTGCATTCAAGTCACGGCCCTGCGTCCGCGGCCACCCACTCCCTTTCTTGGAGGCATGTGGGGTTGGCGGTCAATCGCCTGCCCGCAGCTTCGGGCAAACACATGACACCGGGTTGTCATCGCAAAATGCCCCCAGAGGTGGCCGGGCACCGGGTTGCCCAGGGTGACCGCGGCCCACGACTTCAAAATGTTTCTCACCTTATCACTATTCCCTTGTTCCCTGATCATTGCCTTGGAACAGTATCACTTTGCTCTCAGATGTTTCAAAATTTGATTCGAATGATTAATAAATTTCGGGCACATGAAACCCCTCCAAAAAATACCAACCGTGATCCGTTGTTGTGTGGAGTGAATGTTGAAATGGAGGTTTGCACATTGCAAACCGTAGTTAACATTCACGAAACCAACAAGCCAAAGGCGCCATGGCAACCAGTAAACGAACCCGCAAAAATAACAATAATTAGAATAAGAAACAGAAAAAAAATCAAGTTAGTGTGACAACAAATGCCAGGTTCCCTTTCCGGTGAAAGTGCTGCAACTGAGTGTGTCATTGCTGACCAACAATTTGTTTTCCCCACCCTCCACTCCCACTGTACAAGTATTACTGGTACACATGGAGGCATGTGGGGTTGGCGGTCAATCGCCTGCCCGCAGCTTCGGGCAAACACATGACACCGGCTTGTCATCGCAAAATGCCCCCAGAGGTGGCCGGGCACCGGGTTGCCCAGGGTGACCGCGGCCCACGACTTCAAAATGTTTCTCACCTTATCACTATTCCCTTGTTCCCTGATCATTGCCTTGGAACAGTATCACTTTGCTCTCAGATGTTTCAAAATTTGATTCGAATGATTAATAAATTTCGGGCACATGAAACCCCTCCAAAAAATACCAACCGTGATCCGTTGTTGTGTGGAGTGAATGTTGAACTGTACGTAAAACCTAAGCCAGCGCACGCACGTGGACCGAAAGTTCGTACTACACGCTGACTTTTGTTCAAACCACGCTTGAAAATAGTTTGTCTTCGCCAAAGTTCGCCGTACAGGAGTTTGGCGTAAAAGAATGATTTTTGGCTTGATTTGATGCCTGGCCAACCATAGGATTGGCCCTAGTTCGTACCAATGGGAAGTTCGCCTTATCAGTGTTCGTCCTAAAGAGGTTTGACTGTAATGCTCAGACTGTGTTGAGGCAAACACTCTCCCGTCACTCGCTGAGCGTACAATGTAGGTGCCCGAGCCCACTGACCTCTAAAACGCAGTAGTCTCTGCTTTTACTGGTCGCTAAATACAGGTTCTACTGAATTTGAAGTCGGTCAGTCACTGTAATGGGACTCACGCACAGATGCTCTTGACAACCTACCTCCTTTCGCTTCATCTTCTTCTCCTTGCCTTTGCCTGACTTTTTCTGCGCAGCAACAAGGATCACAAGCAACCAGTTCTTTTCTACTGGTGGCCATTGAACCATTCAAACAACAGACCGAGCATACTTACCGGCATCGTGGTAGTGAATGCAAAGGACGGCAAAGCAAAAATGAACGAAGAAGGGTTACTTGCGGGTTGTAGCGAATTCTTCCGGCGATTTATGATCGCCAATTTTAGATGCCAAACAGTACTGGGCCTCACGAATGCACTTCCAGTGCCAAGGAGACCACCCGACGTCGATAAACCTCAACAAACGTTACTTGGCCCAAACTCTCAGCTCTCAGGTATAGAGTCTACGTACATGTGCAGCAAAGAACACACATGGGCATTAGTCATAGCCCAAATTTGCTAGCAAATCTTTGAGCAAAATATCGGATGCGCAAGTTTCCGGCAAGTTTTGAGCAAAATATCGAGTTTTGGTGGGCTTTTCGAAAAATCCAAGGCTTCTTAGGGACTTCCTCAACACAATCAGTCACCAAGGTTGAAAACAAGCACAAAAGTTGTAGAAAACAGACTCATGGCTACATTTCAGTGGAATGGTGAGCAGCAGCAAGAGCTCAATCAAACATATCGTCGTCATCAGCGACAATTATCCTTGAGTTTTCCCTAAACTCATTTCATTATTATTATTTATTATTATTATCAAATTTTTGATAGGGCAATCCCCACAGGCCTAAGGCCTTCTTACAGGGTTCATCTCGAGCAAAACCAAAGCAAAATATCGACGGAGAAAGGAAATGCCAAGCAGAATATCGAAAAATTTGTGGCAAAATTGTGCGGCAAAATATCGATGTAGGCCGAGCAAATTTGGGCCATGACTAATGGGCATGGCAGGATCTGTACTCACTGTACGTCTTCTCCACAAAGCTACAAAAAGACTCAAGTCAAGATGAAACCATAAAAATAATGATTTCAGCGTCGTCGTTTTTGTCACCACTGCATTTTGCCGCCATTCGGGTTCCCCTGGCAACATAAGTGGTGGTGATCTCATCCAAAAAGTTAATCATCGAAATCATCGAAATCACCCCTGATTTTTCGTGCTCTTGAAAAAGCAGGGAAACAGTAACATCAAGATCAAGCAGCTTTCGAAGACGAACAGCTTTGGTAGTTTTGGGGTTTCTCTTGGTTGCTGAAATACTAAGCTGGTGGACTTGCAGAGGGCAGCATGACGACTGCCGCCCGTCCCACGTTCAACCCCGCGCAGGGTGGCCGCGGTAGAGGTGAAGGCGGAGAGGGAGATCTGTCGGCCCTGTCCAAGCAGTATTCCAGTCGTGACTTGCCTGGCCACACGAAACTCAAGTACAGACAGACTGGACAGAACACATCAGCCGAGCTGCGTGGCCAGGACTTCCGCCGCGAGCTGGAGACCAGAGAACGCGGCTCGACGAAGGACCGTGGTGTTCGCGGTGCCGACGTTGCTCTCGCAGCCTCGACATCCCATCAGCCACCGAGCAAACGACCAAGACTGGCAGACACGGGCAACCTGGATGCTGACGACAAAGATGACGACGACACCGATGACTCGGACAGCGACGAGAGCGATGACGATGCGACAGAGCTTCTGGCGGAGTTGCAGAAGATCAAGCGAGAGCGAGCGGCTGAAGCAGCCAGAAAGGAGGAACAGAAGCGTGTGGAGGATGAAAGAATACGGACCGAAACGATTCTCAGCGGCAACCCTCTTCTCAACTTGCAAGGAGGTGGTAATATGAAGGTAAAGCGACGCTGGGATGACGACGTTGTTTTCAAGAACTGCGCTAAAGACGACGGAAAGAACAAGGATGGGACATTCATCAATGACACTCTCCGCTCCGAGTTCCACAAGAAATTCATGTCGAAATACGTTCAGTAGATACGTGTGTGTGTGTGTCGCTGAAGAGCGCCCGTTTTAACTGTGATCCCCAAGACATGTCAACTGCCAAATGCACGACTGGTGCGTGTGTGAGTGTGTGTGTCCGTGTGTGTGTGTGCGTGTGTATGTGTGCATGCGTGTTCGTGTTGTCTTGTTTCATGAAAGCTGATGAATTTTGCTTTGCTTTTCCATCACCTTGTGTGTATTTCCCTCCGCTGTACATATAATACAAGATTGACCATGGTTCGAAAGAATGAGGTGTTGATGTGTGTGTGTGTGTGTGTGTGTGTGTGTATGTGTGTGCATGAGTGTGTATGTGTGCGTGTGCCATGGCCAGCGGACATATCGTGGCAATGTGGATCAGCCATGTCCAACAAGATCGGTCCACCTCGCTTTCAATTATAATCCTATAAGTAGTGGGTGCTGAATTACAGAACCGCCGTCGCTGGGGTGGTGGTGGGTGCAGCCACCAGACCTGCGCGCTAGTAGCCTACAGCCTGCGATACTGGGAAATGATCCCTAATTCTTATTTGGAGTGGTGACTACGGCATGTCAGCCCTCGGCTTTGCGGATACTGCTATCGGAATGTGTTACATGTTCTCATTGTGTAAACCGCCCAGTAACCGCCGAGTATTCGCACCACTAAATGTTCGCGATCTCTAAGAACCAGTGAGTGTTCTATAGTCAATGTTAGCTCCGGGAGGTTATTTGCTCTTGGTACCGGTACTACAATCATGTAGTTATACCGGCCGATAGCTGCTTGAACGACGACGGCTGTCAGGGCAGGTACAGTCGAGTACGATAGTGGCCATACCCTGCAAGGTCAAATACAGTCGACTCCACTTCTAACGAACTCGCATAGTGAATTCCGTGCCATCGCGAACCATTGCCCATGTCCCTGTTTGAATCTATACAAAATTGACCCTTCGTAGCGAACCACTGTCGTTTATTACGAACCATACGTGTGGGGCCGCATGTAAACCAACTGCACTCATGCAGTCATGGGCCAGATGGCATTCGTGACCATGATGTTGCTTGTATTGGGAGTGCATTTTTGGTTATAAAGAACTTCAGCTACGGAAAGAACTGAACATCTCATGCGCCGTGGTGTTTCTTATATCAGGAGTTGACTGCATGCATAGAGTGATTGGGTTCCGACGAAGTGTGCTGAGGCACAATGTGTCGGGGCCAGCAGATTGGAGATGTACTTCTGCATGACTTTTGGGATCTCCAGGGAGCACCCTACGACCGGTTTACTCGTATTCGTAATCCATGCATGCAGCTGAGAAGAATGTTAGAAAGAAAAAAACCTGAACATTATGTGATCACGTCTGTACTGATCCACCTGGGTGCGTGCAATGAATGCTGTGGAAGACGAGGAGTTCCAGAAATCTTCAAAGGGGTTAAAATTCATTTGCCCGAAAAACAAATGCTGTTTACATTTTAAATGAACCACCGGTACCCATGGCGAAACACATCGAAGAATGGTGTCATTAAAATGATAGGAAGTGATTCGCAATGGGCAAACACAACAGGACTGTCTTCATCCGGCAGACCAATCCTCGTAGCGAGCATCACAAACCACCTCAAACAGATAGTTCCGAAACAGGATACAGGTGTAAAAAATAACTTCGAAGCATTACCGGTATTATTCTTTAATAAATTGTAACCAGCTAGTCTTGAGACTGGCGCCGCATTTAAAACCGTCTGTTCACTGGAGACAAGTTGTCAGCATGTACAGCACTATGTGACCGACCAGCTGCTGAAAATCTGTGCAGGAAATCTATGGCAGGCCAAGCCAAGGTAGTAACTTCATGTATAATATTATAATGACCATGTTTACCAGTGCTAGTGGTGCAATACAAATATATGCCGGTAAGATTAAGATGAGAAGGGCGCAAGAAATGTTTGCGCCCAGTACATCATGTCATGGACAGGACCAGCCTGTATGGAAAATAGTAAATACTAGCTGACATTGGAATCATAATTATGAAATGGAATCCAGTCGAAAATATAAATAGCTCACTCGGGAGAGATGGGGGGGAGAGAGAGAGAGAGAGAGAGAGAGAGAGAGAGAGAGAGAGAGAGAGAGAGAGAGAGAGAGAGAGAGAGAGAGAGAGAGAGAGAGAGAGAGAGAGAGAGAGAGAGAGAGAGAGAGAGAGAGAGAGAGAGAGAGAGAGAGAGAGAGAGAGAGAGAGAGAGAGAGAGAGAGAGAGAGAGAGAGAGAGAGAGAGAGAAGAGAGAGAGAGAGAGAGAGAGAGAGAGAGAGAGAGAGAGAGAGAGAGAGAGAGAGAGAGAGAGAGAGAGAGAGAGAGAGAGAGAGAGAGAGAGAGAGAGAGAGAGAGAGAGAGAGAGAGAGAGAGAGAGAGAGAGAGAGAGAGAGAGGTCCTCTGAAGTGTGCAATACACTCCACAGTCTGATACGGAAACAGGACGCATAGCAGCAAATCATACAGTTCTACACTGTCACACCAAGCACAGTGTGCACACATACACACACACACACACACACACACACACACACACGCACACACACACACACACACGCACACATTTAGGATAGTTCGAGAACACCGCCTGGCGTCACGTGTTCCCTTAGCGCACACAGATACTGATCAGAACTCAGGTAACAGCCGGCGAGCACACGATCACCGCTGAACGCCGTTCTGCCGTGCAGCACACGGAGATTGTCAACCAGGATCACCGAACCGGGCTGCAGGCGTACACTAAACACAGACTGGTCGCTATACAACAGGCTGTGGAACACGCGCAGGTGTCTGTAGAGCTCGTGCGCCTGACTGCAGAGCTGCGGTGCGCGGTGGTGAGTGTTGTAGCAGACCTGCCGGAAGTTGCCGAGCGCGTCGTAGCGCAACACCGGATGCTCCGCTACCGCGTGCAACAACCCACCCCCGGCACCGCCATGCACGTCTGGTGTGCAGAACTGATACGCCAGCGGCGTGCGGCACAGATAATCAAAAGTGTCCGGGTGGCGTTCGCGTAGGAGAGTGGCAGCTTGGAGGCCGTCCGCTAATATGGACTCTCCAGCACTGCCGTTTTCCTTGTTCTTCGCGGCATGTGCGTGTTCGTCACGGACAGGCTGGCCGGCAATGTACGAGTGGAACACTTGCACGGCCGGTGGCTGGGTAACGAACGCACCGTCTGTATGCAGGCCGAGGTAGGCACGCGAGTACGCGCGGTCGTCCGAGCCGTCCGCGTCGTTGGGCGCCGTCCGCCACAGGTCCTCGTACACCGTGCGAGCAATGCCGCCGAGGCGCGAGGTGACCGCGCGAGTGGCGCCCTCGTTGCACGGCACGTCGTTCAGCAGTGCCACGCCATGCCGCCACAGTCCATTCAATGTGCGACTCAGGCCGGCAGCCGTCTCGAACTCGTCGTGACTCACGCGCGTCAGGTCGCGCTCGAGCTGCGTCGCCGTCCAGGGTTCGCGCGGTGCTGCGTGCTCCAACGCGGTCAGAGGACGCCCGCCGATCTGGGAGTCCTGGCGACAATGAACACGCAGCCAGTCGGTGGCAAAACGAGACGTATGCCCGTCCAACCATGTGACGCACACCTGATCCTGGCCGGAGAGTTCAGCGTTGATCGCATGTTGCTGATCGTCTGTTAGACTGAACGTGTCCACGTTCCTATGCAAACTGTCAGGATGTCGACAATCCGCACACATGCACTGGTCCCTGAGCCAGAGGGCATCCACAGAACAGCTGTGACCATCATCCCACATCATGTCAACATGCGAGGGTGCTGCTGCTGCTGGTGATGATAGCCGTGAGCCTTTACACGAGTCGTGTGCTCCATCAGCGGCAGCCATGCAACTGACGCTCACTCTAGTCAGGCGCTGCTGCCCTGGGTCGACGACACCTCGTCGCAATGAACTCAGCAGCCTACGACTTTTCTGCACATGTCTACATATGTGTCCACGTACGGCCATTGGAATCACCCTTGCTGGGGCAATCATCACTGCGCTGGTCACAAAGACTAGCAAACTAACGTATCGCAGTGAAACCGTTCAAAGTAACAATACACACAACAAACTACAAAAGTCGTCCAAAAATCACAACAACAGATTCGAAGACTTGCTAATTTTTTGGAGAAGAAGTGTGCCGTCTGGTGGAAAGTGACGTCCTATCATCAGTCTTTCAGCATTTACTGGTCGGTACGCGGTACTGTGGTGTTATCGTGGGTCCAACAAGTATTGGGAAAACAGATGCACCATCATCAGTGATCATCATGTCTCAGCGTGCAGCAGTGTCATCGTGTCAGTGGTGTATGAAAAACCCTAAAAAATGCTTCTCTTTCATTCTTTCCTTTTCCTTGGCTTAGCTGCTTTACGTAATCACCAGCACACACGTGACCGCTCAAATGCTCACGTGATATGATCCTGTCGTTGTAGTTTTTTTGTTTTTCATTCAACACACGCACACACACACACACACACCATGTACATACGCCCGTCGCAAGAGAAGCACGCAAATCTGCAAATGCACTGAATGTGCACCCCCCCGCGGGGGGGGGGGGGCCACACACACACACGCACACACACACACACACACACACACACACACACACACACACACACACACACACACACACACACACACACACAAACAGACACACCACACACACACACACACACACACCTGTCCTGTCCTGTTGAGCCACTGCCATGAAGGTTACGTGGGCCCCGGAGGGGCACACAGCCCTGTGACGATCCAGGTGATGCGGTAAGGGAAATCGGCGGGAGCAGGCGCAAACACATGTGAAACCCTGACGGTCCTGAACGGTCGGACGACTTCAAGTCCGTGAGCAGCGATGACGGGCGCGGCCACGTGTAGACGCAAAGCGGTCACAAGCCTGGCAGTGAGCGACGCAGCACAGCGGAGAAGCAGGCAGCTGCAGGGCTAGGGGCGCACCGACTGCTGACTGGGGGTAAGTACACTTGTGCCTTGCCAGACCTCCACGGGACTTCAGCCAACGGCCACACTCTCCACACTGGCATGCACCTTTCTGCTCCGCAGCCGGCTTTGCACGCTCAACCACACACACACACACACCACACACACACACACACACACACACCACACACACACACACACACACACACACACACACACACACACACACACACACACACACACACACACACACACACACACACACACACACACACACACACACACACAGTGACACACACACACACACACACACACACACACACACACAGTGACACACACACACTGTGACACAGTGCTAGCACATCACTTATCAGAGGTAACCAGTAACTAGCCGCTACGTAGATCTACGGTAGAATACGGCGCAAGCCAACTGATAGCGGGATACTCTGCCCTTTCATGTCGCGGTTACACTTCACTCTTCAGACTTCAGTGGCCGGTGATCAGTTGGGGAACCCTCCCCACCTACAGTACTAGTACTGCGGACTGTAGCAGTGTAGGCCAGGGACCATATTCGAGGAGTTTTGTGTTTCCGAAGAGTGCTTATTAATATTAGACTCTGAAACTCCGCAACCTCATTCAATGGTAGGAGTGGATTAGTTCAGAAGAGCTTAGAGTATCCAGAATAAGATCTTCAAGGATTGACATCCTGTGAACGGAATCCGAAAACGAAATATTGTTTTTATCACACATCCGATCACCAGTGAACAAACTTGCACCGGAATAAAACTGCATTACATGACTGAGTCATCACGGAGTCGTACGGACAAACCGGGTTCGACTCCCTCAGGATGAGTCATGTAAGAGTGCAGTGTACTTGCCACTAGACACACTGCGGCACAGGTACAAAATCACCAGAGCAAAGAGCGTGGTATATCAAAACCAGACGACACTGGAAACGTGTTTACATCTCTGCACTAAACACATTCTAAAGTGGTACAGAAAGGGGGAAATGTAGAGCGATAACTTGAAGAAAACGGCAAAAAAAACCGGGCCGGTGTCGCCCGGCATGTCACTAGAGGGACGAGAAACAGGCAGAGGGTCAAGAATAACTGTTATAGGGGCCATTGTCGAGAAACTTGAGGAAGATCATGTCGTTATTAACGTTAAAAACTAGACTGCCAATATTCACAATCTGAATCATCGGGGTGGATATAAATAGATCATCGTTTTCCAAATGAAAAAATCTACAGAACGTCTCTGAGCAGGTTGGTTCACGTTGACTGAGTGTCGGTATCAGTCCAAGGTAACTTCTACTACTTCTACTACTACTACTAGAATGATGTTGTGAATATGATGTATTCTGGCCATGCAAAAAGGCGTACTGTGTGCATACGGGTAAAATCATTTATATCAGCCGCGTGTCACCAAGTACTTCGTCCAGTTACGACACAGCTTCGGGGTCAAGAAGAAACGGAGCATGTAGATTTACCAGATGTGCCTAATTACTGCGAGTAATACATGGAAACTCCGATGCTGCGTCGCACTTACTACTCACGTAGCATCCGTTGACTAAAGGCCGGCTTTCCATTATTCTCAAAGCCACCGACAAATATAATTGAATTCGAGGAGCATGATTATCCACCTTTCCGATTAACACTTTCATTAACACTACAGACGGTAAAGGTTCAGGTAAGACAACCGCAAGCTTCCAGAGCGCGACCATAACTGTGGTGTGAGCGAGTGGGAACATACACCTCGCCAGCACATCTCCCCAGGCTTGCAGTACACGGGACTCGGCACGCGGCAACGAGGCCCAGCACAGCAGGCCGCTCGCGTGCCTGTGCACGGCACAACGGTGCAGCGAGAGTGCATTTCACTGCGACGCTGGACTGGAGACTACAGGACAGAAACCACGCACCTGCAGTTGGTCCGAACTCTATAGCGTCAGAAATCCAATCTAGTCATTCCCAGTGTCGTTCTCAGCATCAAAGCCAATTCCAGTAATTAGATCCGAAGACAAGCCACAGCTGATCATCGACATCCACGCAGTGTACTCGATGACGAGAATTGTGTTGAGTGACAAGCTAGCGGCAGCTACAGAGTGTAGATTCGGTCAAGACTGGCAGAGTTGCTGTGGCACACAAGGTCGCTATCCGCTCACACATCATCCCCCGAGGAGGACACGGTGTCTTCCTGCAGGGGTGTGGCGGATGCATCCACACCGAGCTCACCAGTCAGACTGCGCACGGACGAGCGAGAGCTGCGCTTGCCGGGCCCTTCGGCGCTGCTCGGCGTAGACTTGCGCTTTGACGCCCGGCGGCTTGATGGTGACGGCGACGGCGAAGACTGGGAGGTTGTCGTAGCCGTGGCGACTGCTCCTCCACCGCTGCCACCCGAGGGTGTTCTTGCGACAGCGGTTCCGGAGCGACGGGTGCTTGAGCGCGTTGTGCGCTGTTGCTGAGGCGGCACCGCTGTGCTCTCCTCGCTGGACGGCGTGTCCATAGCAACCGGTGCTACTGCTGTTGCCATGGCAGCCTCCGCCGGCACTGTTGGACTCTCCGTTGGTGCGCCGGCATCAGCAGCTTGTACTCGTCCGGTGCGTCGCAAGACCGGTGGGCTCTGCACGCTTGCCTGGTCGGAACCTGAGGAACCCGATGAAGACGACTCTTCAGATGACGATACGCTGCCAGCCTCGGCCGTTGCCATTCTACTTCTCGGTCTAGCTGCTGCGGCGGCGGCTGTGCTGTGCACAGGAGATAGTCCCGTCGTGTTCACGGCTACCGACACAGCAGCTCCGGCTGCTGCTACTCCTCCAGCCACGGTCTCATCCGATGGCAGGAGCTCGCGGTCTGTGGCCTCATCGAGAATCGGCGTCGTCGTCCGACTGTCTCCGTTGCTCTCGGAGCAGGCTACCACGTTTCTCCCTGCTGCCGTGACGTGGGCAGGAGCAGACGACGATGTGGCACAACTGCTTGAACTGTGAGCCGAGCTGCTGTTGCTACTGGATGAGCTCAGCGGCGGATTGAAGAAGGCGACGATCACGCTGATGTTGTCGGCGCGCTGACGGCGCTCACGCCAGCTGTGGAGCGCGTCCTGTATCAGCACGTGGCACACGTCGTCCAGCTGCGCCGGGTCTGCCGTCGCCGCCCGTTGCCTGCCGTCATTGTCGTCGTCGTCGTCGTCGTCCACGGCTCTCTCTTCTCGGCGCTCGGGTGAGTGCAATGGCGGCGGTGTCGGCGGTCGCATCGTGTGACGTGCAATGGCGGACACGACCTCGTCCGACGACATCACGTTCCACAGGCCGTCCGACGCCAGCACGATGAACTGATCCCGGTCCACGGTGAGCGTGCGATGCGTCACGTCTGGCCGGCACGACACAATGTAGTCCCCGATGTCTGGATTGTAGCTCCACAGGTCGCCGAGCGAACGGGCCACGCCAAGGAACGGGATCTCCTCCACCACCAGTTCGCTGTGCGCCATGTTCAGCACTGTGCGGCCGTTGATGGGCCGCTTGCGGCGCCAGACGACGCGCGACACGCCGCGCGTGCCGCTGCGCACCTTGCCGCCGCGACCCTCGATGGCCGTGCGCTCCGCTTCGCTGTCCGGCTTGTGATCGACTGTCAGTGGCACCGCTTCAATGGCATTACTCGCAAGATCATCATCGTCGTTGCCGGCACTACCACTGCCTGCACTTACCGATGATGATGTTGATGTAGAGCCCGAGCCACTACAATCCGAGGGCGTACCATCGTCAGCAGCCACTGACTTGCGCCGGCCGAGTACGATGCCCGAGTCGCCGAGGTGGGCCGTGTAGAGAACGCGACCGCGCAGTACTGCCACCGAGGCCGTTGTGCCCGACGTGCTGGGCAGACCATAGCGAGCACGGGGCCACGTGCCTGCAGATATATACACACATACGCACACACACACATACACACACACACACATACCACGTACCACACACACATAATAGTTCATTCTCTATCACCAAACAGTGAAACTTCAGGACAGCAAACATTGGTGGCAACAGAAATCCGATCCCAGCTCGGTGGTGCGTTCACATTGCCAAAACCCAGCACCCGCTTGCAAACTACGAAATCCATTCACTGATCCTGCGTACGCGTGTGCCAGTCGCAGCCAATGACTTTATGTGTAGGTGTAAGGCATGTGTGCATGCTGGTACATGTACTGTATACAGTGCAGCATGAATAGAATAGAACAAGAGTGTACAACTGCACATCTCCTCTGCGCAATCTGCAGCTACTCCGGTCCCGGCCGGATTTTTCGTTGACGTCACCTTTTTTTCAGAAAACACGACGCGTGTCATGCAGAGCACGCGCATGTTGCCGCAGAGCAGTGTGAGAGCACGTGCTGGGCACCGACCTTGTAATGTAAAGCCCAGCCAAGTGCACGAGGCAAACTTCCCAAAGACTCACAGCGGTTGCGTCGTACGGTATGACTCATGATTTCCAGAATTATGACGTCAACGAAAAATTCCGCCGTGGGCCACACCATCTCGAGTTGCACAAAAACATTCTTGTTTATCTACTCTTGTGTATACCCAGGTGCATGTCCCACTAGGGGCACAGGGCGCACGCACCCCCTCCCCCTTAAATCTGTCGCCATGCGTTCAGCATGTGCACGTTTGGGTCAAGACACTAGTGTCGATTTCTCCGGGATCATGAATTGATTGTGGAAAATACTAACTGTTGTCACTGCCTGCCCTATTCACAAGCACCACTGCCCCCCCCCCCCCCCCCCCCCATTCTCCAAAGATAAAAAAATGTTTCCACATTTTTTGAATTAGTTCAAAAACTGATGCTTCATTATGCCATACTAGTACTTACTGACGACTTTCTCCATTCCTCTTTGTGTCACAGCGAACGCTTCGCGCATCGCTCCCTCGACCTGGTCGTGATCCTCCGAGTTGAAACCTTCCTGCCGCTTCATGTTGTTCCAAAGGTGCTCCTTGGCGTACGCTGCCGCTTGACGACCCCCATGCCCGTCGAACACCGCCAGGAATGCTTGACCGCCAGGGCGACTGCGATCGAAAAGGCAACACGTGACGTCCTCCATGTGCGGCCTGTTGCCTTCGTTCGTCTCCGCCAAAACGCGCACGGACATCACAGGTCTCTGCTGCTGTTGCTGGCTCGGTGATCTTCCCTCGTCGATCGCAGCGCCCGACGCGCGCGAGCCTCCCGTTGCCGCCTCATCAGAACCGTCCAGGGCCATTGTTCCAGGATCTAGGACACCAGTGCAACAGACACGACCAGTGCCTGCCTTCTGTACCCCGAGCGATCGCTGGTCGCTTTCGAACTGCTCGACGATTTTTAGTCGGTGACAACTATCCTCCACATTTACACAACCAAAGCGAAGGAATCTATTTCACCTTGCTTGAGTGCTCGGAGCTAGTCGGAGGCTGTAGCCACTCAAGCCAGCGATATCCGCTGGACCACCACTGCACCAGCATGCAGCTCGCAGTATAGTATGTACACGCACACCACCAACACGGAGTTTAGGATGTAGACTGACTGTTCTGTAGTAGTGTTGTCTGTTGATCTAGATGCGAACAACAGACTGAACTGAACTACATACAGTCAGCACGACAGAACTGTCAGTAGATCTACGGACGAGAAGCCCTAGGCCCTGCCGACTACCGACTGTCCTGCGTGCAGAGCAGACTCAGTCAGGCCCAGTGCACTAGTAGTAGTACTAGTGAGGGAGGACTCAAAATAACTTGAGCTTTGAGAAATAATTGAGGCACTAGGTCCATCCAGTGAAGGCAAGCAGAAACGATCCAAACTGTAGCAGGTAGTCGGTAGTCGATAGTCCGCAGGCAGTCGGTACGAGCGTACAGTCAGTCATGTACTAGTAGTACTAGTATGCAGAATGGCGAACACTGAGATTGTGGCTGATAATGAACAATGCAAGGACATGATGATTGTAGTAATACTAGTTGAGTTAGGTTCAACACTGGCTAGATAACTTTGAGACACTGCTCACTGGGACACAGGCACACTGATGGACGACCGAGCCGGAGCACTGCACTGACTGCCTTGATGAGTTCTACGACAGGCCTTGGCTTGCTACCACCGACACTAGATTATCATAATATTTTATACTAGTCCATAGGCATAGTGTCGTCCTCTCGCGCGTTGAGGTCCGGACAGAACCAACTGTACTACACTGAGCCCTGACCTGGGCTCAAACTGTTGCTTGCCACTGATGTTTACTCTTTTTCTCTTCTCCTGTGCTTCCTGTGCACAAGACTGAACGGGACACGGATATATATTGCAGTTTTGAAAAGACCATGAAAATGCTAGTTCGTTCACGCGTCTGGTGGATAGCGCGAACAAATGCTGACAAGACGCGCTTGTGACAGTCTTTTGAACCAAGACGTCAGGATCTAGGAGTAGCGTACCAGTACATGATCCACTGACGACGAGTAGACGATCATTTTCTGAGCGAGGTGCATACCGGTAGCGGACGAACGCCAGACTTGTCGCCGGCATGGCAAGACAGGCCACACACTAACTGTGACACACTGAGTCAAAAATGTCAAAAACAGTATAGACACATACTAATAGTATGTGTCTGTAGATAGCAAAAATTTCAAAACATACGACATTATTTTGTTCGCTAATCTCCGCTACTCGTCGTCTCACCTGGCTTCAGAAGATGTTACGAGAGATAGGAGAGTCTCCAGCAGGCAGCGCATCAATCTTCAGGAAGTGGAAAGAGCAAACGGCATGGTCCTTGGTTGAGATAAATGCTGAACGTTTGATTTGTCCCAACCAAGATTTCAGCACTTGGTTCGTCACGATTTTCGCTTGCCAGCTAACGAGTTACGTCTCCGCACTCCAGCTTTCCCCTGTCGGTGTCACGTCCCAGTACACAACGGAGAGGACTACTAATAAACTGTTCACGGCACTATTAAACAGCATTCATTGAACACAGTACTTCTTTCACTTCGTGAATACAAGAAGACAACTGAAAATGACACAATTCTGCAGTGATCGACCTTCTCTCGTCTCATGGAGCTAAGCAGAATGTGCGTCATCACCTGTAGTCGCCATGGAAACGGGATCGGGAAATCGGCGATATGGCAGGTTTCCCTTGCCGTACGCAAGCGAGAGATATACAGTCAGACCTCGCATAACCGCACGCATCCGTTTCCCACAAAAATATCCGGATAGGTGAGGGAACCGGATAATCGAACACGCATACTGTATGTATGCATAACATATGCTGTAAATCGGTAACCAACGATTTTCGTCCGGATGGCGAGGGATCCGGATAAAAGAGGACCAGATAAGTGAGGTCTGACTGTACCATCGGAACAGATATCCATTATTTTCTTTCATCTGAGCCCTACTTGAAAAATCGATGCACTTCCCCTTTAAATACAGGATACTAGTATTATAGCATTTACACTAGTACAGTACTAAAGTAGTAGTACTAGTAGGCCCTGAACGTGTCATTAGGCTTGCACAAAAGCCTAGTCTCAGTTACCAGTGGTTACTACAACTAATAATCATGATAATGAACAGGTCGCACATAATCATTGCCCGCATAAACAAAATTAATATTTTAATCATACGGGTGGGGGGGGGGGCATGTATCTGTCAATGATCGTTAACCAGAGTTGCTTGTTGAAGTTAGTTGTCGGTGGCGAGGTTGAGGCATTCCTGAATCGGCACAGAGCCCGGCTACGACAAGTCAATAAAATAGGGTCGCAAGCACAACTAACAGTAACAATAAAACATACAGCACATACAGGACATACAGCACATACAGGACATAGCCCCTGAATGCGTCGATGGGCTTGCAATGGGAAATCAACCGGAGATACATCGCTGAAGCACTCGGCACACGCAGAGAAATCAGATCTCCTGAGCAGGTTGCAGGTTAATATTATTAGTTTGCGTCATTCGCCAATTCCAGTTCAAATTAATAAGGTGTCTTTGACTGCATGCCAGCTTTGTGCCGCGCCAGCACACGCAAACCTTATCGCGACAGTGTCACGTGTGATATACCAACACCAATCAAGGAAAGCATTTTACAACAAAAACCTGTCAAGGCGGCCCCTGCAATCAGGACCAAGGGATGCTGTTTCCCGTCAAATGACCCTGGATAAGATGACCACGTGGTACATGCAACAGATACATGTACATGTACCAGGTTTTGAAGGTCCCTTGGTCCCCTGTCTCTTAGACAGATTAGTGTAATATAATGATGCATGTCGGCCGTCGCGTATTGTCATGGCTTCCATCCTGTGCAGCATTACCTCAAGGACGAGTGCAGCGACTGACAAGCACTCACTGACCTGATCCTACTTCTGTGTTGGAAGAAGACTGCGGACCACCCGCAATGGGTGCTTCGCTGTCAACATCCAAAATCAATCATGCAGCATTATATTCGGGAAATTGCAACTTGCCGCCGATGAATCTCTACCAGCAATCCGGAGGTGAGCTGAGCTTCAAGTTACTGTAAAAGCCATTATTCTAACGAGGCGCATATATAACGATTTCCCAAAATTGACTAGTTTACGTGTACCAAAGGTAACGATTTCCACTCATCCTCAACGCACAGTAGGACAGTATATGTATCAATTTCTGCAGGGGCGTACATAGGGCGGTTCCCGGGAACCAGTAAAAAAATAATTCAAATTCAATGTGGGTGTTTTGATCCAGGCCCGCGCCCAGCGTGCAGTGCATGCATGCCTAGCTAGGCGCCTGCAGTCCGCCTGACGGTCCGAGGACGGTGACTACGACTAGGCCAGGTGTAAAAGTGCTGCTGGGGCATTTTTGTGACACAGCGTAGATCTACTGAACTTTACTTCCTGGGTGCAACAAAGTCCCTACATGCGACTCCTCGATCTCAGAGTCATTTCCTTTGCAGTTTGTTTCGACAATGTAACAAGTAAAAGTTAGTAGTTAGTCGGTTACGTTTTTGACGATGCTTTCACTTTGTGGAAAAGAAAAATGAAGAGTCGACATCCAGAGGGCCAGCGCTCTATTCAGAGCTATTTTGAGCAGGTGGTTAAGCGTGTAGCCAGTGACGAAGGTCAAGCGACAGATGAGATTGCGGACGCACCTGACTTGCAAGTGGAGCCTGCAACGAGCAGCACAGAGGACGGAATCGTCGGCGAAGCTGTAGAGCGACCGTTGTTGGAAGCAGCTGGATCATCCAAGACTTACTTCAGTGACATTGGAGGGTGTTGGAAAGGATAGTCTGAAAGTGTAAATCCATAGTGGAATCCCTGATTCCCCGGAAAGTTGCCCGACATGGAAAAGATTTCCGTCATCGACAATCATTGTGCGCCACTGAAGGCGAAGGATTTCGTTTCCTGTGCGTGTCCAGACGGATGGCAAACAGCGCCGATTTCAACTATCCTGGTTGGAGGAGTTTCCCTGGGTAGTCTTTTGAGTGGCGTGCCATGGTGGCTTCTGCTTGCCCTGTGTAATATTTGCTCCAGATGATTCGAAGCTTGGGCAGCTTTACCACAGTCCTCTCGAGAATATAACCCGACTCAAGACTGCACGAAATTGTCCTGCTGAACAAAACAACCATAAAAGTGCCTTGGCAATGTTCAGTCTTTTTAAATCAAAAAAACGTATGACATTATCCAGCAGTTTATGCAGAAACTCCATCGGATACGTATAAGAGCACTTGCAATTGTGTGGAATGTTGGTTGATCAGTTGGCATGGGAACCACTCCTGGAAGCGAGCGGTGTACGCCCCTGTTCTGTATAAGGATTTCTATTTTAACGACAGATTTCTCCTCGTTAACTCGTTAGAGTTAGCACTTCGTTATATATATGGCTTTTACAGTAGTTATACGTACTGAACAGTTGCTCATCTACAGTGCATGCCACAAGCAGCAGCAGGCGCGTCAGACTTTGACTTAAATATACCTTTCATGAGCTTCGTTACGTAGGGCTGAAACGATTATACCTCGGTATTCGATCGATAATAATTACTTTTTAATCAATACAATCACTCACAGATTACTCTGAAACCCCCTTTTTTTGTCAAGTCTGAATCATTTTCCGCTGTGACTAGTTGCCCCCTAGGGATATGGTCCATGTTGTGATGTTCAATTGACTTCAAAAAACTGCCATGTTTCGGAGCTATCCTTTCAGTAATTTTTGCACAAGTTTCTGACACTATTATGTTATTAACGATAAAAATCGATCGTGATCGTTTCAGCCCCAGCTAGTTCCGTGATCAGTGAGTGAAATGCACGTACCGTACATGACTGGTAAAATTGCAGTTTTCTGATCGTCACCTTTGTCTAATCTCTTCTTCAGCCCTGCTACATTTGACGGTGTGGCAAACTCAATGTCGGCCTCAGCGACTAGCCCATGGTTTTCCTTGCCATCGCACATGCCCACAGGCCAGGCTCCATTGAGGGATATTTTACCATATCGATCACTAATAATTCATGAATTTCGATCCATGACTGACAAGTCGCAGGGCCTAGGGCCGTGGAAGAAAAGGATTCCGGAAGCGCTGCTGATGTTTATAACCTGCACAGCTCACTGCAAAAGTACAGGCCGTCATTATCAAACTAGTACGAGAACAATCGATCGATGAAGAACGTCAACGAGTTTGACTTGCAATCAGATGTAAAAAATGCACAATAATTATCATGATTTTTTTATATATTTTTTATCATGATTATTATTATTCGCGGCTCTAGCTCTGCACTGTGGAAATGATTTGCCCAGCATTTTGTTTTTCGTTGAGAGCTACCTATCGATCGACTCGTACGATCGTAGAGAGTTGAGTGTGGCACTGCATATGCATGCAGTGCAGTGCAGTTGCACCACGAGTCTGTTATTTTCAAAACAGGCCATGGAAGTAGTTAGTACAATAAAGATGATGATTATCGATTCAAGACTCTCAATTATTTGCAATCCAACTCGAGACCAAGTACGGGCACTGTAGATCTTGGCTGTTGGGAATTTGCTAGGTTGTGTGCCGTTGGACGTGTGGGCAGGTCTTGCCAGGTGCTCTCATGGTGCCGTGCCTTGCCGTGCGGCGTGCGATTGTAAATCGTCGGTGCCGACTAGGAGAGTCTAGAGGAGTTTTGCCATTCTGGGTCAGCTCACAAATACGCCGCCAGACGGCAGCGCCTCAGCCTGTCGACCAGTTCGATGCCCCCCAGGAGAGCGGCGACCTGGGCTGTACTGAGCCGGCGAGGAAGTACTTCCAGGACCACGCGCTTGCCGATGTGCAGCCCACGGTCTTCCAGACACCGCATGACTTTCGCAAATACAATCGTGCCGCGGTCCATGACCAGGAGGCCGAGCAGGGGGAAACGGAGACGAGGCGCAGAGGAGGTCGCTTCGTGACCATCTCAGAGTTCAAGCGGCTAACTGAGGAGCTGGTCTCGTGCACTCTGGAGGCGTGGCGAGTAGGCGCAGCGTGCTCCGAACGGCAAGAACACATTCACGGCCTGCCGGTGGCGGTGACTGCGCGCAACAGCACGGCATACAATGGTCTCGTGAAGTTCCTTCCCCACCCCGGCAATGTACAAGCGCGTGGAGGCAAGGAACAGCAGTGCGAGGTGATTATCCAGGATCGGCGTGGCGACGAGAGCATCGAATTGGCCGGTGACACTTTCTCAATTACGTCAGTGCGCGCGTCGCTGCCTGCGGAGCGAATGTTGGAGGCGGTGGACAAGCTAGCTAGCGTCGAGGCAAGTTACGCCAGAATAGTGATGGATCGCGGCAATGAGAAGAAAGCTAGCCAACGATTACCTAATCCCGACCTGTACTTTGAGGTGATGGCGCGTCCACCGCCTGTCTCCGAGCAACTTCTGCCAAGGCTTCTAGGCGTGTGGAAAACGGCGAAGGAGTCTCGCAGCACGCTTGGAGGGAAGTGCTCGCCGGGAGCGAAACCCTTGACAGACGTGCAGCGTGCAGTGGTGAAGAAGGTGTTCCAGCAGTCGCTGACGCTGATCCAGGGACCGCCCGGCACGGGAAAGTCGACGGTGGCCGGCGAGATTGTGGTGCGCTGCAAGGAGACCATGCTCGGCGACCAGGAAGACGGCAGCAAGGCGCGGATCCTGCTCCTGTCGCCGTCCAACATTGCCAGCGACAACCTGGCGCGCATAGCGGACGCTCGGGGTCTCCGCACGGTGCGCGTGAACGCGGAGAACCGCCGCAAGGAGACGTCCGAGCCGATTCCCGACGACATCCGACACCTGTGCCTGGAACACCGAGTTGTGCAGCTGCTGAAGGCCGATAAGGCGCGCTTTGGCGACAGTGTGCCGCACTTCATGGACAACGCCGGTGTCACAGGCAACTTAGACCTTTTCGTCGAAGAAGCCTATAGACGTCGCCCAGATTCGCCCGACCTTCTGCAGGCTTTCCATCGCCTACGGAATATGTACGAGTCCAAAGTGCTGGAAAGGTGCCACGTGATCGTCACCACGTGTAGCTCTAGCGCGCTGAGCACCGTCCGCTCGTACGAGTACCCGGTGATCATCGTGGACGAGGCCACACAGGGCATCGAGGCCGAGGTGCTTCTGGCCGTGGTCCAGTGCCCGAGGCACCTCGTCCTGCTCGGCGACCAGTGCCAGCTGGGGCCGGCGCTGGGCTCGTCCGTGTCGCTGTTCGAGCGCCTCGTCCTGGCCGGCCACCGCGCCGAGCTGCTGGTGACGCAGTACCGCATGCACCCGACGCTTGTCGACTTCTCCAACCGCGTCCTCTACGGCGGCAAGCTGGTCAGTGGCATCACGGCGGCTGATCGGCAGCACACCGCCCAGCGCTTCCCGTGGCCAGTTACCACCGGTAGCAAAGCAGGGAGCACCTCGCCAATGCTGTTTCTGGCGGTGGACGGCCACGACAACCGCACCAACAAGATGTCCTACGAGAACGAGGCGGAGGGCGGCTGGGTGGTACGTGCGCTCTCCCGCATCCTCAACTGCGGCGTGGCGCCGGCAGACGTGGGCGTCATCACCCCGTACTCGTGTCAGCGCTCGCACATACTCTCGCGCCTGCGCACCGAGTGCCCGCAGGCGAAAGGCGTCGAGGTGGGCAGTGTGGACGGCTTCCAGGGCCGCGAGAAAGACTACATTATCATCTCGTGCGTTCGCAGCAATCCGTCCGACTCCATTGGCTTTGTGGGCGATGTCCGCCGCCTGAACGTGGCACTGACGCGCGCCAAGCGCGGCCTGATCATCCTCGGCAACCCCAAAACGCTGTGCAGGTACCCATTGTGGAATGATCTGCTCCACCAGTTCCAGATCAATGGATCACTGATGGTAGGTAGCACTCTGGATGCCTTGCAACCCTACCCAGTGAAGTTTACGTGCCAAGGTTACCGCTTCAATCTGAAAAACAGTATTAGCCGTCACTAAGATGCCGGCGTGATTTAACCAGTGCGTGCGCGTGTGCGTGCCGTCACAAGTGTTGTGCGTGCCTAGTGCGAACGCTGCTCGCCTCGAGTGTGGAGAGGTGGCTGGCCAGCCCTCCGTGTGTGCGTGTGTGTGCGCGTGTGTGTGCGTGTGTGTGTGTGTGTGTGTGTGTGTGTGTGTGTGTGTGCGTGTGTGTGTGTGTGTGGTGTGTGTGTGTGTGTGTGTGTGCGATGGGCATGTGTAAGGTGTGTGTGTGTGTGTGTGTGTGTGTGTGTGTGTGTGTGTACATTGCTATGGCGCATATCCGTTGAACAATCCTACGAGAGAGGGGTAGTATCTTCTCTGACTTGGCAGTGCGCTAGTGCTAGACTGCTAGTCAAACAGCTGTCCGCACAGTTCATCGCCAACCTCTAACCCAGACCTGTTTAGCCTCCTAACTGGTTATGGCTGTCGATAGCCTAGTTCTTATGCCACTTATGAACTCGCGCTGTTGCTTTCTGTTGCGCATACTCTTAGCAACTATCCACTATTTATTTAGCCTTTGAGTTTCTGCTGGTGTTGTTGTTAATTCATGTCAGCATTATCAAATACAATGTAGCTCTTTTACAAATTTAGATTTTGTCGTGGTTTTGTGTGTGCGTGTCTTCTTCCTCTCTCTCTCTCTCTCTCTCTCTCTCTCTCTCTCTCTCTCTCTCTCTCTCTCTCTCTCTCTCTCTCTCTCTCTCTCTCTCTCTCTTCCTCTCTTCCTCTCTCTCTCTCTCTCTCTCTCTCTCTCTCTCTCTCTCTCTCTCTCTCTCTCTCTCTCTCTCTCTCTCTCTCTCTCTCTCTCTCTCTCTCTCTCTCTCTTCTACTGTGGCGGACATTGAAATCCGTTGAGACGTCAAGCGGCCACGGGGCGCTGGCCTTGCGGCCGTGAGCACTGTTGGTCCTTTTTTTACAATGTGTATGTGAAGTCTTGAGGTGCAGTGTATGTACCGTAATTCCCCGATTATAAGTCGCACTCAATTATGAAGTAAAAAATAAAAAATTACTTTTACTTACTCAATTATAAGTCGCACCCCCCCCCCCCCCTTTTTCAGGTTTGAGCCATAATCGTTTCTTCAGCAGTAAGTCATGCTCGATTGTAAGTCGCCCCCCCCCCCCGCCCCTTTGCCCTTGAATTTTAGTGTAAAAAAGGTGTGACTTAGATTCGGGGAAATACAGTATGCAGTAAAAGCAGCGAGGGCGCCGACCCCGGGCATCCCATCGGATTTCAATGTCCTTTGCCTGACATCTGTCCCCGGGGAAAATTGCAATTCCGCGGCCGCGTTTTTTTCCGATTTTTAAAAGACCGCGTTTTCCGCGATTTTCCCGCGTTTTTTGAACTTTTTTGTTGCACTACTATACGTACACACAGTGCACTGTTCGGTCAGCAACGTCTCATCGTGGCGGCTTTTTACTCAAATATGACGAGTGCTTACACCAGCGACTTGTAACTGATTGTTTTCACTACATACTCACTGAAAATTGCTGCACATCAATATTATTCACCGCATATTTACCGCATATTTACCGCAAATTCACCGCAAATTATGCCATATTATGCCGCGTTTTTCCCCGCGTTTTTTGCGATTTTTTCCGCAATTTTCCCCCGGGGACAGCTGACATGTACATGCAGTCCTTGTGGCTGATGATATTACACAGCCATAAAGTCGCAACACAATGTACAAGGCGTACTGTAAAACCGGAAAGTCTTATAGGCCATTCACACGACGTGTAAACATTGTGTGACCAAGATCACGGTACCGTAGTGGGAATCGGCCTTATAGGCCGATTCCCACTACGGTACCGTGAGTGCCGTCACTGCCGTGCCGTGAGTACCCATGGTGATTTGCTCACGTGAGGGGCAGTTTTGGCGCGAGTTCATTCCGTGGCTCCTGCGCGTACCGCGCCGTGGACATTCCGGTGCCGAGGGTCTCTGGGGGGTGGAAATGGCATGCCGTGGTATTCCGTATGAGGTCGAATGCAGTGAGTAGTACTAGTACAGTCGTCGCCAAAAAAATCCGGCCAATGCCAAGTATACGCGTACATAGGTATGGTAGGTAGATCTACGCGGTACTTCATCGCGGGTTCATGCACTGGGCCTGGGAGTGGAGTGGCACATGCACTGCCACTGCCACTGCCACTGGCACTGGACAGCACTGAACAGTCTGCGCCGCGCTCTGCCTGCTGCAGTCGGGTTGAGCACTGCGCCGAGCCTGAGTCTGACTCTGAGTGAGTGTAGTCGTGTAGAAGGCGACGGTTTCAAATAGGACTTCTGACATGTCACATGACAATCGACATGGCAACAGCGAATCCTAGCGCGACTTGCCGTGCTTTGAATCAGCCACTGAAGACCTGTGAGCGCTTGCAGGTCTCCGATTTTCCAATCGGAGCACGCCTAGGCGTGAATGCATGTCAGAAATGGTATCAAAGCATTCGTACTCGGACTCAAGTGCTAGAATCGGAGCCCTCCGCGCTAGCGCGCGTCGGGCTCCGATTCCGCACTTTCGTCCTCGTACTCATGCTCGATTCCATACATACCGGTAGGTTGCAAACCGGAACGGACTCAATATTCACTTTCTCTCTTGGTATTTTGATTAGAAAACATATGTCACAGTGAGACTACGATGTGTTATAACTTATACTCCGAGACAAAATTTCATGGCTCTGCGATGACCAGAAGCGCCACACCAAGCAGGTGAGTTTTTGACGTGTTGCTTCGCACTGCGACTTGAGTTTTACGACTTTCGAAAAATCAACTTCTTGTCGCAGGTAAACAGCGGCTCGCCTCTCGCCAATAAAGCACCGCATACCAATCAAAACTAATGGAGAAGCACACACCAAGGCTTATTGTTACTCTGTAATGGCCGTCGTGGAGCGATAGCATTTACCTAATTTCAGACTAATAGAGTGAATTTGACGTGCACTCTAAAACCTTTCCGATTAGGAGCTACCTCTGATTTGAAGCGAAAAATTGGGCAACTTGGAGGCAATGGGTCAACACAAAGGAGTGGCTCAGTTCGATTGACTCTGGCCTCAGAGCAAACTTCAACATGCCAGTTTCCTTCCACAAACATATTTCGAGTGAACAATCAACGCTGATGATAGGTTTGCATGGTTTGGGCCTATACAAATTTGGCTGACCTGCCAAGCCGTTGTCGCCTCTACATGGTGTATGTGCGGGCCTAGCCTGTCAGCATGTGAACAGTGAAGTAACTGCAGACCCGGTCTACCAGTACCACTACTAAGTCTATGAAGTATGATACAGTGCATGCGGCCCAGTACAGCTACCGGTAGCTAGCATTGCATTTGGCCGGATTTTTTTGGCGACGACTGTAGGTATTTTACTACTCCCTGAAAGGAAGTTTTTTCTTTCTTTTGTATTTGTGCTACGAAGTTTTTTCTTGGCTTTTGGCTTTTCGATTGGTTGATTCTTGAGCTTTCTCCAGTCATCTCCCCCGCTATTTTCCCTCAGGACCAAAGTCAGAAATTGATAAAAATGGTGATCCGGCCTGCCGACGGAATGCACGGAATGATTGTGCGCAGGTGTAAATCACTCTCAGCTTCAAGCTCGTACCGTGGGGTACACGTGACCTACCCAAATCGTCGGCACGGCACTCACGGTACCGTAGTGGGAATCGGCCCTAACACTGGCAAACCGTGATCCAGTTCACACGGTGCTGGGCAAACTTTGCAACCGTCAATGTATCCATAGTGACCTCCTGAAAATGCCGGGAAATGTTCAATTTGGAATTTTCCCTTGTTCAAGCACTGCATTTGCAGTACGCACTGTCAACAACCGACACTTTTCCTGGCGTGCAAAGATAATCACGAGCAAAAGGGCCTCGGCCAAGATAAAAAATCAGTTGCACGCGTGTGTCCAAGTTTATCGTATCCGAGCAAATATCCTTGGAAACAGTACGATAAAAGTAAGTTTGCCCGTCGTGTGAATGGCCTATTATAGGCACAAAGTCCAAAGTTTTAACCACCAATTTTTTTCATTTGAAGAAACGCTATCGCGAACCCGATTTGAGACGTCTGTGTAAACATGCACATACAGATGGGTGACCATGCATGCAATAACAGAAACAATGGAGAGGGTGTGTATGTCATGTATTTCTCGTTTTTATTTCTCCATCTCTTTTACCGACAGATGCGTTAGCACTTGTTATAACAAGTGACACGGGTTATGCGTCTTTTGCAGCATACAGGATAGACTCATCACTGTAAAGTCCACTACTTCGTGATTTTTATTAGTAGAATACATGACAGGCGTATTCAGTGTGCCTCGCAGGACTGCGAGATGCTGCAGAAGACCAGGTTCGACCTTTCTGGACCGCCATTCACCGACGGTGGGCTACACGATGCTGGAGGAACTAGATTCCAGTGAAAACCCAAGATTCCTTTGCTCCTGGACGCTCCGACGTGTTGTGATATCTGCCCGGTGCGCAGTAACTAGTATTTTCATCGCTATAGCGAGGACGACGCCGATCGGCAAACTCTCGCTCACAGCCATCACCAGCCTCTCAAAACCATCACTTGGCATCCCCCAGAGGTGTAGGAGAAAGCCAAAACAGCTCTCAACAAACAAAAGCTAAGGACGATGGAAAGAGAGCATGTCAAAAAGAAGACGAACAGTATGAAGTTCAAATGAGTTTGAACCAGGGAGTCGTAAAAGCCCGGGAGAGGACACGGCACACATTCCCAGAAAACATCTTTGCCTCGCGCTGCCGGGGGAACGCTGCCAGGGAACGGTGTTGCGAGGCCAGGAAATTCAAAAATTGTGATGTCTTCTTGAAATACTAATTGGGACATTCTCCAATTTCTCTTAGAGCACGGAGACGATTGCTCCGTCGAGTCTTCTGATCTCTATTTTCATCCTCAATTCTTCCAGCTGCCTCACTCATTCTCTCTCAGTTTATCGAAGTTAATTTATTCTGAGGCGATGGAAATGGAAGATAAATCCCTAATTGTACTTCAATTTTTTGGTGAACGAAATGAGATTTGTGGAAAATGACGCCACTTCCCGTGTTAGCCGCTGGTCGTATCATACAGCCCATATTCCATTGCAGGTGATGGGCGAACGTTCGTGTTGAGATCCGCTGAGCTTCCTCGTACTCGTGGAGTTGAATTTGTGGCAGAAATAGACCGATCCCCTTATTATTGTCTGGGTTCGAGCAAGGGGGCAACTCCGCAGTCGCGTGGGATCCTGCTGCACACACGCGACCAACCTCACCTCGCGCCGAGCTCGGCTTTGCGTGACTTCTCGCATGCGAAGTGCAGAGCACGCGAAATCTACACGCAGTGCAAGCCTGTCTACAAAAAATGCCACAAGGACTTTTGATTTGAGCTGTTTTGTTTTTGTTTAGACGTCTTCCTTTTTACGACTTCAGGATGCCTTCTCAGGATCATTGCTGCGTTCCTCACTGTCAGAACAGGAGGACGAAGCAAGCAAGTCATTTCACTCCTTTCGTCGTGTGGAGCCACAGCGGCCTGGAGCAAGCGGATCCAGGCTATTCCCCGTGAGGAAGGACGTAGTTTTAGGGTCACTCTGAATATTTGAGATGCAGCGATCATTTCGATCCCGAAGTCGAAATCGTTTTGCCCAGCTCTACAAGGGCAGGATGCGTCCAGGAAACCAAACAGCTGTCCTACGGTACCAGGTTTGCTTTTCGCAAGAGAGTGGAGTCTGGACGCTCTGCTCCCTATGCTCGCAAAACAGTATTTGCTGAGCCTAGTGCAGTTTGGTCATGGAAGTGCAGCGTCTGCATCACGAGCTCCCCATGCTCGCAAACCAGTATTTTGCTGAGAGGCAACGGCATTTTGAGTTGGAAAGGAACCTGGCTTAGTGCAGTTTGGTCCTGTAATGGAAGTGCAGCATCTGCATCAGGAGTTGGCAGCAAGTAGAGCTCGTGTACAGAGTCTCGTGGAGCAGTTGGACGATGGGGTGAAGAAAGCCGAAAAACAGCTTACGTACAATAACATAAAGAAAGACTCTGAGCCGCGCCAGTTTCAGACTGGTTTGCCTTCAGGTGTTTGGACCGCTCTGTGGGACTTCTTTGAGCCTAGCCGAGAAAATGTACTGCGCCGAGCCAGATCTGTGAAGACGGAAGCTGAGGGACGGCGGATACAGTTGGAGGTGGCCGTAAATCGCCAATGAGCATGTAATGGAGGATCAGCTGCTATTGGCATTGATGTGTCTAAGCCTGGGCCGAATGGGACAGAAGCTGTCATGCGTGGCACAAGTTAATCATCCGTTTCACGGTATATACTATATAGCTAGCTGAGCTGGAAAGACGTCTTGTTCCTCCGTTTGGGCATGATCCCCATTTGGGCGAGCTGGCGAGATGTTCAGTCATCAATGCCATGTACCGCAAGACATTCTGCATTGTGGATGAAACAGTTCTATTTTGCCATGCACTTAGGGTTCTCGCACCGGCACAAAAAGACCCAACAGATCCTTGCGCTCTTATTTTCTCCCATGGTAACATTGCTGATCACAACACCCGGTAGCCAGTCGCAGATGCAACCAAATCAACCAGGTTCTCTTACTCTTTTTTTCCAATACTGAAACCAAAGGTATACCAATATTTGCATCGAATGCAGTGATGATTTCAATACTGTCCACCAGTACAACGCATTACCAGACTGGCATATAATCATGATAATATTATCCATTTCGCAATCACTGTCATTGCTTTCTTAGATCTTCAATCATCAATATCGGACCATAAACCGTCTATCATCTTCTATTATATCATCATTAGTATCCTGCTACTATCCTCCTCTAACGATGAGCTCGAAGAAAAGAAACAGCGGTCTAGAGGCGTAAACACTATCTGTCAACGGAAGTGTCCTTGCTGTGCTGGTGTGTTTATGCTTCGTGCATTAGTTCGGCCAAGAGCGCATGGTGGTGGCGGGTTGAGGATGTTAAATATACTAGAAAATAGTTCACTCTGAACGTGCAGGCGGTATATTCATAGGTTCGAAAGAACCGCACACACACTTTGCTGCAGACAGCGGCAAGCTTTGGCCCTCGTGCTTCGAAGGGGGAGCAATCCACTGTGCTACGCTTGCGATTAACAGCAAGCTTCGACTTTTCAAAGGTACGACTCATCATTGGCTCTGGGGTAATGTTCCTGGAACAAATGCCCCATAGCCAACTGAGGGCCAGGGAGCACGCAATCTGCCTTCCTGGGCGAGAAGTGTTCCAGCACAAGAAGCAGCACGAATACATGCTGACAAAGACCACCATCACCACCAGCCGGCACACAGCACACTGTTCTTCAAACACCATCCACCCCGTCCATGTGTTTGCACTGTCCTTCTCTAGCTCTTCACGCTCAACAAATAACACGCACTGCTCATCGTTTTTTTTATGCTTCCTCTGGGTTGGCTAGCCCTTCGACTTGACAAAACAGCGATCACCACTGCACTGCTATCGTCAGCTCATAGCAGTCGCTTCCACCAGTGGCTTTTCCTGTCTTTGCAAGGTGTCCAAGGATGGCTGCTGTTGTCACTACAGGCAAATCAGAAGTACTTTAGTGGCTGATGTCCAACCAGATCGTTGGAAAATCGATTTTTCCACTTCAGGGCTGCTGATCGCGACTTGGTGACTTGGCAGCACCACGGTTACCTTCATAGAAGATGGCTCTGGAGAGGAAAAGACAGACCAGAAAAAGGTTACTATTATCTTCAGCACCGATCGCAAGGAGAAAGAAATATGGTCTGCTGTAGCCTAGGCACAAAATAAATCTCACAACACGATTCGCGATTCGAATATTTCAACAACAAAAAAACTCACCTCTGGAGTAACTCCTGTTTGTGGCCCGAGATCGTTCCCTCCCGCGCCTTGAAAAAATCCTGCAGCGGCATCACAGTCCATGTCTCTCTCGGAGACTCTGCTCCTACCAGCAGGAGGTTTAGCACCGCTCGAAGCCATCGCAAACTACTTGAACTAAGCAGAAGACATTCCAAAACAAACCTGAAACACACTGTCAAAGATGCTGTCACGTTCAAAAACTAGCTCGATCGCGAGTGAGGTTGCCCCCGTGCTCGAACCCAGTATAATAAGGGGATCGGTCTATTGCACTGAATTGCAGTCAAATGGTTGTGAATGAAACGAGATTTCTGGAAATGACGCCACTTCCCGTGTTAGCCGCTGGTCGTATCATACAGCCCATATTCCATTGCAGGTGATGGGCGAACGTTCGTGTTGAGATCCGCTGAGCTTCCTTGTACTCGTGGAGTTGAATTTGTGGCAGAAATTGAACTGAATTGCAGTCAAATCATGGCTGTGAATAAAACGAGATTTGTGGAAAGAGACGCCACTTCCCGTGTTAGCCGCTGGTCGTATCATACAGCCCATATTCCATTGCAGGTGATAGGCGAACGTTCGTGTTGAGATCCGCTGAGCTTCCTCGTACTCGTGGAGTTGAATTTGTGGCAGAAATTGAACTGAATTGCAGTCAAATGGTTGTGAATGGGTCCAATGTTATTAGGCATTTTGCCTGTTTTGATTTCCACTATAAATAAAGTATACAACATACAACAATGAAACGAGATTTGTGGAAAATGACGCCACTTCCCATGTTAGCCGCTGGTCATATCATACAGCCCATATTTCATTGCAGGTGATGGGCGAAAGTTCTTGTGGAGATCCGCTGAGCTTCCTCGTACTCGTGGATTTATGAACTTGTGTCAGAAATTGCACTGAAATTGCAGTCGAGTGTGTGTGTTGTGAGTGAATCGCAACAGCTCCCTTCCTTCAGCATCGTCAAAACGCAACATAGAGCATTCAATGATTACGCACTCGTTCCATGATTTATGATATTGCCTGGATTCTTTTAAAAACAATCAATGTGTGTTCCCTAGGCCCTATCTATCTACAACACTTTTCTACTCGTATACTGAGTACGCGGTGACTAAAGTTTAGCCGTTTAGGAAACGGAAGGCTCAGCCTCCAGGTTGGCCAGAAAGGTTCTCAGTGAATCTAACCGAAGTCTTGGCGAGTGTACAAAAGGTAAACCTATCATTTGTTTTTCATAACGGAATTGTGCACAAAAATGCGCACGCACACACACACAAACACTGTGCAAACACACACAAAAGTACAAGCACATGTGCACATACACACGCCCCCCCCCTCCCCCCCCCCCCCCCCCCCCCCACACACACACTGTCAACTCCCCACCATGTGTACCATGTGTACTGAGTCTGACAAATCATGTTTATGCTTCCTTCGCCACCAGTTTCGGATAATGGTGTCAACAACGAGTCGTAAAATATTGGTATTTTAGGACTCCCTGCGCTGAAAACGAGCACAGCGCCGTGGATCGAGTAGATCCGGCCGCGCCGGCCTAGCGTGCTTCACTTTCTGGCCGAGGCAAACATCGTCCGCGTGCGCGCATCCCGTGTCCTCTCCCGGGCTTTTACGACTCCCTGGTTTGAACACTCGTACCACCAACTATACCACTTTCAATAAATCGTGACGCCATTTTGTTTTAACACGCATACGGTCCATTAACCGGTTGCAGACCGGTTACGAAGAATTAACGTTAACCGATAAAGATACGGTTACGCAGTAACTTTTCAGTCAATTTTCAAGTATCAGGTCGTTGCAAAGTATGCACTTTCGCAGGCTGTCGCACGCGTACGCAATTTCTGGGCTGTCAACTCGGTCATATCTGGTCTCTTCGTGTGAGAGTATGTATGAATGAGCATGCAAGGGAATAATATACATGTGTGCGTTGTACTGAATAGGGTACATTTTTTGAATAAGTATAGCCAAATATACGGTTAAAAAAGAGTCCGCAGGATTGCCGTGGCTTATAGGTTATAACCGTTAAACCGACCGTTAGCTTAGCAGTTAACCGTTGGGGGTAAAACCGTGACCGTTTGAGCTCTATATATTATTATACTGATATACCGGTACCCTGCATTGTACAGGGACTACCAGGGAGTCGTAAAATACCGGTATTTTACGACTCCCTGGTGACTACTGACCAGGCCCAGGTGACTGGTGTACGCAGGATAGGCATATGCGGATAATGCCGGCAGAAAAATTGGCAGAATTCGAGGCCCTCCATAAGGTTTGTATGGTTCTGCGAATTCCACTGCTTTTCGAGCAGAATCTGCCACCTTTTCGAGCATTATCCGCACACCCCTAACGCAGGAGCACGTGACCGCTTATTCAACCATGTTCAATTGGGAATAAGGGCCGAATGTGGTATCGCAGCCTTCCCGGCGGACCAAAACCAGTCGACTCAGCGTCCAAAAGACTACAACATATGGGCCAATCGCGGTCATCCGTGCTTATATAAAAACGAAATGGCGCCTTTAGTGACATTTTTCCATACAAATCACCATCTAGTAGGGCGCATGCGCAGTCACCCAGTGTCGGCCCATGGCGGTGGAAGTGGCGAGGTTGATTTGGAATAAAGGAGGAAGGGAGCGTCTCAGCTTCCTCGGACCAAGGCAATTTTGAGTTGATTTTTGACTCAGCACCCCGCCAAGACTACAGCTGGTGAACATTTGATGTTAGGGTATACTTACCCTTTAACCATCTTCTACTACAGTACTAAGTTCTGGTGAGATCTTCAGTCTTGAATGCGAATACAAGTACATAAATCAAATCTCCAGAAATATAGACTGGGCTTCTATGAATTCAATCAATGTGGATTGGCTCAATGCACAGAGGCATTGTGATCTAATAATTATATCGTCAGTCAAGTTTCAGTAAAGGCTAACTCAGGCTAGTGTACTTAAAAAAAAAAACTTCAACAAACGCCATTAAAAACAGCCCTGACATGACTGTCAATCCATGATCAAGGAATAGAGCATGGGCGGCAGATCACAGCAACACAGGCTCACTCGCAGTGGAAACACACAGCACCCATGATGCCTAGTGAAGATTGCTCTGGTCACAAGAAGACATCAAGCTCCACTCTGAGCTACCCGGAGGGAGGCCAGGCTGCTTGCAGCTAAATCCGACCCAGCCGAGGCACTGAGTGAGGTGCCGGGGGATCTGAGAGCAGACGCTTGGCCTTCCCCTGCCATATCTGGACCAGGTTGCATCTCCTCAACGGCGTATCATTTCAAGTACTTGGCATTCCTGGCAAAAAAACAACACAGGCCAAACACCGGTAGAGAGAACTTCTCATTGTCATGCCGGGACAGTGCAGAATGGGTGCCGCGAAGAGACCCAGATGAAACACAGAGGAGCACAGCAAGACACACTGGTGTTTGTAAAATAGAACTGGGCTCACTTTTGTTCCAGCTCTAGAGTTTCCTGGCTAAGTTATAACTTATTCCCGTAGCTATGCAGAAGACGTTACTTCAGTAACGTCTGGCGCTAGCCAGGGTCCACACAGCTTTAATTTGGTGTTTGTGTGTTTGTTTGTGTCACGCCTGGCGCTATCCCGTATCTGACGGCAAAAAAATCATAGGGATGTTATAAATTTTTCAATTCTCCTATTTTTTCAGGCATATCCTGGGATTCGAACCCGCACTATCGCCCTACATGCATTCCCCTATACACTTCGCATTCATACCCATTCTTCCAAGTTGCTTCACGTTATGATCTTGCGTTTGAAAGCCCTATTTGAATATTGCGGGCAGCTGTATGTGGCCAGCTGTGTTTGATGGTACGGTACGGGAGACGGTGTCGTATTACCCTCGATCGTACCTGTCCCGTACCTAACCCTACCGTACCGTACCATCAAAGACGGCTGGCCACAATGCATATTCAAATAGGGCTTTCAAATGCAAGATCATAATGTGAAGCAACTTGGAAGAATTAGTATGTATGCGAAGTGTATCGGGGATCCATGCAGGGCGCGATAGTGCGGGTTCGAATCCCAGGTTATGTCTTTAAAAAAAGGAATTTTTTAAAGACCGGGGGATGCATGCAGGGCGCGATAGTGCGGGTTCGAATCCCAGGTTATGTCTTAAAAAAAAAAAAGGAATTTTTGAAAGAATTTATACCATCCCTATGCTTTTTTTGTCTAGGTCATCAAGGCAAAAAAGCATAGCGTAGGGCCCTGAGCTTCCAAGCTCTCTCGTTAGGCCAATCATCACGTCTGAAGATTCGCAAGTAGCTTACAGTAGAACGCCGATTATCCGGACGTCAACTATCCGGATAATCAATTATCCGGACCAGTCAACTATCCGGATAATCGATTATCCGGACCAGTCAACTATCCGGATAATCGATTATCTGGACGTCAACTATCCGGATAATCGATTATCCGGACCAGTCAACTATCCGGATAATCGATTATCTGGACGTCAACTATCCGGATAATCGATTATCTGGACGTCAACTATCCGGATAATCGATTATCCGGACTGGTCAACTATCCGGATAATCGATGATCCGGACCAGTCAACTATCCGGATAATCGATTATCCGGACTGGTCAACTATCCGGATAATCGATGATCCGGACCAGTCAACTATCCGGATAATCGATTATCCGGACCGGTCAACTACCCGGATGATCGATTATCCGGATCACTTGCTGGGGCTGGATAATAAAAAGTAGCTGCTTTTCGGGGTTTTGGCCGCGGCTATTTTTCCCCACTGTTAGCACCATTCAAGCGAGGCACAAGATGAGTTACAACAGGTTGGAGTCAAAAGGTATCCCGATAGTGTCATTTTTAGGAGCTGGAGTGCACCTAGTTCCTGTTGTACTGCCGAAGAGAATGAAAAATGATGAAAACATGCGGGAATATGCATGTTTTAGATAGATGTATGACTGCTCCCTTATCCGAACATTTTTCTCATCCGAACACCCCCCCCCCCCCCCCCCCCCCCCCGGGAGACAACCTCGCGCCCCAAGGGGTGTGGATAATCGGCACCCTACTGTACACTCAGTAACTTAGCTTGACCAGAGGAAGACCTGTGGTTGAGTGAACAATGACCCCCCCCCCCCCCCCCCCCCCCCCCTGGTGCAGAGAACACCGATCTACCTATAGACCTTATTCGATAAACGTCACAATCACGTGAACCGGGGTCCAGGGAACCAGGGTGCGGCAAGAGACCTGCACTCAGTGCACAGAGGACTCGGCGTGGGAACATAGGAGTAGAAAAACACCGGTATTTTACTACTCCCTTGTACGAACTGGGCCTTTCTTGCCACTTGTTTCACGTACGCGTGCCCCAGCTTACGACAAATCCCTGGAGATGAGTCCAAAAATCACGTTATCGAATAAGGTCTATACACAGGTGATCTGTAAAATACTGTATACAAATCACCTGTGTAAAGATCACCCGTGTAAAGACCACTTGTGTATGGGTCATTATATTACAGGTGATTCTTACCACTTGGATCTTTATACACACGTGGTCGCACCACACAGGTGTACTTAATACGCAGGTGATCTCTATACCCAAGCGGTCGCACCACACAGGTGGTCTCTATACACAGGTGGCCTTAGCACACGGATGATCTTTATTCAACAGGGGACCTTTAAAAACAGGTGGTCTTAGCACACAGTTGGTCTTAGCACACAGGTGGTCCTCATACACAAGTAGTCTAAACACACAGGAGGTCTTCATACACAGGTGGTCTGTATGCACAGGTGTGCTGAAACCATGGTAACATAATCTGATACCTGAACTGATTCAGGGTCTCTAAACACAGGTGGTCTTTCATGGCAGTGACCACATTGAAACGTACACCAGTGGTCACATTGAAACGTACACCAGTGGTCACATTAAAGTGTGAATTGCATGTTTCTTCAGTACAATGTACAATGTAGTTCATGAGAGAGCGAGGGTCGCTCGGTGATGGCCACTACTTGGCGATGCCTTCTACTGCATTTCATGAAGCTACCCCCCCCCCCCCCCACCCCCCCCGCACACACATGTGCACGCGCACGCACACACACACACACACACACACACACACACACACACACACACACACACACACACACACACACACGCACACACACACATGTGCACGCGCACGCACACACACACACACACACACACACACATGCATGCACACACACACACGCACACACACACACACACACATGCACACACACACACACACACACACACACACACACACACACACACACACACACACGCACACACACATGCGTGCACACACACACACACACACACACACATGCGTGCACACACACAGGCAGTTGGCGCATGGTAGACGGATCTAGAATGCACAGATAAGGATCACTAGCAGAAGGGAATTTAATCGAAAAATCAAATTTGCGAGTTTCGCATATAAAACGCTATTTTTTAACCGGGAAGAGGTGAGAAGCAACCTGTGAAAAATTGAACCCATAGTCGATAGAAGACACGAAAATTGGGGTGAAAACAGTCGCAGAAGTAAATGCAAGCATGTATGTGGGTCGTGTGGTTTCCGTCCAGCACTGCACTACCCGGTGAGTACATGCAGAAGTGCATGGCGATACAGGATGTGTGCATGCACACAGTGTGCATGCATGCCGTGCGCGCCTACGTGCACAAGTCACACGTGTTCACCGTCACCACTACTACGGTGTGCGAGCAGTTCACTCGATTTTATTCGTCCACACCCAGGATATCGCCGTGGGCTGGTTTCTGGGATTATTTCCCTGCTACCGCGATAAAGCGCGAGCCTAACTGTTCTAGAATACACTTGTTTTAGACAAATCCGAGGCCGCTGAACACGAAAATCGGGTGTTCCTCGCGGGGCCGAGTACGCACCTGGTCGAAATTAGTACTTCGAAGTGCATCGGCGCGATGCGCGGAGGCATCATTTTCGGAAGCATGGCATGTGTGGCACTATTGGAAAGGTAATGACCTCAGCTACCTAAAAATAGCATCGACAAGGCCGAAAAGGCCGCGGGAGAAGATACTTGTACCTCGAAGTGCATCCCGAACTGCTGCCACGACGCGCCCATTCACTTTGTACGCGGCGAGCTGTGACTGCATTTTTCGATTTTCAGCGACCGGAACTGAACTCCCTACTAGCACTGCATCAATAGCAGGTACACGCACAACACACTGCACACACTCCGCATGCAACTCACTTGATTGTGCTGAAGAGACGGCAGCGGTTATGCTTGGCACTAGCAGCCAGCAGGTTAAACAGCTGTTGGACGGTCGTGGCCGGACGTTGCATGAGATACACCAGGATGCAGAAGAGGTTGTTCTCTCCTTTGCCCGTGCCTCTGATGTATCCTTTCTTCATCTCGTGAAACGATCTCAGGACAGTCGTGTACTGGTTCTTGTGTGCGGGATCCACCAGCTCAACAGCCGCTTTTCCGCATTTTGCTACCACAGCACCAGAGCGGAGAACAGGAAAGGACAACGGGCCTTATTTAATGCCAAAAATAATAATTGAAAAGAAAAAAGATTGCGGAGGCCTGCTTAGCCGCTCTCCGGTCATGATCGGCAGAGGTAGAACACCAGTTCACACATCGCCTCCGGCGATGGGCGCCAAAAGGTCAGAAAGTGTGTGTATGTGTGTGTGTGTGTGTGTGTGTGTGTGTGTGTATATGTGTGTGTGTTTCTGTCGTCGGCCATGCCCACTATCCCGTACATGTCCCATACTGTATCATCAAAGACATCCTCTAATAGATGATAGTGAGGTTCTGCCACACGGTAAAACGTGCCAAATTACGTATGGAAACTTCGCCGCGGTACGGGATCAAGTTTCATACGGATTTTTTCATACCGTTTTCCGTGTGAAGCGCGCTTCACACGGACTGGACTCCGTGTGAAAACTGAGCGTACAGAGTACATGTGGCGGGGTGTTCGTGCATGCTACGAGCATGCTACGTACAGCAGAACCGGTGCAACGTACGAAAAATCCGTGTCAAACTTCGCTGCAGTTGACACGGAGTTTGGTACGTAGGTCCGTGTAGCAGAACCTCTCTGATATGTCAAATAACGTGCAACTAGACTTGGGAGGGCATTGCAGAGTAGTTGCATACAAAGTTCAAAAGTTGTACGGCTACCTGTGACTTGCATTCCTGCAGAGCTCAGGGCCTACCATGTACACCTTGTAGTATAATGTGTATGCAACTTCTGTGCAATGCCCTCTCAAGTCTAGTTGCACGTTATTTGGCATATCCTCTAATTGATTTGAGTTGCAGTATAGAGACGGTCATTGGAGTCGAGGAGTGAAGTTTTATACATGTTCATATTTCGGACTTCACGGAAAATTTTCAAATGCAAAGGAAATTTTGGCCACCTGCTCCATTTTCATTTTCTCTGAAATTCAACACTTTAAAAAAGCCAGGTGAAAGTGGAAGAAAAATAATAGTCCCGTCAGCACTCGAACGGCAATTACTACACTCCCAGAGAATAGGGATTGAAAGCGAGGACATCAGAAGTCGTCGGAAGTCAAAGTCTAACGGCAAATACCGACTCTTATAAGGCATGTGTATATAAGGGAGCATCTCACAAGTTCGCACTTTTTTTGTAAACGTAACGCATTTCGAATAGACTTTACCCCCCCCCCCCCCCCCTACCTCCCCCCACTATTTGAAAGTCTTATCGCACATTTTCCGTGTTCATGTAGATCTACTACTGTACATGTCCATGCATGCCATAGTATGCACATGTACATGTACATGAATGTTTTGCTAGTGTGGAAGTGAATGGCATACAGTAGTACCGCATGTACTGAGTACAAGTACAGTACAATCAATGACATGTACACGCACATAAACAGAGTTTCTCCACAAAGACTGTACTGTGAAAGCTGGCCAGGTACACGGTTTGATAATGCTGGTGTGACAAGTTTGACACCTCTGATTAGCCTGCATGATTGATTGCATGCAGTGCAGGGTTAGCTGATCAGCCTGCATGATTGATTGCATGCAGTGCAGGGTTAGCTGATCAGCCTGCATGATTGATTGCATGCAGTGCAGGGTTAGCTGATCTGCCAACATACTACAGGTAGATCTACACCTAAACACCATGAACCATGAACATACCCTGCTGAAGCGGTCTAGCACATGCACCATGTCACGTATGTGCACAGCACAGTATTGTACACAACCAGAAAATGTGCGAACTGTCATTTTTCTATTCGAAAAGGGCGCTACCCCCCTACCCCGTTTCGAAATGCGTTACGTTTAGAAAAAAATGCGAACTTATGAGATGCTCCCTAACGAGGAAGTAAATCTAACGTTTTAACGGATGACATTTCTTCGTTATACAGTCGACCTACCCTTATAACGATAACCTCTATAACGATATTACCCTTATAACGATATTTTTCTGCCAAACCAAATCACTCCATTGACTTGTGTATACAATGCCTTACCTCTATAACAATATTGCTATAACGATATAAAATGGGCTGACCAATCGACATTTTCCATTTTATAGCAATATCTAGCAGGGAATATGTAGTGTCCACTATCCAGGTAGGGCAAGCTTCGCTTGATAAGTCGCTGGGACATGACGAAATGCAATGGGGGCACCTTGCTGTGTGCATAATGTGCATGTATGTCCGTTTTTATGCTATGAAGAGTGTAAAAAATGAACAAAATCCATGCATTATGACGTATGTGTATGAAATGAACCAGTTACCCCTATAACAATATTACCCTTATAACAATATTTCTTGGTGTGACGCAAATATCGTTATAAGGGTAGGTCGACTGTAATAAGATCCGTTTAGGCCGTATGGCTTCATATATGTCGTGTGTGGATATGGCGGAATACTGCAAGATCGTTATAATATACATGTATCTTCTCGTTAACCTTTGAATTTCGGACAATCGTTAAATTTGCGACTCGTTATAACAACATGTCTGTTCCTGCCTGATGGTTGAACTTGTGAGCAAGATCGACATTGTTTGAATTTGTTGTGTACTTTGTCTTTGCTATTTTCGTTCTGTCTATTCTCTCACCTTTTCTCTCTCACGTCTTCTGTAGAACTGCTTTCCAGTCTGTCTCTCTGCTCTTCTCTCTACTCTTCATCATAAGAACGTTTCTCTTCTCCATTTCTTCGTTCTTGTACTTCTCTAAACTTCTCTACTCTCTTTTCTCTTCGTTTGAATTTCCTTGAACATGACGTGAACATGTGTTTTTTGCGCTTTGAACAGTCTTGATTTTCTTTTATGTTTTTTGCCAAATGTACAGTGAACTGTGCGCTGTGTGTGTACTGTGCGGCTAGCGATGCGCTTTCTTTGGTACAGGCTTTTTCTGTTGTGTCCGTGATTCTATGGCTTTCGCTTTCTTGCAGTTTTCACCGCTTCGCTGCAATAGTTGCTGTTTCCTTGAAGGCGAACTGCGATGCCTCCATTTTCGTAGATGGTCTTGGTGCGCGAGGCACTGAGCGGACCTCGTGGCTTTTTTGTTTAGTTTCTTTTTCAGAGTTTTCAGATTTGTTGTTGTTTGTGAATACACTTTATACAGTCTTCAAGCGAGCAGTAGTTTTCGATGTGTGGTCGTGACTTGGGTTGTCCGTATTGCCCTGAACATTTGGTCCTTCGAGCCGGATGTGCGGAGGCGCATCCGGAGCCAATCGAACAGCCCTGAAGTAAAGCTTTCTGTATCCCGTAGCTCGTTGTGTTATGATCGTATAGTGTATATTTTTGAAATTTGAGTGTGCATTTCGATCGTTGCTGTTGAGATGTCGCGCAAGAGCACCAGAACCACCAGAGGGAGAGCGCCAGATCGGCTCGGTGAGTGGCTGGAGTCGACACAGACTGACACTCAGCTTGCTTTTGACGCTGCGGTGAATTTGTCGTTGCCACCATCACCCAGTGCCAGTGTACATGATGTGCTCAGTCTGAAGTCCATTGGTGTGGACAGCATTAGCGTTACTAGTAGTCGCAGTGCGCGTAGTCGCGGTGCGCGGAGTGCGCACCTACGAGCTGAGTACGAGGCTGCAAAGAGGTTGGCTGAATTGGAGCAGCAACAGATAGAGTCGCAGAGGAGACTGCTGCAAATTGAGCTGGCGATGCAGCATGAAGCCATCGACAGCCAGCGTGACAGTTCCAGTACTAGTAGTAGTGCGTACTCGGGGTCAAGGCGCTCAACGCGTGCTAGCATTAGTAGTAGTAGCAGTGTAAGAGGCCAGCCAGCCCAACAGTCTGTACGTGGTGGAACTCGCCAGGCAGCTGTGGCAGTGTCTGCTGGCGGTGGCCACGCAGCTACAGCTAACCAGCCACCAGCAACGTCAACAGCCACAGTACGCAGTCCGGCAGTATGTCAGCAGCAGTCGTCGCAGTCTGGTGTTGCGCCGCAGTCAGATGTTACGCAGCCACCAGCAACGTCAACAGCCACAGTACGCAGTCCGGCAGTACGTCAGCAGCAGGCGCCGCAGTCAGATGCTACGCAGCAGCCGCAGTCTGACATCGCGCAGCTCGCTGGAGCTATCCTGGCAGCAGTAGGCACGCAGAAGCCCTCAGACACCCCAGCACAGCGCCATATGAAGGGTTATATGGCCAGGCAAGCTGCTGGGAAGGATCTGCCACAGTTTGCTGGGCAGCCTGAAGAGTGGCCCATCTTCAAGAAGATGTTCGACACCACAACCCGGGACTGTGGGTTTTCGCATGCAGAGAACCTCAGCCGACTGCACCGTGCGCTGAAGGGCAAGGCCAGAGATGCAGTCCAGTTTATGCTGGCTGTCCCAGACAATGTTCCGGAGATTCTCGCCACGCTGCAAGAGCGTTTTGGCCGTCCCGAGCACGTGGTGCACCACCTCATCACCCGTGCTCAGAGTTTCCGCACTTTGCGAGCCGACGACTTTGAGCAGCTCGTAGAGTTCTCAACTGCTGTGCGTGGGCTGGTGCAGACCATGAAGCTAATGAATAGTACTGGGCACCTGCGCAACCCTCAGCTGCGACAGGAACTTGTTGCCAAACTGCCGGCTGGCATGCGCCTGAACTGGGGCGAGATGATCGCCAATTTCGATCCGGAGAAGCTGTCGCTGGATGATTTTTCAGTGTGGCTGTGCGGCAAGGCCAGTGCAGCAAGCAGAGTGACTGTGCTGAAGACAGGGAGTGTCAGCAGCAGCGGCGGCAGCAGCAGTAACAAGAGAACTCGAAGTGAGACCACCCTCACCACATTGAGCAACAGCGGCAGCTCCAGACAGCAAGAGCGTGCACCCTTCGCCTGCCATTACTGCAGCAGCCAACATCCGCTGCGCAGCTGTGACAGTTTTAAAGCACTGCCACTGCAGAAGCGTAGGGAATGGGTAGCGGAGAAGAAGCTGTGTTTTCTCTGTTTCGGCCGCAGCCACCGAGTAACCGACTGCAAGAGTCGGAATCGCTGCTCCGTTGGTGACTGCGGAAAGCGTCACCATGAATTAGTGCACCCGTCTGACAGGAACAGCGGTGGCCACACTGGACAGCAGGAGAGCGTCAATTCTCACACCGCTCAGCGAACTCGAGTTGCCCTGCGTGTTGTACCGGTGTCGCTCTCAGTATCCAACGGGCACAGCGTCAAGACACATGCGCTCCTGGATGAAGGATCCACTGTGAGCATTGTGGACGAGAAGCTTGCCAGGGAGCTGGGCGCTACTGGTCCGGTAGATCCCCTGCACCTGAGTTGGACTGGGAATCACAGTCAGCACCATGCCAACTCATGCCGTGTCAATCTGTGCATCTCACCTAGAGACGGAGGTGAGCAGTTTGACTTGCAGAACGTCCGGACGGTGGCGAACCTCAGTCTGCCGAAGCAGTTTGTCAACCAGCAGAAACTTGCCCGACAGTGGTCGCATTTGGCGCACATCGACTTGCCTTCACTTGCAGAGGTAACGCCTATGCTGCTCATTGGCCAGGACCACTACCACCTGACGGCACCAAGGGAGATCTTGGAAGGTCCGCCGAACGCACCTGTAGCCACCAACACTAAGCTCGGCTGGGTACTGCACGGCAACACCGGACAGTGCCGAAGAGTGGACTCTGAGGTGTCCTTCGTGTCGTGGTCAGCGGATGACGAGCTGCATGAACTGGTCAAGAGAGCATTTTCAGTAGATGACTTCGGGGTCAAGCCAGCGCCGCTACCCAGAAGCAAGGACGATGAGCGGGCGCTACAGTTGCTGAGTACCATGACTCACGATGGCACCAGATGGCAGACAGGACTGTTGTGGCGTGACGACAACCCGCAATTGCCAGAGAGCCGACAGCAGGCCGACAGACGTCTTCAGCAGCTGGAACGCCGTCTGATGAAGGACCAGACCCTCGCTTGCCAGTATGCAGCGAAGATCGAGAGCTACCTGGTGAAGGGATATGCACGCATCCTATCAGCAGCAGAGGCCGCATGTGAACCACCTAACACTTGGTACCTGCCGCACTTTGCCGTGGTCAACCCGACGAAGGGCAAGCTGAGACTTGTGTTCGATGCAGCCGGGAAATCGCATGGCAAGTGCCTCAATGACTTTTTGATGCCCGGACCCGACCTGCTGACGCCGTTGACGCAAGTGCTGCTGAACTTTCGGCGTTTTCAGTATGGTTTCGGCGGTGACATTCGGGAAATGTTCCACCAAGTCAGTGTGCGGCCAGAGGACCGACCGGCCCAACGTTTCCTGTGGCGAGGCCTCGACCGCAGTCGCCCTCCAGATGTGTACGAGATGCAGGTGATGACGTTTGGTGCAGTGTCATCTCCAACCACAGCTCAGCATGTGAAGAACCATAGTGCCACCGTCTTTGGTCCGGATCTACCTGAAGCTGTCACAGCCATCACTGACCGCCACTATGTGGATGACTATTTCGACAGTGCAGCTACGGAGTGTGATGCAATCAGCCGTTCGGCAGCGGTGATTGAGATTCACCGGAGGGGAGGATTCGAGATCCGGAACTGGGTCAGTAACTCGTCCCAGGTTCTTGAGAGGATACCCACCCAACTTCGTTCATCTGAAGTGGTGAATCTCGCCACCGGGAACGCTTCCACAGAGAAGGCACTTGGCCTCATATGGAACCCGAACAGCGACTGTCTCAGCTTTGCCGTTGGAGCAAAGCTATCAGCACAGCCCGACAGCGTCTCGGCAACCAAGCGGACAGTACTGCGCTACGTGATGTCGGTGTTCGATCCCCTTGGCTTCCTGATGGCGTACACCGTTACCGCCAGGATACTACTGCAGGACGTATGGAGGTCAGGCCTTGGCTGGGACGATGAGCTGCCCCATGATATGGCTGAGCGCTGGTCGAAGTGGCAAGCCGGCCTGCATGAAGTTGCGTCGCTGCAGGTGCCACGGTGCTACCATCCTGCGCTAGCAGACGCCGAGAGATTAGAGCTGCACATGTTTGTCGACGCTAGCGAAAAAGCATTCGCAGCTGTAGCGTACATCAGAGCCACCAGCAAGAGTAGTGCTGTACACGTTTCGTTTGTTGCAGCAAAGGCTCGCGTCGCCCCGCTCAAGCCGCTCAGTATTCCTCGTCTTGAGCTGCAAGCTGCTGTGCTGGGAACACGTCTGGCAGACACAATCACCAAGCAGCTTGATCTACCGATCAGCTCCACAACGTTCTGGAGCGACTCGCGTACTGTCCTGCTGTGGATCAAGTCAGAAGCCAGACTTTACAAGACGTTTGTTGCCCACAGGATTGGTGAGATCGCTGAGACGACGGATCCCAGTCAGTGGCGCTGGGTCCCCACCAAGGATAACCCTGCTGATGACGCTACGCGTGGTCTGGCCAGCGACGAGTTGACACTTGGCAGCAGATGGATGACCGGCCCAGAGTATCTGCAGAGTCCGCCAGAGCAGTGGCCGCTTGATGTCAAGCCTGCAGTAGCCGACTCAAGTCCCAGCATCGAGCTGAAAGGCGAGTTCGTAGCCACAGCTGTGTCTAGTGAGTGTGTGCGGAATGCAGCGCTACCTGACTCTAGTCGCTTCTCATCGTGGATGAGACTGGTCCGTGCAACCGCTTGGGTACTCCGCTTCGTCAAGATCTTGAAGCACCGAGCGCTACGTACATCAGCACCACCCCCAGGAGAGCTAGTACCTGAGGAGCTTGAGAGTGCAGAGCGTCTATGGTGGCAGCAAGTGCAAGCCGACTGTTTCCCTGCTGAAGTTCGCAGCATCGAGTCTGGGAAGCCCGTGGACAAGGACAGCCGCTTGTCACATCTGTCGCTTGTGCTCACTGATGGAGTAGTGCGTCACCACAGCCGACTGGTCAACTCCTCCGATCTGCCTGACATGGTCAAGCAGCCAGTTGTGCTCGATCCGAGTCACCCTTTCACCCGGCTGCTGATTGCGTGGTATCATGTTGCGTCATGTCATCAAGGGCAAGAGCGTGTGTGCAATGAGTTGCGGCAGCGCTATCTCATCTTGGGGCTGAGAGGAGCTGTCCGAAGTTCTTGGAACACTTGCCAGAAGTGCAGCAACGACAGAGCACAGCCAGCTGCGCCAGAGATGGCACCCCTGCCGAGCACTCGTCTCACACCGTTTGTTCGAGCCTTTACAGAGGTTGGCATGGACTACTTCGGACCGATGACAGTGGCGGTCGGACGTCGGCACGATAAGAGGTATGGTGTGCTGTTCACCTGCCTGAGCACGAGAGCTGTGCACTTGGAAGTTGCACATGCACTGACCACGGATGCCTGCATCATGGCCATCCGTAGGATGATCGGCAGGCGTGGTCGACCTCGTCAGATTTGGTCCGACAATGGAACGAACCTCCGAGGAGCAGAACGAGAGCTGCGTGAGTCCCTGAACGACCTCGACCAAGACCAGCTCACCACCGACCTGGCGTTACTTCGCATCGAGTGGAGCTTCAACCCGCCATCTGCTCCGCACATGGGTGGAGCCTGGGAGCGCCTGGTTAGATCTGTGAAGTCCACCTTGCGGGTGATACTGCATGAGCGTGCTCCGAAGGACGAGGTACTGTTGACCCTCATGATTGAGGCAGAGAGTCTCGTCAACAGCCGACCACTGACTCACGTGCCAGTGGACCCCAACGATCCGGAGAGCCTCACACCTAACCACTTTCTGCTCGGCACATCTAGTAGCGTACAGCCACCCGGAGAGTTTACAGAGCGCGACCTGTGCTGTCGCAAGCAGTGGCGTCTATCGCAGATCCTAGCTGACATGTTCTGGCGACGTTGGCTGAAGGAGTATGCCCCCAGCCTCGGCACATGCAAGAAGTGGCGTGGCGTTGGTCAAGAAATCAGTGTGGGTGATGTAGTAATCATCGTGGACGATCAGCTGCCGAGGGGCTCCTGGCCCAGAGGTCTCGTCACTGCCGTGTTTCCCGGGCGTGATGGGAAAGTCCGAGTTGCAGACGTGAAGACGGCAACCGGCACCTTCCGCCGACCAGTAGTCAAGTTGTGCCGCCTGAATGTCCTCAGCAGTGCAGCTTAGTAATCAGGCTTGTGAGTATGCCTGTTACCGGGGGGAGAATGTTCCTGCCTGATGGTTGAACTTGTGAACAAGATCGACATTGTTTTGAATTTGTTGTGAACTTTGTCTTTGCTATTTTCGTTCTGTCTATTCTCTCACCTTTTCTCTCTCACGTCTTCTGTAGAACTTCTTTCCAGTCTGTCTCTCTGCTCTTCTCTCTACTCTTCATCATAAGAACGTTTCTCTTCTCCATTTCTTCGTTCTTGTACTTCTCTAAACTTCTCTACTCTCTTTTCTCTTCGTTTGAATTTCCTTGAACATGACGTGAACATGTGTTTTTTGCGCTTTGAACAGTCTTGATTTTCTTTTATGTTTTTTGCCAAATGTACAGTGAACTGTGCGCTGTGTGTGTACTGTGCGGCTAGCGATGCGCTTTCTTTGGTACAGGCTTTTTTCTGTTGTGTCCGTGATTCTATGGCTTTCGCTTTCTTGCAGTTTTCACCGCTTCGCTGCAATAGTTGCTGTTTCCTTGAAGGCGAACTGCGATGCCTCCATTTTCGTAGATGGTCTTGGTGCGCGAGGCACTGAGCGGACCTCGTGGCTTTTTTGTTTAGTTTCTTTTTCAGAGTTTTCAGATTTGTTGTTGTTTGTGAATACACTTTATACAGTCTTCAAGCGAGCAGTAGTTTTCGATGTGTGGTCGTGACTTGGGTTGTCCGTATTGCCCTGAACAATGTCTTTAAGTAATACAGTATAGGGCTTGAAAGCGATGACGTCGGAAGTCAAAATCTAACGGCAAATACCGACTCTTGGATCCACACTGCCCATAGCGAAGTATAGGATGTGGTGGTTGGAACCCTCTCCCTCGTGTCGCACCCAGGTGTGATTTTCTCCTGTACCAGGAGTGGGTCCTTGACCGGGAGGGCCCAGTTCAGTCACTACCGGTGGATGTGTCAATATGCCGTGATGGAAAACCACCCAATCGTGTAAGGATTCACACCGAAAACCGGGATCCAAGTTGATCCAAAAGTCAGGGTTGTCATGGCTGTGACATAGCACTTTCATGCCCTATACGTTTGACTCCAGAAGTACTTCAAACTATACATGTACATGTATGTAGTCATTGTCCGCCCCGTATTAAAGCTCTGCTAAAACTCTGCCATGTCATTGCCGGAGAAAATACCATCACCACCCGGCAGTATTGAAATACAGAATGAAGAATTGCGGAGTTCAAAAAGCAACCAACCTCTCTCATCACCTTCCTCCTCTCCACCGATGAACGGTTCAATCGAGCTAACAAACGCAGACCAGTCGTCAATTAGATCGATCGTCTTTTCACTGCAGCGCAGAGTGGTATATAAAACAAAACAAAAACTAGAAACAGATCCAGATTCTACGTGTAAGTAGTGCTGTGACAAAAAAGCCCCCCCCCCCCCCCGTGGGAAGTAGAGCCTCACCTGATGCCCCCCCCCCCCCCTCTCGGTGGACAGCAAGCCCCCCCCCCCCCTCCACCTGGTGGATCGTAAAGCCCCCCCCCCCTTGGTGGATAGTATAGCCCCCCCCCCCCCCCCCTGGTGGACAGCAAAGCCCCCCCCCCCGGTGAACAGTAAAGCCCCCCCCCCCCCCCCCGCCCATCGACGGACAGTAGAGCCCCTCACGGTGGACAGCAGAGCCCCCCCCCCCCTCTTCAGTCGACAGGATAGCCCCCCCCCCCCCCACACACACACATACACGTCGGTGGGCAGTAAAAAAAAAGTAAATTATCGTATCCGTTCCCGAAGGGAACGACGGCCGCTAACACCCGATAAACCCTAGCGGCAGATGCAGCGCCTAACGGTGGGGGTGAGTGGGCAAGTCTCACAACCACTGGCTCTCGGTGGGCAGTAGAGCCTCGAAATGTAATGGAGCATTAAGTCAGAAAGACCCCTCACTAAATGTGCAGGCAGCATGTTCTCAGTGATTCCATTAGGGCTGGGCTCCACTGTGGCTCCGCTGCACATCATCTGCGGCATGAAACGTCATCATTACCATAGTGACCGCGGCTCGAGCTGGTGCAGCGAGGCCGAGGCTCACCACCAGCTCTCGCTTCGCGGCTTGATCAAAAACGGCAAGTCGCGGTCACGGCTCGACCTGTTTCCCGTACTTTGCATTGTTTTATACGCGGGAATATTAAATTCAAACTTCAATTCGTTGCGCAGGCCAGAACACGAGGATGTTTTCGATTTTGCGCGCGCGCAGGCAGGTAAAACGTCATCAAAAAATGTGGAGCACGACCGCGGTACCGCGAATGGCGAGTGTCAGTGGAACCGCGCTGCTCCGCTGCATGCCGCTAAGTGCCGTGGAGCAGCGGAGCCGTAGTGAAACCCGGCCCTTACCCTGAATGCTACGTTTAATGAAAGCTGCTGATTGGTCAGGTCCAAGGCAGCGTATTTGACTTCTTTCTTAACCTGCAAGGAAAGCCGGCACTAACCCAATGGCACCAAGTGACATGAAATCAGAGTCGTGAACACCGCTTCCATCAGCGCCATGACGGCCACTTCCACTGACGCCATGACCACCACTTCCACTGACGCCATGACGGCCACTTCCACCGACGCCGTGACCACCACTTCCACTGACGCCATGATGACCACTTCCACTGACGCCGTAACCACCACTTCCACTGACACCGTGACCACCACTTCCACTGACGCCGTGACCACCACCTCCACTGACACCGTGACCACCACTTCCACTGACGCCGTGACCACCACTTCCACTGACGCCGTGACCACCACTTCCACCGATGCCGTGACCATTACTTCCACTGACGCCGTAACCACCACTTCCACTGACACCATGACGGCCACTTCCACTGACGCCATGACCACCACTTCCACTGACGCCATGACGACCACTTCCACTGACGCCGTGACCACCACTTCCACTGACGCCATGACTACCACTTCCACTGACGCCGTAACCACCACTTCCACTGACGCCGTGACCACCACTTCCACTGACGCCATCACGACCACTTCCACTGACGCCGTAACCACCACTTCCACTGACGCCATGACGACCACTTCCACTGACGCCATGACGGCCACTTCCACCGACGCCGTGACCACCACTTCCACTGACACCATGACGACCACTTCCACTGGCGCCGTAACCACCACTTCCACTGACGCCGTGACCACCACTTCCACTGACGCCGTGATGACCACTTCCACTGACGCCATGACCACCACTTCCACTGACGCCGTAACCACCACTTCCACTGACGCCGTGACCACCACTTCCACTGATGCCGTGACCACCACTTCCACTGACGCCGTGACCACCACTTCCACTGACGCCGTGACCACCACTTCCACTGACGCCATGACTACCACATCCACTGACGCCGTAACCACCACTTCCACTGACGCCGTGACCACCACTTCCACTGACGCCATGACGACCACTTCCACTGACGCCGTAACCACCACTTCCACTGACGCCATGACGACCACTTCCACTGACGCCATGACGGCCACTTCCACCGACGCCCTGACCACCACTTCCACTGACGCCATGACGACCACTTCCACTGGCGCCGTAACCACCACTTCCACTGACGCCGTGACCACCACTTCCACTGACGCCGTGATGACCACTTCCACTGACGCCATGACCACCACTTCCACTGACGCCGTAACCACCACTTCCACTGACGCCGTGACGACCACTTCCACTGACGCCGTGACGACCACTTCCACCGACGCCGTGACGACCACTTCCACTGACGCCATGCCCACCACTTCCACTGACGCCGTAACCATCACTTCCACTGACGCCGTGACCACCACTTCCACTGACGCCGTAAGTCCAGGTTTCTGCTGCAAGGCAACAGCCGGCGTGCCATTGGAGTGGCCAAGAGACATGCACACATGCAAGTACACACACACACACACACACACACACACACACACACACACACACACGCACGCACGCACGCACGCACGCACACACACACACACACACACACACACACACACACACACATGCAGATGCAGCATGTACATGTACACACACGCAGGCAATCACACACGGTTTGTTGCAGAAGTTTATAAAACGGTGGAGAGAATGTGCAATAAAAAAATCCACATTGTCTCCCCGTTTTACATTGCATGAATAAAGTATACACAAATGTCGATTCAGCTTGTCTTATTGATTGCGGTTATCAAATTACTGAAATGAATATCGTTCATTTTGTACTCGGACCCTCACTCCTCGAAAATGAACACAGCTTGCAATGCTGGACAACACAAATCACATGCATGCAAACGCACATGTACATTGTTGGTCAACTTATGATTTTCACTCCCCCCCCCTCCACGAACGATGTTCACATCAGGACGACAAAACATTACAGCGAGTCCTTAGCAACGTTCAATGACATGGTGTTTGGCCAGGGCCCGAAACAGAGTCAGAACTTCAGTGTCAGCTGGGATCAAACACCAGCTTGCGGTGAGAAAAAGATTGCACGTCCGCGTTACACCCGGCTATGCAATTGTATTGAGAAACACAACAATGAACCAGCTTAGAGGAAGGTGAGAAGAGGCTCAAATTTGATATTGTATACACAGTAGATCTAGTCCTCTGCTCGCGCAGTGCTCAATAGTCAATACTGGAACCGGCCGATCTACCCCAAAACTGTTTTTGCGGTCATCAGGCAAAGAAATCATTAGGAAGTACCAGATCGGTTTGTATTGTGCATCCAACTAACCGGAAGGAAGAGAGGCCGATCTCGGGTCAAACAGCATTCCACGTGCATCCTGTAGGTATTGCAAGAGACATAGTGTACACGCACACACACACACACACGTGCGCGCGTGCGCACACACACACACACACACACACCTTTTTGGCCATTTGACTCCCATCGACGGAGGCAATGATAGCGATGCTACGGCAGAAGCCATAGCAACTTGTGCCATTGAATCCCTATTTTTCATTTTTCATTTTAACTCGGATACTGAGCCAGTAAGGCCCTACTTTTTATTTCTGTGTTTCTCGTCACCTGAAAATCTAAAAACGTATGCGAGAGGTGGAAAAAATAAAAAAATGACCGAAAAATAAAAAAAGTTTACTAGACCTTTGTTCACACTAAAATCCACCAATACACCATGCAAAATAGCATCCATAGTTAGCAACTAGTATGTGGTAGGAGCTTCTGTCACAATCTGAGCATGTGCAACTAGATTGCGCACAAAAAAATGCCTTCTTGCAGCATGTGTCGCGCACGCGCAGGCCAGGCCACATTATGTACATGTGCATGAGTGTGCTGGACCCCACATGCACAGTCAGTGCAGCACAGTCAGTGCAGCACAGTATTTTTTTCTTTTTTTCTTCCAGACTCCTGAATCGTATGCGCGCGGGTGACGAGAAACATAGAAATAAAAACGTGTGGCCTAATAAATGTAAAAAAAGAGAAGAAAGCACTTAAACACATGAGAACGAGTTATCGCACTTTCTGACTGTTTATTAAATAGGGCACAAAACTGACAAGCTACTGAGACATTCAGCGACCCGAGACCTAACTCTAACACACCAGTTATGTGCCCTATTATCACACTTTCTGACTGTTTATCATCTTCTTACAGTCGTGGATAGTTGCTGCATAACTCGTTCTCATGTGTTTCTTCTCTTTTTTACATTTACATTCTTCCTTCATTTTTACACATACACCGCGCCACATACACTGGCTGTTGGTAACCACCCAGGGGAATGAAAGAAGAGCTAGGAGAATGAGAAAGAGAAGAATGACTTATGTGGCCATAATCGTCGGGAATTGAACCCGCAACCTCTCGATTGGAAATCGACTGCACACACACACGCGCACACACACACACACACACACACACACACACACACGCACACACACACACACGCGTGCACACACGCACATACGCACACACACACACACACACACCGGCACACACACACACACACCGGCACACACACACACACACACACACACACACACACACACACACACACACACACACACAACATAATCACCGGAGTCAGAGTACAGTATGATCGGGCGCCGAAGAACGCAGGGGCTTAGGACCACAGCCTAACTTAGTATTGTTCTAACATGTTGCAATGTTAGTCGATTGGTTATTGTTCATGAATAGCATCATGTAATGGCGAGCATCATACGATGTGACCACACCACTGGATAACATGTAGAAAACGATACATGCATTCTTAAATCCGTAAATCTAGCCTGAATCGTTCTTTCAAAAATCTGTGCCATTCTCTACCCTAAGTGTTTTTCGTCTCCCGATCCGCTTACTGTAGGCTTAATATGGCTACTGGTATCTCCTCATCCATACGATGGGAACAAGCGGCACGTCGTAAGAAAATAGAGACAGGGTGCAACTTTGTGTGTGAAGAACTCTCTTCCTAAACCTAGCTTAACAGAATTACGGTACAATCAGGCCTGGCCACACTAGTCATATGGTTTGTTTACCCCCCCCCCCCCCCCCACCCCCTCCCCCCCCCCCCCACACACACACACATACACAAACATACGAAATATAGCGCTGTGGACCCTGGCTGGCGGCAGGCGCTACTAACTTAACGTCTTTAGCATAGCTGCGACAGTTCAATCAGGTCAAGCCTCTCTCACCTGATCAAGGCCCAGCCAGAACTTGGCCTGCTCACGGATCATCTGTGTATCCGGCTTTGAACGTGTACACAGTGGGTAGTCTTCAGCCACTAGGGTGGATGCATCCAAGGCATGCGCACAGCTTGGCGTGCAGCACGTAGACAGGCCGTGCTGCAAACACTCCACCCCCGATGTTTCTCCACAGGGGCACGGCAGGGAGCTGATCACTTCGGCCTGCAGGTTCCACTTCCGTAGCACGGTGAGCACGATTGCCTTGACTTCCTCCAGCGTAGACTTTCCGCTGCCGCCGTCTCGGCCCTTGCACTCGACGTACACTTGTAAGCCGTAGCGTGTATAGTGCAGGTTCAGCCACGGCCACTCGCTGTTCCAGCGAAGGCGAACGCTGCACCGTGAGAGCGTGGCAGCCGAGCGCTTGCGCGACTTCAGCAGCGCCTCCACCACACATTGCCAATAAAGGAATACGGGGAAGCGCATGCATTCATCGTGGCTTGCGTGCTTCAAAGACACGTACGCACAGGAACAGGAGGGCGTCTGTGGGTGCATGTCCATGTCCTCGACGACTGCAGGTACAATAAACTCGTGCTCGGCAGAGCTCTCATCCTGCACAATTGCCAGCACTGAGAGCCACTCCAGGATTTCGAAAATGAGCTTGAACCCATCACTGCTTGCTTTGACTGCTTGCCACGCCTTAGCATGGTCGAAGTAAGACGGATCCTCGAACATCTTGTTGAGAGCTTTGCGCGCCAGGGACTCCGTCATGAACCCAGAATGATAGCGCCGCATTTCGTCCGCTGTGATGTGTCGGTCAGGCTTCAGGTAGACAAAGGCATTGACACAGTCCAGAATGAACTGTGGGTCGAGGATGATCGTGTCTTTCAGCTTGAAAGTTGAGAGGTACACCAGGTGGCCTGCTTCGTGGCAGTACTTAAGCAGCTGCTGTATTTGCCAGTCACTGTAGTCACTTGGAACGGCCTTGACTTGCTTCGCTATGAATTTTGCCTCCTCGAAGGAAATCCAAGGCCACGAGGCCTCCTGCTTGAGCAAGTGTATGGTTATGCAGAATCGGAGCCACGGAACAGGGATGCTACGTTGGCTCTTCCGGCAGCGGTCGATGATGGCCTCTCTCAGTCGCTGTAGCTCATCTGGTTGTGCTGCACTGCCAGTGGATCTGGTGTTATCGATTTTGAAGTGCGACGTTTCGTTCCAAACAAGGTTTTGGTATGGTGAACCTTTGATCCTCTCGTGGAGTAGCTTACAAGGATCAGGCAGATCAGTTTCATTCCACCTGTCACTCTGGCATCCCACAACAAACACATCATCTGCAGCACTCTGGTCTGTGCTGTTGCTGTCCGCTTTCGCATTCAGCAGCAGTATGTCGAGCCAGCCGAGCAGTTGGTCTAGGCGAGTGGCATCGGCCGGTAGAGTGGCCCGCTCGATACACTCCTCCCGGCTGACCTGCAATTCATCGAGCTTGGGAAGGGCCTCCAGAAGGTCCAGAGAAGAGTTGTATGTGGCAATGAAGGTTGTGTTTTTGGCCATGAAGAGGGGCTGCACGGATTGGTAGACCTGCTGACCTCCAAGGTCGCGGAATGTGATGACGGTATAGTCGGGCGTGTTGGCCCGGTCAGAGATGTACTTTACCCTGTCTGCGTTGAGAAATCCTGTGATGGTCTCGTGGATTTCCTCGCGCATTGCTGGCTCGTCGCGCTGCTGGTGGATGGCCGTGGGCTGGGAATGTCTGTTGTTAGCTGTCCCAGCCACAGGATCCTCTTCTGCTGTGGCTCTTTCCTGCTCGTCTTGTGTCGTCTCCTTATCTTGAGGATGATTCGAAGTGGATGATTTGCACATCATGGTGCTGACGTAGAGTCGGCTCAGGGCATCTGGCATGTCTGAGCATTCGATGAATCGGCAGTCAGCAGAGATGTTTGTACTTGCGTAGGACGTTCGCATGCCGGGCGTGCTGAG
>NC_088645.1:24500046-24585046 GCF_964019385.1 Sycon ciliatum | reverse complement strand
CTGGTATGCGGATGACTCGTCCGCGGGTGGCGGGCTCAACCCTCTCCGCCAGTGGTGGGACCGACTCGTCGGGGATGGGCCGGCGTTCGGGTATTTCATTAACCCCAGCAAGTCCGTCCTCGTCGTCAAGCGGGACAAGCTAGAGGCAGCCGAGACCATCTTCGCCGGCACGGGTGTGTCTATCACCACTGACGGGTGCCGCAACCTTGGATCAGCCATCGGAACTGATCAGTTTGTGCAGGAGTTTGTGGCTTCCAAGGTGGCCACCTGGTCGCAGGAGCTGTGCAAACTGACAGATTTCGCCCGGTCACAGCCTCAAGCAGCTTACTCTGCACTGGTGAACAGCCTCCAACACCGGTGGTCCTTCCTGTGTCGGGTTCTCGATGGTGCTGCAGAACAGCTGGCACCCCTGGAGGACATCATCCACCGCCGCCTAATCCCTGCCATTAGTGGACGGACGGCGCCCAGTGAAGCTGAACGCATTTTGCTCACTTTCCCCTGTCGGCATGGAGGCCTCGGCGTGGCCAACCCTGCCACTTTTGGCTCACAGTACGGCACCTCCAGGCTAATCATCACTGCGCTGTACGACAAGATCATGGCGCAAGAAGAGCACCTCGATGATGCTCTTGCCTGTGTCCGCAGGGCCAAGAGTCAGGCTCGCTCTGAGGCCAGAAAGGCAATGAAGATAGCTGCCGATACGTTCCGCACCGAGCACAGCGAACTCGATCTCGCTATCAGTCTGGCAGAGGAGAAGGGAGCATCAAGCTGGCTTACCTGCCGACCCATCGCTCGCCATGGCTTCGCTTTGTCGAAGGGGGGAATTCCGGGATGGCCTCTGCCTCCGTTACGGTTGGACGCCTTCTCGCCTGCCCACCACCTGTGTTTGCGAGAAGGCATTCACCACTGCTCACGCCTTGTCCTGTCCTTTCGGTGGGTTCTCCTCGATCCGCCACAACGAGGTGCGCGACATACTGGCAAGCTCATTGAAGGGTGTCGCCCACAACGTCGCAGTGGAGCCACATCTCCAACCCCTGACTGGGGAGCAGTTTCAGCTCCGGTCAGCATCAACCGAGGATCAAGCTCGTTTGGATGTGGTGGCCAGTGGAGTTTGGGGGGGGGGGGGGGGGGGGGTCGGTTCGAACGCACTTTTATTGAGGTACGGGTGTTCAACCCTTATGCGTCTTCGAACCGCACCTCCTCTCTCTCTGGCTGCTACCGGCACCATGAGCAAGAGAAACGGCGTCGATATGATCGGAGAGTCCGAGAAGTGGAGCGATCCACTTTTCTCCCCTTTGTGCTCTCTTCCACCGGAGGATGCGGCAAGGGTGCCGCTGCACTGGTGAGCCGGATTGCACATCTCCAGTCGATACGTGGGCGGGAGGCGTATTCTGTGCTAATTGCCCACCTCCGCTGCAGGCTGTCTTTCGCCCTGCTGCGTTCGAGTGTCATGTGTCTGCGTGGGGCTCGCCGAGTTTGGCAGCCTCCAATGGATGGCTGTGCCTCCCTGGCTGTCGTGGAGGCTAGGGTGTCCCGTTGAGCCTTGCCCCGTGATTGTCCCCATATGGTGCAGTGGTATGTGCAACGATTTCCAATCGATAGGTTGCGGGTTCGATTCCCGACGATTATGGTCACACACGTCTTTCTTCTCTTATTAGACTTTTCCTGACTTTTCTTTCATTCTCCTGGGTGGTTACCAACAGCCAGTGTATGCTGGAGTATGTGGTGTGGTGTGTGTGTAGAAAAAAGAAAAAAAGAAAAAAAGAAAAAAATGGAAAAATGAAAAATAGGGATTCACTGGCCAGAAAAAGTCACTTCAAACAGCTGTGTGGTGGATACCAGGCTAAAAATAGTGGCGGTCAATTCATCAGCCTTGCAAGCTGTTGGATGGTGTAATCCCAGCACAAGTTGCTATGTCTAAAACATAGCTGTTCGCTATCATCGCTCCCGCGATGGGCATGTGACTTGTCTGAGGTCTGTCTGAGGTGTGATTGTGCGGACTATGCTATGTTTCTCTTGCTGTCTGATCACATGCGACGTCATCATTATGTGATTTGTTTTCAATCCTCCGCCATGGCAAATTGTGTTTTGTTCGCCCGTAAAAGAGGCTTTTACCAAAAAAAAAAAAAAAAAAAAAAACTCAATGCCTAAAGAGTACTCAATGCCTAAAGAGTACTCAATGCCTAAAGAGTACTCAATGCCTGAAGAGTTTTTTTATTTATTTTTATTTTTTATTATTATTATTTTTTTAACAGTTGGCACCTATGACATCAGGGGATGGCCCACGCCTGGTAAAAAATAAATAAATAAAAACAAAAACAATGAGGAGCATTAAAGACAGTCAGTGCAGTGCGCACATGTTCACCGGTTTGAGTGCTACGCACATGCCACAGTTCAGAAATGCAAATTGCACTCAGCCGCCACCAGTTCGGTCGATGATGGTTGAGCTACTGCAACTCTGCTCCGGGACCGGTGTCCTCGGAGGGCCATAATGGCCGAGCGAAGAAGGGCGAACCCCAACCTGCATCTGATCCATGCCATTGTGATGGAGTAAGGCTCATTCTTCTTGTCGCTGATGATCAGTCCGAGCCGCTTGTAAAGGGCAGTTGCCGCCTTGCCTTGGCCTCCGGTGGCACTGAATACGAGGGGAACGAAGGTGGCATGCTCCACCTCACGAACACGCTCCTCATAATGCCGACGCTTCTCACGCTCATGCTTTGCGTATGCGGCGGGGATGGAGTGGACCGAGTTCGAACGAGCATGAGGGTTGAACACCCGAATATCAAAGAAAGCTCGCTCAAACCGGCCACCCCGTACCCCGCTGGCAGCAACATCCAGCCTGGCACCATCCTCACGGATAGCCGTCCGGTGATGAAAATTCTCACCAGATAACGGCTGATGCCTGAAGAGTACTCAATGCCTGAAGAGTACTCAATGCCTGAAGAGTACTCAATGCCTAAAGAGTACTCAATGCCTAAAGAGTACTCAATGCCTAAAGAGTACTCAATGCCTAAAGAGTACTCAATGCCTAAAGAGTACTCAATGCCTGAAGAGTACTCAATGCCTGAAGAGTACTCAATGCCTGAAGAGTACTCAATGCCTAAAGAGTACTCAATGCCTAAAGAGTACTCAATGCCTAAAGAGTACTCAATGCCTAAAGAGTACTCAATGCCTAAAGAGTACTCAATGCCTAAAGAGTACTCAATGCCTGAAGAGTACTCAATGCCTGAAGAGTACTCAATGCCTGAAGAGTACTCAATGCCTGAAGAGTACTCAATGCCTAAAGAGTACTCAATGCCTAAAGAGTACTCAATGCCTAAAGAGTACTCAATGCCTAAAGAGTACTCAATGCCTGAAGAGTACTCAATGCCTGAAGAGTACTCAATGCCTGCAGAGTACTCAATGCCTGAAGAGTACTCAATGCCTAAAGAGTACTCAATGCCTAAAGAGTACTCAATGCCTAAAGAGTACTCAATGCCTAAAGAGTACTCAATGCCTAAAGAGTACTCAATGCCTAAAGAGTACTCAATGCCTAAAGAGTACTCAATGCCTAAAGAGTACTCAATGCCTGAAGAGTACTCAATGCCTAAAGTAGCCAGTGCAGGCTAATTTTTATTTTTCAAGGAAACCCTTCGAAAATGGTACCAATCGATTCAGCATGGCATTTTCATTCCTCCTGCAAAGTTTCAGCTGATTTGGAGTCATGACAAGGACGCTATGGCGATTTGAAGATCGAAAAACTTCACTTTTGTTTGTCAAGAAGAAAGACCATGATCGCACACAAATCATACAACCCGTGTGGCACAATGATTTTTGAACGAAGTTGATCCGCGGACCCCGTGCTTCGCGCATGCACGCATGCATACTGCACAGTACAGAGGCTTTTTTGAACGCAGATATGTAGTTCTTCGTCTTCTTCGAAAATTAATGTCTTCCAAATGCGTGGTGCTGGTGTTGTTCTCAGCTTCGTCAAGGCAGAATGCAGCTGCATGTGATGCTCCTGTGTGTTCATGCATGTTCTCTTTTCGCGTCTCGACATTGTAGCGTCCAGACTCAGCTCGACTGGAGAAGATTGAGGAGACTATGCTTTGATCCACATGGAGAATCGATGAAATTTGGTAATTATCGTCGGGCGCTAAAAAGCGCTGGGGAGCATGGGGCTAAAACTTCGTAGCAGTCATCCCTACCATGACAGGCATCGACTGGTATATGTTCCATTCTGTTCCCAACCACTACGGGTCGTCTGCGAAGCTTTCTTCTTCGCCGATTCTCGGACAGATCGTACGTCTTCGCTCTGTATCTCTCGTCTCCCTCAACGGATCAAAACACGGTTTTCGCCAGGACGAACACAAACCCCCAGATTTCGCGGCGGCAACATCTTCGAGTAGGGAAAAGCTAGCAGCTAACCAGGAATCACCAAAAAACACGTGTAATACTCAGTGCGATTTGCGACAGCTGTCATTGTGCCGTCGCACCATGCATGTACCATGCACGGGAATGGAACACGAATGAGTCGTTTTATTACGACAGCCTGCACTGGCTACCTAAAGAGTTTTTTGTTTTTTTTGTTTTTTTTTGACTTGGTAAACCGGCCTCTTGTACGGGCAGAATTTAGTAACACAGTGATACAATAAAAACAAGTACCAGTAGTTACATACATGGACCATACGAGAAAAAGCAATGATGACGAGGCATAAACAAGTGTCTAGTGCTGTATGGCAGCTTCCGAGACAGCGAGTCGAGCGGATGACTCAGCCACCTCCGGGTGCGAATACAGGCGTCGTGCACCACGCAGGCAAGCCACGCCTGCACGGAGAAGGGCGAAGCTGAACCTGCAGCGGATCCATGCCATCACTGCAGAGTATGGCTCACCAGATTTGTCGGAGACCATTGCAGCTATTCTCTTGAGGAGAGCGGCAGCAGCTCGACCAGTACCACCAGTTGCAGCGAAAACCACAGGGATGAAGGTTCCACGCTCGACCTCCTTGACGCGCTGTTCGTATCGCCTCCGTTTTTCACGTTCATGACGCTGGTAGCAAGCGGTGATGGAAGAGGATCGATTTGAGGGAGCAAAGGGGTTGAAAACCCGAATATCGAGAAAGACTCTCTCAAACCGACCTCCCCAAACACCACTCGCCGCAACATCAAGTCGAGCCTGGTCTTCTGTGGAGGCAGTCTTGTAGCGGAGCTGCTCACCAGAGAGCGGTTGTAAGTGTGGCTCGATAGCGACACTATTGGCGACACGTTTCAATAGCGAGGCAGTGATGTCCCGCACCTCATTGTGTCGAAGTGACGGGAAACCTCCGGTGCTGCATGTCAGGGCATGGGCTACTGTGAAGCTGGCTCCACAGACACAGGTTGACGGTAAGCGAGAAGGCCGCCAGCCATAGCGCAGTGCCAAACCATCGCGGAACTCGCTTTTGGATAGCACAAATCCATGACGGGATAGCGGACGACAAGTAAGCCAGCTGGAGGCGCCAGGCTCACTTGCCAACTGAATTGTGTGCTGCAAAGTGGGCGATGCGTCGGCAGCGAAGCCACGGATGTCGGTCTTCGCTTTCTGGCGGTGATCTGCACGCTGTGACGCTTTGGCTGAGGCAACGCTGGCAAGAGCTTCCGTCACACTGAAGTCTTGGTCGAGGATGTTGGTGGTGAGCGCCGCTGTGATCGCGCGGGATGAGGCGTATTGGGTTGTTAGAGATGTTGGATTGACGATGCCCAGGCCACCATCCCGGCAAGGGAAGGCAAACAGCTGTCGCAGCTCCAGACCTAAAGAGTACTCAATGCCTAAAGAGTACTCAATGCCTAAAGAGTACTCCATGCCTGAAGAGTACTCAATGCCTAAAGAGTACTCAATGCCTGAAGAGTACTCAATGCCTGAAGAGTTTTTTTTTTTTTTTTTTCATCGTACACAGTACAGTTGGCACCTATGACATCAGGGGATGGCCCACGCCTGGTAAAAAATAAATAAATAAAAACAAAAACAATGAGGAGCATTAAAGACAGTCAGTGCAGTGCGCACATGTTCACCGGTTTGAGTGCTACGCACATGCCACAGTTCAGAAATGCAAATTGCACTCAGCAGCCACCAGTTCGGTCGATGATGGTTGAGCTACTGCAACTCTGCTCCGGGACCGGTGTCCTCGGAGGGCCATAATGGCCGAGCGAAGAAGGGCGAACCCCAACCTGCATCTGATCCATGCCATTGTGATGGAGTAAGGCTCATTCTTCTTGTCGCTGATGATCAGTCCGAGCCGCTTGTAAAGGGCAGTTGCCGCCTTGCCTTGGCCTCCGGTGGCACTGAATACGAGGGGAACGAAGGTGGCATGCTCCACCTCACGAACACGCTCCTCATAATGCCGACGCTTCTCACGCTCATGCTTTGCGTATGCGGCGGGGATGGAGTGGACCGAGTTCGAACGAGCATGAGGGTTGAACACCCGAATATCAAAGAAAGCTCGCTCAAACCGGCCACCCCATACCCCGCTGGCAGCAACATCCAGCCTGGCACCATCCTCACGGATAGCCGTCCGGTGATGAAAATTCTCACCAGATAACGGCTGAAGGCGTGGCTCAATGCTGACATCATGAGCTGCTGATGTGAGCATGGTAGCGGTCAAGTCCCGCAGCTCGTTGTGCCGCAGAGACGGATAGCCACCTACTGGGCAAGACAAGGCGTGCGGGACAGTGAAGGCAGCTCCACAGGCACAGCTCTGGGGGAGATGGGGCGGAGTCCACCCGTAGCGGAGGCAGACAGCATCTCGAAACGCGCCCTTGTGTAGCGAGAACCCATGCTGCTTGAGTGGTCGACAGGTGAGCCAGTTCGACGCACCCTTTTCGGCCGCAAGATCCATGGACCTCTGCAGGTCTCCATCCACGCCACCGTACACCTCCTTGGCATGACGCTGCTCCTTCTTTCTGGCGTCTGCCCTGGCTTTAGCTTTGGCTGCCCTGGTGTTGTCCGCCTCCTCCTGTGGCGGTGTATCCTGGTTCAAAATGCGCTGAACTAAGCCCTCGGTGATCGTAAGTGAGGAAGGAAGCTGGTTCACAAGAGATACTGGGGAGACAATCCCCATGCCTCCGTAGCGGCTTGGGAGCGCGAGAACTTGGCGTTCCGTCTCTCCGGGCTGGGGACGACCAAGAAGAGCGGGAATAAACGATTCGGAGATGGTGGACTCCAGCTGTTCGAGGTGCGGGGCAACTCCTGGCATTGTGCGGGCGATGAATGACCACTTGTGCCGGAGAACGTTGGTGTACACTGCGTAAGCTGCTTGTGGCTGGGTGGAGGCCACGGTGGACAACTCCCGGATCTCCTCTTGCCATGCCTTCACCTTCGCCAAAGCAAAGGAGGCCCTATACTCGGGTGATCCAAGGGCGGCTCCAAGGTGTCGGTTGCCGTCCGTCTTGATGACGATATCGGTGTCGGCGAAGATTGCCCGTGCAGCTTCAGCGCATTCGGGCTTAACAAGAAGAACCGACTTGGCTGCGTTAAGGTGATAGCCAAACTCTGGACCTCTCCGCTCGATGATGTCCCACCAGGCTCGGAGGCAGGGGATCTTCCCTGCTGCGTTGGCATCATCAGCATACCAGCTTTGCAGGGCGTCACTCTCGGCAGCGACTCGGATCAGCGGAGAGTACTCAATGCCTGAAGAGTACTCAATGCCTGAAGAGTACTCAATGCCTGAAGAGTACTCAATGCCTGAAGAGTACTCAATGCCTGAAGAGTACTCAATGCCTAAAGAGTACTCAATGCCTGAAGAGTACTCAATGCCTGACTGAAGAGTACTCAATGCCTGAAGAGTACTCAATGCCTGAAGAGTACTCAATGCCTAAAGAGTACTCAATGCCTGACTGAAGAGTACTCAATGCCTGAAGAGTACTCAATGCCTGTTTATAAGGCAGAGCTTTCCACACAGCTGAAATGGCCATTGTTTAATAGGCGACTTTGTGTTGTTGTTGTTGTTGTTGCTTGATGATCACGCTATGAACTGTGTGCATGTGCGTGTGTGGAAAGCTGGAGTAATACTACCGGGGCTATACACGGAAACATTCGCGGCAAGAAATGCTTGCGTTTTAGAAATTCAGCTTTGCCATTCCGCGCCTCCGGCAAACATGGCAAGCAATGCCTGTTTCACAGTACATGCACCCAAAGGAAGAATAGAGGAAAGCGGGCATACTACTGTCGTGGACATGGAAATCCGGTCGCACGTCTAGCGGCACCCGGGGCGCTGGTCGTGCAGCTGTGGGTAAGCACTAAGCGGTAAACACGTGCGCTGCAGCGCGCTGGTCGCATCGCGGATCAACATGCGCACTGCGTGCTACGTTCTGTACTGGCTGAGGGCGCCGCCCCCCCCCCCCCCCCCCCCCCCCCCCCGGGTCATTCAACTGGATTTCCATGTCTACGACAGTAGTACGAGCAGCAGCTACGCATGGCACAGTAGTACGGGCAGCAGCCACGCATGGCACAGTACCTTGCCACCTGCCGACACAACAGGACCAGGATTCATATATGAAGCGGATGAAGGAGGAGTGCTGCCGGCAGGTGATAGACCTGATGAGAAAACACACACACACACACACACGCGCGCACGCACACACACACAGGGACGTCTTTAAAAAAAATCCCACGTTGTGCTGTGGGATGGTTGAGATGCAGACTCTAGGTTACTCTTGGTGGTGTCAAGAGTAAATGAGCTGCCGCCGAGAGTGTGTTCACCGATGGCAACATTCCACATCCCGTGTCCCAAACACAAGTCGCGCCATGGACAACAAAGGATAGCGTGCGTGCAGTCCGAATATCTGTCATGATCATGCTGATGACGGAGTGGGTTTCTGTCAGGAGTGCTATTTCTTTTTCAACTCCACTGGTCGCCAAACCGGGCTGGGAAAGTACCAGTTACAATGGCAAGACAACAAAACGTGATGTGAGTTTTCCGCCGTCAGCAAACTCCCACAGAAAGGGTATCATGAGTTGCACACTCTAGTTTATGTCCTCTTGACGGTACCAAGAGTAGATCATTAAGAGTGTACAACTCGGCATCTCTCCTGCACAATCTGCAGATACCCCGGCCCACGGCGGAAACTTTTGTTGACGCCACCTTTTTTACAGAGCATGCACATTTTGCCGTAGAGCAGCGCGAGAGCACGTGCTGGGCACCGACCTTGTAATGTACAGCCCGGCCAAGTGCACGAGGCAATACTTTCCAAAAGACTCGCAGCGTGTGCGTCGTAGAAAAGCCACTCTTGGGAGCTTATTTACTCTTGATGGTATAGAGCATAGTACACTGGATTCTTACGATAGATAGATGGATGTTGTGCGCGTGTGTGCATGTAGGTGTGTGCATGTATGTGTGTGTAGCATTATAGTAATAATGCAGATTAATGGGTGCACGCGGCTGCTTCGTGCTACCACGCAAACTATGCTGCTATGATTGCTTGCGCTTTTACTGCATGCTCATGCTTTGCTGCTGGCTACAGTCACGTGCGCTGTACATCACGGTATCCATGTCGGTCACACGCCTTGGTGCATGTTCACATGGTACTCTATGCGTCGTGGCATTCTATGTGTCATTCAACGTGACACTCAACGTGACATTCATTCATGCGCGACGCTCAACGTAGGCGGTATGCGTCGTGGGCACTCAACGTGTCATGCTAACGTTAAAGTTTGCTGAGTTATACATTTCGATTCGTTCTGTGCGTGGATCACTCTTATCATATCATTGTGTTTCTATCCTCTTGGCTCCGCCAAGATCCTGCTCTCTCTGTAGCCTCTCACTTCGCTGGCCAGCACCCTCCTAACCGCAAGCTGCTGTGTGTTGTAGTTAATGCATGTACGTGTGTGCATGTATGTGTGTGCATGTATGTGTGTGCGGACGTGCACCATTGCGAATCATGAAAGTTAGGAAAGCACACACACACACGCACACGCACACACACACACACACACACACACACACACACAGAAAGCATACCTGAAGCAGGATCTGATCTCTGGCGGGCATCGAGCAGCTTGGCTTCAAGCTTCTCCGCTGCACCGACCCTCGCCAACTTGAGAAGGGCCTGAAACTGCTTCTCATCGCCACCATGTGTGATCGCAAACATCTCGCCGTCCGTGCGACTTAGCAGAACCTCTCTGAGCAGCCGCTTAGCATTCAAACAGGCTCTGAGGTCCGTTCGATCTACAATCATGGCAACAAGCTGATGCAACTTGTCCAGGCCTTTCCGGGGTGATCGTGTGAAGTCCGTACCTGAAGAAGTAAGCATCGAAGAGTGGCCATCGGCATGCGCATGCACAGCCACACACATGTACACGGGTACAGACACACACATGTACATGGTCAGACACACAGACACACACACACACACACACACATGCACACATCCACATGGGTACAGTCACACACACACACACACACACACACACACACACACACACACACACACACACACACACACACACACACACACACACACACACACACACACACACACACACACACACACACACACACACACACACACACACACACACACACACACACACACACACACACACACACACACACACACACACACACACACACACACACACACACACACACACACACACACACACACACACACACACACACACACACACACACACACACACACACACACACACACACACACACACACACACACACACACACACACACACACACACACACACACACACACACACACACACACACACACACACACACACACACACACACACACACACACACACACACACACACACACACACACACACACACACACACACACACACACACACACACACACACACACACACACACACACACACACACACACACACACACACACACACACACACACACACACACACACACACACACACACACACACACACACACACACACACACACACACACACACACACACACACACACACACACACACACACACACACACACACACACACACACACACACACACACACACACACACACACACACACACACACACACACACACACACACACACACACACACACACACACACACACACACACACACACACACACACACACACACACACACACACACACACACACACACACACACACACACACACACACACACACACACACACACACACACACACACACACACACACACACACACACACACACACACACACACACACACACACACACACACACACACACACACACACACACACCTCAGACCTCAGACATGCCCATCGCGGAAGCGATGATAGCGAACAGCTATGTTAGACATAGCAACTTGTGCTGGGATTACACCATTCTACAGCTAGCAAGGCTGATGAATTGACCGCCACTATTTTTAGCCTGGTTTCCACCACACAGCTGTTTGAAGTGACTTTTTCTGGCCAGTGAATCCCTATTTTTCATTTTTCCATTTTTTTTCTACACACACACACCACACCACATACTCCAGCATACACTGGCTGTTGGTAACCACCCAGGAGAATGAAAGAAAAGTCAGGAAGAGTCTGAGAAAGAGAAGAAAGACGTGTGTGACCATAATCGTCGGGAATCGAACCCGCAACCTATCGTCACACACACACACACACACACACACACACACACACACACACACACACACACACACACACACACATGTTCATGTGCCCAGACACACACGCGTTACAGTTATCACGCTGCTATTGTCTTTGAGGCGTCCATCCAGACACTGGCCGCTGCCCTACAACAGAAACAGCTGAGTAGTCAGAGTACTAGGGACAGAAACACAAACCTAGACATTCAACTCACGACGAATCACGCGGATATCGGCTTTGAGACGTCGATCCAGATACTGGTCAACTTCAGTGGCCTTGTTGATGTTCGGAATGATCTGCTTCTCTTTGAGTTTCTCTCCGCTGAGCGGTTCCACCAGATTGTTCTGTACTAATGTGCTGCGACTGTACGTGTGTCCAGTGAGAGCCGTGAACACCGGGTCAGTGAACACACACTCGGATACGTTGTCAATGACGTTACTCTTCTCTCCGTCACTGTCAGCGTAATGCTCCTCCAGAACCTGGGTATGGATGATGATGATGACGACGACCACAACAACAACAACAACAGCAGCAGCAGCAACAGCGTCATCAGAACACAGCATTCAAAAATACACCAAACGTATGCTGCTCGTATGCACCTACCAAATTTGCCAACGCAAACAACAGCAGTGGCGAGTGAACCCTATTAAATAGGGACGTGCCAGCTGGAAAAATTCACGGACAGCATCACTTCGTTCTTATAGAGGAACAGATGTCCGTGAAGCTCCTAGAATCTGTAGATGTAACATTCTGGACGCTGGATCCAATGGCCTTGGTCCCAGGAGGCTGTGATACAGCGTTCAGCACTTACTACCAATCAAACGCGGCGGTCCTGTAAGGGTTGCCGTACCGATGCGTACACTAGTCACCTGGTTACTGTGTAGTGCAGTGCAGTGTAGTGCAATGCTATGTAGAGTAGAACGCGCCATTTCGTTCTTATAAAAGCACGGATGACCGCGATTGGCCCATATGTTGTACTCTTTTGGACGCCGAGTCGACTGGTTTTGGTCCGAAAAGGCTGCTATGCAGCGTTCGGCCCTTATTCCCAATCGAACATGGTTGAACAAGCGGTCACGTGCTCCTGGGTGCCCAAATCACCTGGTCACCACGCCAGCAGGCGACAACTTTCACACCAAGGTTCAACTCGAGTGACAGGACTGCACCCAAAAAAGGTCAAACAGGCTAGTAAGTTGTACCCTGCAGGCACGGTGACCAGGTGACTGGCGTACGCAGGAGCACGTGACCGCTTGTTCAACCATGTTCGATTGGGAATAAAGGAGGAACGCTGCAAACCAGCCTTTTCGGACCAAAACCAATCGACTCAGCGTCCAAAAGACTACAACATATGGGCCAATCGCGGTCACCCGTGCTTTTATAAGAACGAAATGGCGCTTTTAGTGACATTTTGCATACAAATCCCCATCTAGTAGGGCGCAGTCACCCAGTTTCGGTGGAAGTGCGCGAGTTCGATTGGGATTCAAGTAGGAAGGGAGTGTCTCAGCTTCCTCGGACCACGACCATTCGACTCAGCACCCCGAAGACTACAACTGGTGAAATTTTATTTTTTGCCTTAACTTCCCCTTTAAGGGTCAAACCGGATTAGGGATCGGGCCCGGGGGGGGGGGGGTCACTTGGCATGTACATTGTGCGGGTGATCCTTATACCGGGATTTAATTTCCGGCCCAAGGGAACCTACAATCCACAGAAGAATAGCGGGCGTGGGTGTAGATTGACTTACTGGCGAGGCCTGTGGATGTGGCATTCCACCCTTAATAGCAATGTGAAGATCCAGGCGGCTGCCTAGCGACAGACCTTGCTCTGCTAGCGTCTTGCTAACCAGTATCTGTGAGACAGCAAGCCGACAATGTGACACGCACGTGCACACACACACACACACGTGCACACACACACACACACACACACACACACACACACACACACACGCATGCACACACGCACATCGACAGAGACACATCGACAGACCAGTAGTTATGCACAAAGATGCACGCATCAGCAGGATGAACTTACATACAATGTAAACCTGTGCCATTTTGTACACAGACATGAAACATGAAACACGCACACACACACACACACACACACACACACACACACACACACACACACACACACACACACACGCACACACACACACACATCACACGCAGAACGACCATGACTGACCTTTTTGTTGTTCAAGAAGAGGCGCTGCAGACGAGCGGAGAGTCCCGTCTGTGCCTCGACTGCATCTTCTACGTCGTGACGCGTGCACACACGCAGGTCACGGCCATGTAAGACAGCAATACACCCGTAGAGTGAATCGCCGCTTTCCACAAGCAAGCTGTGTTATTGCACGCACAAGCAGACAACAAACACACATGTACGTTCACGTTCGCATACATACACAGACACAGACACACACAGACACACACTTGTACTTGCTCACTGCCAAAACTGGTCACGTGGGTCTCCCTGAGAGAGGGGAGAGAGACTCAAAAGGAATCTTGGAAAGATCACTCAATTGGACATTGAACCACCCAACGGCCGACACCCCCTGAAATCCCCAAACTAGGGTGGACTTGAAATGATCTCACATATGGGCTCACCACACCTCAGTAAGTGGGTGAGAACAAGGTGCAGAAAAAGGATTGACGGCATCAGGGTATCCGTCCCGGGATCCAACTGCAGGTACCCCTGCCCCCAGTGAAGGTAATACTTGCTACTAGTGTGGGTGGCTAAATCAGAGTGGATCTGATAAAAGCTTCACTAGCACCATTGATTACACAAGAGTTAATCTAGCCAGAAAAAGTCCATGGGTAACAGGTATGTATACTTCAAATAGAAAGTATTATGAACCCTGGAACCAACAAAGTTGGCAGGTACAGCATTATACCTTCAAGCACTGAGCCGAGCCCGTTGGCAACAGACCCAACACTATCTGGCATAAGTGTACCCACCAACCGAACTAGCTGGCACACACACACACACACACACACACACACACACACACACACAGACACACACACACGCGCACACACAGAGGCAGGCACACAGACACACACCATGTACCATGCCCATACCGACACACACACACACACACACACACACACACACCATTTGACCCTTTGACGCCCCTCGCCAGAGGCGATGATAGCGATGCTACAGCAGGAGCCATAGCAGCTTGTGCTGGGATTGCACCATTCAACAGCTTGCAAGGCTGAAGAATTGACCACCACTATTCAGCCTGGTCTACAGTCTACACCACACAGAGTGGAAGTGGCTTTTTCTGGCCGGTGAATCCCTACTTTTTCGGGTTTTTTCATATTTTTCCCGCACACACATCACACCATATACTCCGGCATGCACTGACCGTTGGTTACCACCCAGGAGAATGAAGGGAAAGAGGAGTCTGAGAAAGAGAAGACGTGTGCAACCATAATCGTCGGGAATCGAACCCGCAACCTTTCAATTGGAAATCGACTGCACATACAACTGCAAATTGGACAAACACACACACACACACACACACCTGTCCTGTTGACCCACTGCCGTAAAAGTGACGTGGTCCCATTGCGGGAGGAGGGAGAGGAGCAAACACGCCGGTGCCGCGTCCGGTCCCTGGACTGCCGAAATCTCCGAGAGCAGTGCTGACACAGTAGTGGAAACTTGGCACGCTCATCCGTTGTTGGGCGGTTCTGGCGAGGTCTACAATGAGCGGGAGCAGGCTGGCTAGCTATTGAGGTAGGCTGACAAGTGTGGAGACAGCGAGTCCATCCCTGCTACGACACCATTTCCCACAATCTGCGCATTGACATGCACCATGCTGCTGTTGTACAGGATTGCGACGCTCCGCTGTGCACTTGTGGCGCTTAAGATCGCTTGCTCTAGAGGAGACCTTTCCACAGATGGGACACTCAACGGGGGCTGCTGCGACCAGTTCCTTATCCTGGTCTTGGTATCTCCATCGCCATTCCATACGAGAGGTGTTAGCGGTCTGGTACCACACACGCACACACTGTGTGTGTGTGTGTATGTGTGCGTGTGTGTATGTGTGCGAGCGCGCGCGCGTGTGTGTGTATGTGCGCGTGCACGTGTGTGTGTGTGTGTGTGTGTGTGTGTGTGTGTGTGTGTGTTACCCCGCCGCTTTAGAGCTAGCGCTGCCTGCATGGTGATTGCTGCAACACCGATGCCCTTCGCAACTACACCAATGTACGGCAAAGTTTTTTTGTTGAAAGCAATTAATCCCACAGTGACAATAAAACTGTGAACCATTCGGCTGTTTCTTTTCAAATACATACAACTCTCCTCCTCCATGCGCTCTAAAGCCGACCATTGCTACCCTCGGTAGCCATTACTCACACCAATTATTTTAAACAACGAAGGGGGTCACGGGTAAAACATTTTCTTCTGGCAGCTGTTTCGCCTACCATAGGCTCGTCAGGGGTGATACTGGAGATGGCAATTGACATTGCAAAATCACTAGTAATATTTACATGGTAGACATGTATTAAAGGCGCAAGAAACTAGGCAAGGTGTAAGACTAAGAAGTTACAAGAATACTCAAGAATATTCTCAAAGCTTAGAGAATATTCTTGATTATTCTCAGTGTTACACCTTGCCTAGCTTGCCTGCCAAAATACAATTCAACTAGTATTACACTGTACCTCATTGTTGAAGCTCCAGTAGGACGGTGCTCGCATGAGCTGTGGTTAGGGTTCACTTAGCTAGCTGCTCGTTGTTGATAGGGCCTCTACTTCAATGTCAGCGCAGCAGCCTGACAGATAGAAAAAATTTAAAAAAAATTCCAAACTCAGCTGATGCATGGCAGCGCCGCGGCGTGAGTGAAGAAGTGGGGCGAGTAGATGACTAACTAACTAACTAACTCCCCACCTACAATGCACGTTTGGAAGCCCTCGATGAATGAGCTCATGAGTTGAAGTACCAACCAACAATAACGAGAGAGCTTGGAAGCTCAGGGCCCTACGCTATGCTTTTTTGCCTTGACGACCTAGACAAAAAAAAGCATAGGGCCAGGGATGTTATAAATTCTTTAAAGAAAAAATCCTTTTTTTTAAAGACATAACCTGGGATTCGAACCCGCACTATCGCGCGCCCTGCATGCATCCCCCGATACACTTCGCATACATACTAATTCTTCCAAGTTGTTTCACATTGTGATCTTGCATTTGAAAGCCTTATTTGAATATGCACTGTGGCCAGCCGTCTTTGATGGCACGGTACGGTAGGGGATAGGTACGGGACAGGTACGATCGAGGGTAATACGACACCGTCTCCCTACCGTACCGTACCATCAAACACAGCTGGCCACATACAGCTGCCCGCAATATTCAAATAGGGCTTTCAAACGCAAGATAATAACGTGAAGCAACTTGGAAGAATGGGTATGAATGCGAAGTGTATGGGGGAATGCATGTAGGGCGATAGTGCGGGTTCGAATCCCAGGATATGCCTGAAAAAAATAGGAGAATTGAAAAATTTATAACATGCATGGGCCGTTACATGCCCGATTGGTTGAGAGACTCACCTACTCTCCCCTGACTCACTTGTGAGGTCTGCATTCGCCACTAAGGTGTGCAAGGCATAGGCATAGTGGTGGCCTGCGGAAGCGAAGGCTAGTTTGTGTGTTTCTGAACATTCAAGCGATGCCAACGCGAATCCCGCGAATTATTATATCATTATGCTTTTTTGCCGTCAGATACGGATAGCGCCAGGCGTGACACAAACAAACAAACACACAAACACACAAATACCAAATTAAAGCTGTGTGGACCCTGGCTAGCGCCAGACGTTACTGAAGTAACGTCTTCTGCATAGCTACGGGAATAATATTTTCGTCTGGTCAGCGTGCATCCCAAAAATAATAATAATCCTTGTACATACTCACACAGCACAGTCACTGCATGCATGCAGTTTTTGTTGTCACCGTACTAACTCACTGGCTTGCGAAGTAACGTTGGTTGCGAGTTCAGGTCATAAGTACAAGAGTTGCACACAGTCTGTGCCGAGTTCGAGTGCCCACTGCACTGCGAGTGCACTACTGAACAACGGACACTGCAAGGATCAACAACGCTCCTGATCAAGAACTAACTAATTACTTACTTGAACTGTTGAAGAAGCGCAACAACGATTCTTCTTTTTGGCAAAACGCTAGGCGATAGGCCAAGTGCTATTTCTGTACGAGCTCGTACACCATGTTATGTACACGCCGCTAGACCACCGCCCTCGTACTAGCAGTAGCACCGTGCATGTCCGGCTATCCGTCCGTTTCGCACCGCGCCGGCTGTGCTCAGTGAGCCGGGACATGTACAGGATATGGAAGTAGAGATACTGTAGCTCCGTATCCGAAACCTTTTTTTTTTTACTTTGGGTTCCGAAACCCACTCCCGAAACCCACAGTGCAGTGTCCCTCACTGCCTCATGCTCAGAGCTAGCTGACAAGTGACATGACGCCTCGGCAGTCACCATGGTCACAGGTCGTAGACCTACGGCCATTTCACCATGATCGCGTGCAACAACTGAACAAGCACTTGAAAAGTTGAAGCAGTACCCAAGCCCGAGTAAAAGTAGTGCAAGCCTGCAGGCTGCAAGGGTCTCAGCTGATCAGTACTACTACTAGCCACACCTGTCACTTCTTTGACTTGAAAAACTAACTTGACAACTAAATTTTATATCCACGTGATTGACAGTTGACACTTTATCTTTGTCTGGCTTCCTCTAGTCTGAGTCCGAGTCTGGCCACGCCATGGCCTGCTCGATCCGCTGGTTTCCAGCTTGCTCAACAACAACAGACTCACTCACTCAGTTACTACTGACAAGCAGGGAGTAGTACAATACATACATGTAATATTATACCTCACTCCATATTCACCCACATACAATTGGCCATCTACATAAGTGGTGAATATTGCTGAATATTCACCGCTTATATTCACCACTTACCTCATATTCACCACTTATATTCACCACTTTTCGATACTTACATTGTACTGTAAAGAGAGCAGTACTCGGTGCTGCGCTTGATTCCTCTTCAGTCAGCGCACCGGAGCTGTCGAGTGCCCTAGAAAATGTCTACGCTAACTTCCTTAGACAGGACTTTTCTGAGTACAAACGAAATAATTCCTTGCTTGCCATTGCCGCTGGATCCGCATGTGACCAGGTGCTGACAGTGAGCATCTTCACAGACGGAGCGTTTCAGCGAGAAAACAAGGTTTTGGACGCTCAACATGTCAATGGCCCGATGATTGCGGATCAAGCGGCAAGCCAGGAATTTCGTTTGTACTCAGAACAGCCCTGTTCAAGGACGTTAGCGTAGAATTTTCCTAGGGCACACAACAGCTCCGAAGCGCTGCCTAAAAAGAAAAGAAGTGAGAGTAGAACCGCTTGGCTCGCTGTTATAAACCGACTCCCGGATTGGTCAAATCTTCGCGTGAAACGAAACCTCTCTAATGATTGGCTTCCGCCACAAAGCTGCACGAGCGTGTTCTCCATGGTGATTGGCACGAGCGTGTTCTCCAAGGTCGTCACCTGCCATGCCACATGCACCAGTACGTGTACACGATCGATTGAACAAGATTCTGAACACACCGCCCTCCGATTCAGGCAAGAACACGCCAGTCGGTCTGAAGGCTCAGTGAAGCAACAACGACTTACGTTAGTTCTGTGTACATGTACATGTATGACCAACAGGACTGGTTTGTTGGGTTTTAGGGACGAGAGGGTGAATATGGAGAGGTATAAGTCTAATATTACCTTCAGCCTCGTGAATATGGGCGAATATTCACTAGTTATACAAACCTCGGCTTCGCCTCGGTTTGTATACTAGTGAATATTCGCCCATATTCACTCGGCTTCAGGTAATATACTTATACAATGTAGATATTGTACTACACTGTACTCCCTGCTGACAAGTAGCTACATGTAGCTAGCGAAGTCCACGTGGACGTAGTCATGGCACGGACTGTATGTAGACGTACGGACCGCGTACCGGCTGGCGGCAACGCGGTCTTCAGATCTGGATGTACATTGTACTACAGTGTTGGCGAAATCCGACCCCTGAGCGGTGCACTCACATCGCAAAGACCCAACACAGGATCGTAACACCACGAAAGAGATATTAAAGGGGAAGTGCATCGATTTTTCAAGTAGGGCTCAGATGAAAGACATTTCAAACATATCACGTGCTTGTTGCCATCCGACGGCCAATCAGCATCGACTTGTACCAGGGCAGAAATTGTGTGTATTGCCTGGACTACGGCATGGCAATGCCCTGCTAGCATGCTACGGAGTACGGTGACATCCAATGCCCTGCATGCATGCTAATTGCTATGCAAATGCCAGGCTATGGTGCCATCTATCAGCCTAGCTCGGCAAGGGTCTGTGGCACTGGCAGTTTTTCGTTGTCAGCTCAGTTCGCATGTACATAAGTCATTCGACTGTGAACTGACGTTACTTGCTCTGGTAAGCGAAATAAAAGAGCATGCACCTATCTATCTGCTCTGAACGTAGCAAGCCAAAATAAGTAAAGTGGCAATCACCGGGGTCAGTTTTCCATGTTCGGATTCCAGCTGTTCCAGCTCCGTGCGCTCTCGGGCAAGCCCTCGAGCGCACGGCTGAAGTTTCGTTCTGAAGTTTCAGCTCACGAAGTATCAGCTCCGTATGCTCTCGGGCAAACTCAGAAGCTGAAGTTTCGTTCTGAGCTCCGTACGCTCAAGGGCTTGGGAGCTGAAACTCACAAGCTGAAGTTCCAGCTCCGTTTCACCTGAAGCAAGGTGAAGTTTCGTTCTGAAGTAACCGTTAGTTTCATCTCGAGCAAGGTGAAGTTTCAGCTCCGTACGCTCTCGGGCAAGCCCTCGAGCGTACGGAGCTGAAACTCACAAGTAACGAGTTGAGTAACCGTTAGTTTCATCTCAAGCAAGGACATTAGGTGAAGTTTCAGCTCCGTACGCTCTCGGGCAAGCCCTCGAGCGTACGGAGCTGAAACTCACAAGTAACGAGTTGAGTAACCGTTAGTTTCATCTCAAGCAAGGACATTAGGTGAAGTTTCAGCTCCGTACGCTCTCGGGCAAGCCCTCGAGCGTACGGAGCTGAAACTCACAAGTAACGAGTTGAGTAACCGTTAGTTTCATCTCAAGCAAGGACATTAGGTGAAGTTTCAGCTCCGTACGCTCTCGGGCAAGCCCTCGAGCGTACGGAGCTGAAACTCACAAGTAACGAGTTGAGTAACCGTTAGTTTCATCTCAAGCAAGGACATTAGGTGAAGTTTCAGCTCCGTACGCTCTCGGGCAAGCCCTCGAGCGTACGGAGCTGAAACTCACAAGTAACGAGTTGAGTAACCGTTAGTTTCATCTCAAGCAAGGACATTAGGTGAAGTTTCAGCTCCGTACGCTCTCGGGCAAGCCCTCGAGCGTACGGAGCTGAAACTCACAAGTAACGAGTTGAGTAACCGTTAGTTTCATCTCAAGCAAGGACATTAGGTGAAGTTTCAGCTCCGTACGCTCTCGGGCAAGCCCTCGAGCGTACGGAGCTGAAACTCACAAGTAACGAGTTGAGTAACCGTTAGTTTCATCTCAAGCAAGGACATTAGGTGAAGTTTCAGCTCCGTACGCTCTCGGGCAAGCCCTCGAGCGTACGGAGCTGAAACTAACAAGCTGAATCCTCCACGTACCCAACCACCACCCCTAGAGGAGTCTCCCTTTTATACCTTCATTCCGCCGTGCTCAGTTTCAGCTCCGGAAGCTCTCGGGACATGCTGATCGGTGATTGGTGTTTGCTTGTTGATGTATGTGGTATGTTTGAAATACAATCAAGCATGGTAGGAAGGTCTTGATGGAAAATGCGTACCCTCGTGCGTAGCCCTCGGGCATACGCACTCGGGCACTCCATGCCCTTGTGTGTACGCTCTCGGGCAAGCCCTCGAGCGTACACCATGGTACACACGCGGGCATGAATTTTCCACCAAGCCCTTCCTTCCATGCTTGATTCTATACATCGGTTCCGATGGTATATCTCTCGCCTCCGTACGATATTGCAAACTTGCCACATCGCCGATTTTCTGATTGCGTTTCCATGGCGACTACAGGTGATGACGCACATTCTGCTTAGCTCCGTGAGAGAGAAGCACTGCAGAATTGTGTCATTTTCAGTGGACCGTATGCGTGTTAAAACAAAATGGCGTCACGATTTATTGAAAGTGGTATAGTTGGTGGAACGAGTGTTCAAACCCATTTGAACTTCATACTGTTCGTCTTCTTTTTGACATGCTCTCTTTCCATCGTCCTTAGCTTTTGTTTGTTGAGAGCTGTTTTGGCTTTCTCCTATACCTCTGGGGGATGCCAAGTGATGGTTTTGAGAGGCTGGTGATGGCTGTGAGCGAGAGTTTGCCGATCGGCGTCGTCCTCGCTATAGCGATGAAAATACTAGTTACTGCGCACCTGGCACATATCACAACACGTCGGAGCGTCCAGGAGCAAAGGAATCTTGGGTTTTCACTGGAATCTAGTTCCTCCAGCATCGTGTAGCCCACCGTCGGTGAATGGCGGTCCAGAAAGGTCGAACCTGGTCTTCTGCAGCATCTCGCAGTCCTGCGAGGCACACTGAATACGCCTGTCATGTATTCTACAAATAAAAATCACGAAGTTGTGGACTTTACAGTGATGAGTCTATCCTGTATGCTGCAAAAGACGCAGGAAATGTGACTGGTGTCCGTACACTGGACGCCAATATCATCCCAGTCTTCTCCTGCAGGATCTGTTTGACATTGACATACCGGTATGCATTGGGTCGACATTGGCCTGGTTTGGCAGCTATCTGCCTGGGTGGATGTAGCAGGTTTGCATTGGCGCGTCGTCCAGTCCGACATTTTCTTGTAACTGTGGAGTACCGGCAGGGTCTGAGAGGTTGCTCGTGCTGTGAACACATCTCTACTGCCTGTCTCGTCCTGGAAGTGCCGTCTCGCCGCTTCCTTGCTCTACAGTCACGCCGTTATTTCGCTTTGTTTCGTGGTGCAGCTCAAAACCTGCCCAAACAACTGTGAGCTCGCAACATGGTATGGACAAATTGCACCACTCATGCTGGTTAATTAAAACCGGGATAGTCGAGTAAGCGAGTTCACTCCCTGGGCCATGGCAAGATCTGTTCAGCGCGGGCTATTCCAACCTCCAAGTGCATAGTCACCGATCGATCCATGCGATGGTGGTTGACCTACAAAGAGCCAAGGTCTACGAGTACTACTATTGGATGCTGTCTACATGCAGTCAACAAAATCAAAGTACCTCAGTATGCCCCAGAACAGGGCATGTGCATCTATAGCATGACACAACAGGGGTTCTGGCGGCACCTGTCAAACAAGCAGTAGCGACTAGTGCCAGCTACCTATTGGAGGCTAGCCGCTACAGTCTGTCACTGGAGATAATTATTATGTTCACTGTTTAGACTGAGCACAATCAATGATGCCCAATCAATCTGCCCAATGTGCGTTCTGTTCCACATAATTATAACGTCCCATCGCATCAACCATACTACACGCACATGTCGTCACTCTAGCACGACTTGTGTTATTATTGTTTATTTTGATTCGCACGATAAATAGAGCACAATAAACGTTAACTTGACCGAAGGTTAAAGGCGACTGCAGATAGAGGAACACATCGAGGTACAGGTGCCGGCATCAATACAGTATCAGAGGGGTACGCAGAAAAAACTCTCGTAAGCCCAAGGGGAAGTGGTTGATGAGGGATGAATGCACTCTCCACGCTCGTCTACACTGTTCGTGGAAATGCACACATACATACAATAATATACAACATAGCAATAGCATGCACAGAACCGAACAATTTCATGTTCACACATGCAAGCACAGACCTGAACATTAGTACCAAAAGCCGATACAGACAATATCCCCATACACACAGACGCACACACACACAATGTCCCATGTATGCGCCCGTGGCGAGAAAAGCACGCAGATCTAAAAATGCACTGGATGTGAACCCACAGATTTTCTCTAATAGCAATGATAGCGGATCTGATTCTGAATGAAACACACACACAATACAATTATTGAATGCCCATCCGCAGATGATGGCAGGTCCTGAAAGAACAGACAGTGTTCCAGTGATGGGGAACAGAACTTCGAGTGGCGAGTGAGGTATACACACACACGTGCGTGCGCGGGCACACACCAAAGTACGAAGAAATAGAATCGACATCGTAGTATTCATTGGTTGGGGAATGGAAAGGAAAATAAAACATTGCTGTAGGTTATTGTTGTAAGGACACTGGGAGCACAACAGAAAGGTAAGCAACTTGCTTTGAAGCAAAGAAAGTTATTATTCCACGGATCTCAGAAGGAAGGAACGTTCCAGAATGCTGCACTGGCAACAGGCGGCCTGCATGTGCGCGGCCCCTGCAGTCGGTCCAGCTGCCGGCCTTGCAGTGCTGAAAAGAATGTGCAGTACAGCATGTCACATAGTATCGCAGCCTGGACAAATAGACGCTGGGAAGTCCTAGTTATGTGCTCACCTACACCACGATGCACCAATCTTCTGAGCTACTTTGGCAACAATTTTGTCCACTTGAGACTCCCATGGGCTGAGCCAGTTGTTGAGGGCTGCATCAAGGTGGACGGCAATGACCGCTGATGGCAAGGCAATCCATGACACACAGTCACTAGGGCATCGTCAACATGGCGCTGAGGCTGGATGAATAAAATCAACCTTTAGGCTGCCGCGGGATTGACAACGAGGCCGCTGTCTCGAAGCTAGTCAGTCAGCCTGGTCACCGCCATTGACGAACCAGTTGCCACCGCCAGCAGTGGCGGTAGGTTGTGACAAGTATGGTGCAATATTGTCAGCAAATTCAGTACTCAGGATAAGATGAGTGACAAAGGGAACGTTGTGTTTGATAATATTGAAGTGAACAGGGATGATCACAAACCCTGCGCGTACTCCACCGTGAGTTACAAGAAAATTCCGGACTGGACGACGAGCAAACACCAACCTGCTACATCCAACCAGGCAGATACTATAACGATAGCTGCCAAACCAGGTCAATGCCGACCTACTGCATAATGTCAATGTCAAACAGATCCTGCAGGAGAAGACTGGGGTGTTGGCGTCCAGTCACTGAGTGTACAGACACCAGTCACATTTCCTGCGTCTTTTGCAGCATACAGGATAGACTCATCACTGTAAAGTCCACAACTTCGTGATTTTTATTTGTAGAATACATGACAGGCGTATTCAGTGTGCCTCGCAGGACTGCGAGATGCTGCAGAAGACCAGGTTCGACCTTTCTGGACCGCCATTCACCGACGGTGGGCTACACGATGCTGGAGGAACTAGATTCCAGTGAAAACCCAAGATTCCTTTGCTCCTGGACGCTCCGACGTGTTGTGATATGTGCCAGGTGCGCAGTAACTAGTATTTTCATCGCTATAGCGAGGACGACGCCGATCGGCAAACTCTCGCTCACAGCCATCACCAGCCTCTCAAAACCATCACTTGGCATCCCCCAGAGGTATAGGAGAAAGCCAAAACAGCTCTCAACAAATAAAAGCTAAGGACGATGGAAAGGGAGCATGTCAAAAAGAAGACGAACAGTATGAAGTTCAAATGGGTTTGAACACTCGTTCCACCAACTATACCACTTTCAATAAATCGTGACGCCATTTTGTTTTAACATGAATATCGCGGGTTGTCTTATTGTATTCACGAAGTGAAAGAGGTGCTGTGTTCAATGCTGTTAGTGCCGTGAACTGTTTATTAGTACAGTAGTCCTCTCCGTTGTGTACTGGGACGTGACACCGACACTAGAAAGCAGGAGTGCGGAGACGTTAGCTGGCAAGCGAAAATCGTGACGAACCAAGTGCTGAAATCTTGGTTGGGACAAATCAAACGTTCAGCATTTACCTCAACCAAGGACCATGCCGTTTGCTCTTTCCACTTCCTGACGATGGATGCGCTGCCTGCTGGAGACTCTCCTATCTCTCGCAACCTATTCTGAAGCCACGTGAGACGACGGGTGGCGGTAATTAGCGAACGAAATAATGTCGTATGTTTTGAAATGTTTGCTGAACATTTCTCAGGAGAGATGGCATGTATGAACGTACTACGGTAGGCCATGTGAACTCAATCAGCAAGCTAACCCATGATATGAACAAATGCTTTCCTTGCATGCAGACGTGCATGTGTCTATCCTATCTTCACGTAGACTGATCATTACATGCCCTCACTGAATGGCCTATTTATTATATTTGTCCATACACTTCATCTGCATGTTGTCTCTTTGGAGAAGGGTATTGTTCATTTCATAAGAAGAAGTTTGGTCAATAGTACAATTCTGTTGGCCTTAAGTTCTTTCTAGCTTCTGGGTAGCTTAGGTGAGGTACCATCACCATCATGTTTCACAGTACATAAGGGTCAAACACTGCACCGTTCTTTGTTGTGACATTGATGTAAGTTATTATAAGTGCTTTCAGACTCCATACGTGCCAGCAACACCTGGCATGGTTTTCCGTGAACGTCGTGGGTGAACAAATTCCTGTCCAACATGTTTATACAGACATGCCAGCACACACCATGCACCATACACACACCTGCCCTGCCCTGTCGAGCCACTGCCACAAGGGCCTCGTGGGCCCGGAGGGGCAGTGGAGAGAGAATGGAAGAACGCCGTCCCACGGCGCAATGGACACAAAAACAAGAGTGTGTCTACGTAGGGAGCAACACACATACATACACACGCGCACACACACACACCACCACCACAAAACGAGAGTTCTGGTCATCTGCCACGAGACCGACGTATGGCCGGGGAGAGCTTGAGCAGCGGTGTCTATTCTGCCCTGGACGGAACGGATGCAGCGGTCGCAGGACACACAGTGTTCACCACAACACGGCTCCACTGTCGTTGGGGACTGAGCCACACACAAGAACGCCACAGCTAAGAAACCAATGGCCACAGCGATCACATCGGCATGCTCCATGCTGCTCCTGCACAGGCTTAGCACGCACGCACGCTCTCTCTCTCTCTCTCTCTCTCTCTCTCTCTCTCTCTCTCTCTCTCTCTCTCTCTCTCTCTCTCTCTCTCTCTCTCTCTCTCTCTCTCTCTCTCTCTCTCTCTCTCTCTCTCTCTCTCTCTCTCTCTCTCTCTCTCTCTCTCTCTCTCTCTCTCACACACACACACACACACACACACACACACACACACACACACACACACACACACACACACACACACACACACGTGCGCACATACTGCGAAAAAGAAAGAGAGCATGAGTGTCAGGTTCTTGCAGAGGAAGTGTTTATCAGCACACACTTATCCAGTCATGCACATGCAGGCACGCAACGACCAACTATGCACCATGACGTATGTGTCACATTATATTAAGATTGCAATACCAAAGAAAAACATATTATAACAATATAACATACTTCGTTCTCCTCCAAGTGGGTCCTCCCCAGCCAGGCCGTCTCCTTTTTTTCTTTTTCTTTTTCTTTTTTTTTGCTATGTTCACATTCCCAGCTCGAAAATAATAAAGAAAGACAATGATACTGAGACTAGGACGAACGTGACAACTATTGAGCAGGGGCTGCAGCGAGACGCAGCAGTGATGGTGGGGCATTGATGGCTCTGCCGACCTGAGGTCTCGGCATCACGGCCAAAAACACGCACCAAAAACAAAAGATAGAGCTGTACGAGTCAGCAAAATGAAAAGAAAGGAAGGGTTAACACCAGCGAGTGTGCGGGAGAAACTGTGAGACTATTAACAAATTACAAGGGCTGTTACTGAGAGGAGCATCATCATGGCTGATCATGGCGAGTCGGTTGTCTGAGCCAGTTGTGGTGCATAGATAGGGATAGAGGAGAACGACGAGAGCATCATCATAGCGAGTCGACTGCCCAGAGCCAGTTTGTGCTTCGCAAATGGCGATAAACATTAGTTTTGAATGCTTGCCTTCATTTCCCTAGCTGGAATGTAGCCTACGAAATGGTTTCTCCAGACTAGGAGAAGATGCTTGGTGTTAAGTCCCGGTTTCGCTCAGTCGGTAGAGCAAGCAGTTACAGTAATGGATAATAGTTATCATACAGAATTGCACACTTATTCAGAGAGAGAAAGAGTTCTCAGGTAATACACTGTAATCTAGCATGAAACTAATCCACAGGGGACTGATCTGCGGAGAACTGGTCTTAATCGGCAAGAAACTAATCCGTAGGAAACTAGAAAGGCAGCAGCTTTTATAGGGTGAGTAAGTAAGCTAGCCTATGGTCAGGGGATACGTAGAGCAGAGAGAAGTAAGAAGAAAGGTCAAACTACAAGGTACATGATTGTGTGGGCAGAAGAATGGGAAAGGTCGGGACATGGCACCTGTGCAAGAGGAATACGTTGTAGAGGAAGAACTGAATACAATACATCGTATACATGTAGGCGTGCAATAATACCAGGAGGACAACTGTTGAAAGGGGGCATTAGGATGTATGTACAGCTGTTAGTGTAGATAACTAAAAGTGCGGTTGAAAGTGAAATGCATCAAAAGGTCTCCAGTGTGCTATCTAAGGTCAACCTTGAAAGTGTGTGGGAACAATACATGAATACAGCGCATAGTATAGTATTAGTAGTGCATGTAAAAGAGGATAGAAGGTGAGGCTGGTGTAACAAGTCAAGTACATGTGCATGTCATATAATGTATGTATTCCTATCTAACATAGCCCTCCCCTTTGCGGGCGCATGTCCACATGCGGATTAAAATGTAAAACGGGGACATGTACATGAATAGCAGTAAAGAGAGAAAAAATATTGAAGGCAGTAGTAATGTATGAACTTGATGAAGGAAGAAACATTTCGGGTACTAGACTATATCAGTTAGCATTTCCTCATCTGAATCAATAATATGCAGGTCGATTAGATCTTGTTGAGTCGCAGAGACATCAGGTGACGATCCACTCGTAGGGTCGGGAGAGTGATCCTTGGGAGGTGGTGATACCGGCGTAGGGGCGGCCGACGGATCCTCCGGCGGCGGTGATTTCCGCTTTGCTGGCGGGGATGGCGAACGTTCCTCAGCAAATTCCGGGGATGTTGATGATCGGTGAGCCGGGACGGTGCGAGCAGCGCGGCGGGCTCGTAACCCTGCCACTGTCAGTGGTGGTGTCGCCGGGGTCGGGAGAAGGGGTGGCCTACGAGTAGGCGGAGAGTGATAGCACCGCGTCGTGCTGAACCGTGGCGTCTGCGTAGGCGTGGCCATTGCTGTCACTAACCTGGTGCAGCATAGACACGAAAATAGGCAGGAGGCCGAATATGAGAACGAGTGCGTGTTGAGGGTTGCGGAACTGGTTGTGGTGGGGTGGACATTAGAGATGGTGGTGTGTACTGCACAGGTGTGAGGTATGGACGAAGTCTGTTGCGGTGGACGGTTGTGACGCGTTGCATGTGAGGGGTCGTGTGGAAATGGGCTTGCAATGTGTATGTAACGGCAGAAGGACAATTGATGATTTTCCAGGGGCCGGTCCAGTGTTTGAAGAGTTTCGGAGAGACATGAGGTGGCGGGTGAGCATGTAGCCAGACAAAATCTTGATTTTTGAACTGGGAAGCTGTGGCTTTGAGGTCGTAGCGGTCCTTGGAGTACTTGTGGTGTTGATCGGTGTGTTGACGAACGGTGTCAAAGGAAGTCTGAAGGCGAGCTTGGAGATCAGTGACGAAGGTTGTGATTGGCTGCGCTGCATGTGGTTGTGGAAGTGGTGGGTACATGAGATGGAGTGGCAACGTAGCTTCACGGCCAAACATGAGGAAGTAGGGCGTGAAACCAGTCGTTGAGTGGACACTGGTGTTGTAGGCGAGCATCGTGGTACGGAGATGTTTATCCCAGTCGGATTGCGTGTCGTTCGTGTAAGCTTTGAGAATGTTCTGGACCGTACGGTTTGATCGTTCGACGAGACCGTCACATTGAGGATGATACGGAGTGGTGCGTGTTTTGTGGATGCGGAGCGTCTTGCATAGATCCTGGAAGAGGTCGGATTCGAACTGGGAGCCTTGGTCGGAGTGTATTTGCTCAGGTACTCCATAGCGAGAGAAGATGTGGCTAGTGAGTGTATCGGCAACTGTGGTGGCTTGGATATTACGGAGCGGGAACAACTCTAACCATTTGGTGAAGTAAACGACAACGGCCATGATGTAAAGATTACCACCATTTGAACGAGGTAGAGGACCCATGAAGTCCATAGCAATGATCTGGTATGGGCGTGTAGCTGTGATGTGTTGAAGAGGAGCTCGGGCAACAGGATTCTTGTGCTTGTTCTGTTGGCATTCCAGACAACGAGTACAGTAGCGGTCAATGGCTGCTTTCATTCCTGGCCAGAAATAATGCTCGTTGACACGTGCAAGGGTGCGTTTTGTACTGAAGTGTCCAGAAGTCGGAGGAGCGTGTGCATCGTGGATCAGGGGAGTCTGCATAACGGAGGGAACAACTATCTGGAGCTTATCATGGTGTGTGTGGAAGAGAAGGTCGTCATGGATAGAGAGTTGATCGTGGATCTTGAGCAGGGCAGTAACGGTGGGTGAATCGGTTGGTTGTGGAAATGGTTTTCCTGAAGTGACGCGGTGGATCACGGAGGAAATGGCGGAATCGTCTTGTTGAGCTTGAAGCCATGTCGTGTGAGAATGTGGAGTGTCTGTAAAGACGAGTGCGGTGATGTGGGAAACTGGCAGTGTAGATGTCATGGGCCGGTGGGTAGTGGTGTCCGTGGGGGAGGATATGTCCGCATGTGGATAGCTTGAAAGAGCATCGGCGTTGCCGTGAGACTTTCCAGCGCGGTGTTGAATGGTGTAGGAGAACTCTGCCATACGTTCTAACCAACGGGAGACTTGACCGGTAGGTGATTTGAACGTATGCAGCCATGTGAGAGCTCCGTGATCGGTGGGTAGAGTGAATGGTGCATGGAGAAGCTAGTGGCGGAAGTGCTCAGTGGCCCAAACGATACCCAGCATCTCCAAGCGGGTGGTGCTGTAGTTACGTTCAGCCTTGTTAGTAGCACGACTGGCGAAGGCAATGGGACGCTCTCGACCCGTACTGTCAAGTTGAGAGAGCACCGCGCCAAGGGCGTCGATGGATGCATCTGTGTCAAGGATGAAGGGTTTGTTGAAATCGGGATACTGGAGAACGGATGTGGTAAGAATCGCGGTGCGTAATGCGTCAAAGGCCTGTTGATGGTCGTCTGTCCAATGGAACGGTGTGTTGGGAACGATGAGTTGTTGGAGTGGTCGTGCAATGTGCGTGTGGCGATGAACAAACTTGCGGTAGTAGCCTGCAAAGCCGAGGAAGGTGCGGAGTGCCTTGATGGATGTTGGTGGTTTCCAGGTTTCCAATCTGGCGACATTGGTATCATTGGTGTGGACTCCTTCGGCCGAGATGACATGACCGAGGTAGAGGATACGTACACGGAGAAGGCGACACTTACGGGGTTTCACTTTGAGACCTGCAGATCTTAGTCTTTCCAGAACCAATCGAAGACTGCGGAGATGCTCTGCAGCTGATTTGCCAAACACAATGATGTCGTCGAGGTAGATCAGGCAATGCTTTCCAAGCAGATCACGGAGAATGGAGGTCATTGTTCTCTGGAACGTGGCTGGAGCGTTGGAGAGACCGAACGGCATACGGCGGAGCTGGTACAGACCGTTCCTGGTGACAAACGCGGTGTATTGCCTGGAATCTTCTGCCATAGGGACTTGCCAGTATCCGGATTGGAGATCCAGGGTCGAGAAGTGGGTACAGCCCGCGAGCGCGTCTAGCGTGTCGTCGATACGCGGGAGAGGAAAGCTGTCCTTCCGGGTGATGGCATTCAAGCGCCGGTAATCCACGCAGAACCGTTTCGACCCATCGGACTTTGGGGCGAGTACTACTGGGCTGGCGTACGGAGATGAACTTTTCTCTATTATTCCGTTGTCCAACATGTCGGTGACCATTGTGTCGATGAGGATGGCTTGTTGTGGGTCCAGGCGGCGTGGTGCGTGACGGATTGGTGTGGATTGTGTGACTGTGATAGTGTGATGACTGGAAGTTGCGCAGCCAACATCTGCCGGGTGTTGAGCAACTGTGTCGGAGAACGAATGTAGCAATTGGATAATGTCTTGGCGTTCCGAGGTCGTTCCCGCAAACTCTAGCCATTGGAATAGTTCATGTACTGGTGTGGACTGACGTGTTTCAGGTGTGGTGGATGTGGTGGTGGCTGGTCGTGGAGAAGTGGGCGGTGGGTGTGCCGAAGGACAGTCGCTAGCTGGTGTAGAGTCCGGTGGGTTGAGCGAAGATGTGGTTGGATCGCTGGTAATGTGGGATGATGATGATGATGATGATGATGATGATGATTTTTTTTTCTTTTTTTTCAATTACTAGTATTTAGTAATACTTGATGTATATATAAGAATAATAACAATAGTTACATATGATGATGATGATGATGATGATGATGATTTTTTTTTTTTTTTTTTTTTTTTTTTTTGATCCCACCTTCCAACCCGGCAAATATTTTGATTTTGATAAAAACGATTCAAAGCCTCTCAATTATTTAGTACTACTTGATGTATATATAAGAATAATAACATTAGTTACACTTTCACACCAAACTAGCTCGGCGCAGCACCAATCACTGCAGGGGAACCCGACCCTCCACCATCGCCAACTCACGAAGCATGTGAACTGGACGATGACGGGCCGACCGAGCACCCCTGACACACAACACAGCGGAACGTAGCAGCGCGAAAGACACCCGACAACGATAATAACTCATCAACGACGAATAGCTACCTCCCGAAGATTGAGCTTTATGATTTTTTTTTTTGAGCTTTATGATGATGATGATGATGATGATGATGATGATGATGATGATGATTCTTCCTTAGTGGTGTAGGTAGATTCTGTTTTGTAAGCATAGTAGGACTACTTTTGTTTTGTAAGTCAATCTCATTCTCCACGCTTTGCTGTCATTTGGTTATGTTTTAAAGTAGTTTTTATGACCTGATGTTTGTTTTTTATATTTGTAGTTCTATTGTTGACACCTTCTTTCGGCTCCAGCATGTTGTATTTCTTTACCTAATTTTCCTAGGAATGAGTTTTTTAACATTTAATGCTAGGAGCTTGTGCAACAAAATGGACGAGCTCATACCCACTATCACACGCATCACGCCCACACTAATTGCTGTCTGCGAAACATGGGCAAACCCCATGGAGCCAGACTCATTCTATGACATTCCAGATTACACACTCTACAGACAGGACAGAACAGAAACGATGGGTGGAGGTGTTGCTTTATACATGCATGCCCCTACCTGCCACAAACGCCTAACAACAGTCGTCATGCCAAGCTTCCAGTCACTGTGGGTAGAGCTTACACTCTCAGATCGTACAGTCACCGTGGGATGCACGTATCGACCACCAAACTCTGATCCGAATTTATTCTGCCGCGAACTTGAATTGTGTCTCGGGAAATGTAACACCACAGCGCCATTCATCCTCCTCGGCGACCTAAATTCCAAGAACAGCTCTTGGTTGCATTCTGATGTCACAGACAGAGCTGGTGACGCACTTAGCTATCTTATCGATGCATATGGTTTCCATCAGCATGTAAACTTTGCCACCCACATCTGCCGAGGCTATCTAAATTCGTGCCTCGATCTAGTCATCTCCAATCTCCCTCCGGAGGAGGTCACACTTTCTTCCAGAGCACCGTTTGGGTGTTCAGATAACGTAGCAATCCAGGGAACTATCTCCATGCAGCCACCAGCAGATGAGCGTGGCAGACGTAACCTGCCACCTTGGACCTGGAACTGGAATTCAGAGAACGTTGGCGCCCTGAGAGAAACGCTAGCGTATACTCAACTCCTGCCACCCGACATTGACTTGCCGTCATATTCGCTGGCCGAACTGTGGTCGCTCTGGCGTGACACTCTGCTTCGCACCGCACACCAGTTCTGCACTCAACTCCGGTTGACTAGATCATCTGCAGTGTCTCAAAAACGCCCATGGATGACGCCTGATCTGCTAAATAATATCCGTACAAAGCACAGGTTATACAGGAAATACCTCCGGACACGGACGGCTGAAGACTGGGACCAGTTCACAACTCAGCGAAACAAGACAACAACTCTTCTCCGCAGCGCCAAGTCCAAATTCGTTCATAAATCAGCCAATGCCGACAACCACTGTGACCAAACCCATACAAACCGCCCAAACCTCTACAAACTTATGAAGACCCTTCGAATTTCACCAAGAAAGGAAATGCCAGCTTTGAACCATGATGGCAGGAAGCTCACATCGAACTTAGAGCAGGCAGAAGCATTCAACAGCTTCTTCATTTCAGAAAGCAAGAAGTCCGTCTCAGTTGACAACGAGCCAGTCCCCGACATCCTTCTACCAACATCTGGCGAGAGAGAGCTTGCCCAAATCACCACCACACCCGCCGAGGTAGAACAGCTCCTAGGAGCCCTTAATCCTTGCAAAGCCCCTGGGTTTGACGACATCCCAACAAGACTCCTCAAGACCACGGCGCGTGAGCTGTCGCCGTCACTCTCCCGACTTTTCAATGAGTCATTTCGGAGAGGTGAACAACCACAGGACTGGCGTGATGCCACTGTGAGCCCACTATACAAGAAAGCCGAAAGGTCATTGGTAACAAACTACAGGCCTATATCACTTCTCAGCGTTATCAGTAAAGTGCAGGAGAGGATCGTCCACAAGCGACTCTACAAGCACGTCACACCCTTCCTCCCAGTGGATCAATCCGGTTTTCGTGCCAATGATAGCACCGAACTCCAGCTCGCCAGACTCGTGCACGAGGTTTCCGAGAGCCGAGATAAAGGTCTTTCCGTCACAGCTTGCTTTTTTGATCTCTCGAAGGCTTTCGACAGAGTCTGGCACGCCGGTCTCCTCAAGAAACTGCAACACCTCGGCCTGAAAGATACCGCCCTGCAATGGATGGTCAGCTACCTCACCCATCGCCGTCAACGTGTTCGTGTCGGCGACGCCTTCAGTGAGTGGCAAGCCATACCAGCAGGGGTGCCCCAAGGATCCGTTCTAGGCCCCCTGCTGTTCTTGATCTACACCATTGACCTGCCCTCTGCCTGCACCAACTCGAACACAAAGTGCAGCCAATTTGCAGATGACACGGCGCTCATCGCAACACACCAGAGCCGTTTGACATCGGAGTTGTCCCTGCAGTCAGCCGTTTCAGCTGCCGCAACCTGGCTGCGCAGATGGCACCTCCTCGTCAATGCCTCAAAGACCGTTACCTTGTCGTTCACACCAAACCACCAACTCAACAGCACTCTTATTGGCACACCCCTAAAGCAAGTCAAAGAACACCGTCACCTTGGAATCATACTACAAAACAACCTCCAATGGAACTCACATGTCACGCACATAATAAACAAATCCAAAAAACTCCTTCACCAACTTCGTAAAACACGAGGCCAACTTAACACCCCCAGTCTGCTCGTAATCTACACCGCCTACATTCGCCCGGTTATAGAGTACGGCAGTCTCGTGTTATCCAACACCACCCGCACACAGAAGGACCAATTAGAACGCGTTCAGCGACGAGCAGCCCGTATCTGCCTGCGGATCCCCCTTTTTGCACCAGTCCATCACAGCTCACTTCTTCATCATCTCCAACTCCCCACATTAGTCTCCCGGCAACTCTTACGACAGGTTACTCTTGCCCACAACATCAAGTACATCCGCGCTCCCCTTCACCTGCAACAGCCTCACCTTGCACGACCAATCACAGAGCAGCCATATGCACTACGACACATGAGAACAAACACATTGAGAACATCACACACATACCGACACACCAACTCACCCATCAACCTATCCCTTCACAATTTCAACCAACTACCCCCCGACCTGCGTGAAACAAATAGCAAGCATGCGTTTAAATCAATGGCGTCTAGCCTCATTCTATCATCCATATGCTCCTGTAGTAGCTCACACTGTACCCCATCGTGACCCCATCCCCCTGCAATGTGTTGGTTTCCTTACTTGCTAGACTGATTTTATATGATTCTGGACTGATTTGAATCATATTATCTTCCTTATTGGCCATGGGCCATCGTGAAAATAAAGAATAATTATCTTTTGTCTTTTCTTTGGGTTAAAAGGTTAACTTCATCCTCGTTTTCTTATTGCCTTGTATTGGAATTTGCCCATAAAAGTGGCTACGGTGTGATAATGCATTTTTATATTTCGTGTTTTAACATTAATTTCAGAAAATTGCTCTTACAATACCTTGCGTTTTATATTCATAATATTGTTGCCCGTAAAAGCGGCTTGGTCACATGATGATGATGATGATTTTTTTTTTTTTTTTTTTTTTTTTTTGATCCCACCTTCCAACCCGGCAAATATTTTGATTTTGATAAAAACGATTCAAAGCCTCTCAATTATTTAGTACTACTTGATGTATATATAAGAATAATAACATTAGTTACACTTTCACACCAAACTAGCTCGGCGCAGCACCAATCACTGCAGGGGAACCCGACCCTCCACCATCGCCAACTCACGAAGCATGTGAACTGGACGATGACGGGCCGACCGAGCACCCCTGACACACAACACAGCGGAACGTAGCAGCGCGAAAGACACCCGACAACGATAATAACTCATCAACGACGAATAGCTACCTCCCGAAGATTGAGCTGTAAGGAGGCAAAGGCGCCTGAGGAAGGCGATGATGATGATGATGATGATGATTTTTTTTTTTTTTTTTTTTTTTTTGATCCCACCTTCCAACCCGGCAAATATTTTGATTTTGATAAAAACGATTCAAAGCCTCTCAATTATTTAGTACTACTTGATGTATATATAAGAATAATAACATTAGTTACACTTTCACACCAAACTAGCTCGGCGCAGCACCAATCACTGCAGGGGAACCCGACCCTCCACCATCGCCAACTCACGAAGCATGTGAACTGGACGATGACGGGCCGACCGAGCACCCCTGACACACAACACAGCGGAACGTAGCAGCGCGAAAGACACCCGACAACGATAATAACTCATCAACGACGAATAGCTACCTCCTGAAGATTGAGCTGTAAGGAGGCAAAGGCGCCTGAGGAAGGCCGTGGATGCCGGCGCAGCAGCCCCATTCACGGAAAACACAAGAGGTGCAAAGGCACCACGCTCAACATTGACTACTCTCTCCTGATATTGCAGTCTCTTAGCGCCCTCATGTTGCCGGAAGAGCGCGTCCAGGCTTCTGGACGCGTAGGAAGAAGCGTCAGGATTAAACACCCTTACATCAAAAAATGCATCTTGCCCACGCGTCCAGAAGCCTCGAGCGCTCACATCAAGGCGAGCCTCGACAGAGGTGTTCGCCGACCTGGCCTGAAAAACCTCACCCTCGACAGGGGCGAGAGGTGGCTCCACAGACACACTGGAGCAAACCTCGGTCAAGGCAACAGCGAACAGGTCTCGTAGTTCATTGTGTCGAATAGTTGGGAATCCACCAAAAGCACAATTCAAAGCATGGCTAGTGGAAAAACCCGCCCCACAAGCACATACAGCAGGATGATGATGATGATGATGATGATGATGATGATGATGATTTTTTTTTTTTTTTGATGATGAAGAAGCCACTTCTTTGGGCAAACAAAACACAATTTCCCAAGATGAAGGAGTGGAACCCTACACAAATAATAGTTTAAATGAATCCAACGCAAAGATCGTTTTTCCATGAAATACAACAATTGAACACAATTACATGCTTAAAGGCATGAAAGCAACAAAACAGCAACAAAAGGGTAAGCGCCATACCAATCCCGCATGCACAGTCAGGACACAGCACGATACTTAACAAACTAGACCTGACTCGGCCACGGCAATCGAGACATCATGAAAACATCTCGCCGGATGGTGGTACCGTGACCGAGCCCCACGTATGCACAACACAGCAGCACGCAGCAAAGCAAAAGACAGCCGACAGCGGAGTAAACCAATGACCTGGGAATAGTGAGATCCCGATGACTCGGCCTGCATCTGGCACAGTCTCTTGAGGAACACATTGCACAGCCTCCCACAACCACCATGCACAGAGAACACGAGAGGTGTGAAAGCGGCTCTTTCTACATTTGTGACTCTTGGCCCATATTCGTTCCACTTACGCCGCTCGTGCTGCTGGTACAATGCAGGGAGGGTTCTGGACCCGTAGGAAGGAGCATCTGGGCAAAATACCCTTACATCAAAAAAAGCTTCCTCCCCACGGGTCCAAAACCCTCGAGCGGCTATGTCCAGGCGCGCATCCTCTCGGCGGTTCGTTGACCGAAGAGGAAACCTCTCACCAGAAAGAGGTTGCAGCGCTGGTTCTGTCGAAACGGCAGTGCAGACTTCAGTCAATTCCCTCGCCAGCAGGTCACGTATCTCGTTATGACGAAGTGTCGGGAAGCCGCCCCTGGCGCAACATAGCTGATGCTCAACTGAGAACAGCTCACCACACACACAGGTTGCTGGTGTATTGGCTAGCGGCCATGCATATCTCAATGCCAGAGCATCCCGGAAGTCACGCTTGGTGAGACGAAAGCCATGCTCCGCCAGGGGCAGCACGCTCAGCCATGAGGATGATCCTTTCTCCGTGTGTTCTTCTATTCGTCGCTTCGTCATCTCATCGCTCGTGTCCACTATTTTGTTCCTGGCTGCCTTTGCGCGCTCCCGGTTTTCGGTGTGGACGACACGCTTTTTGTGACGCATTTCATCGATCATCCTCTGAAAGGGGGTACCAGCACCAGCAACATCAGCAGCCACATCCGGTCCAGGGTTTGAGTTGCCAGCGACCTCCCGCGGCTGCACCTCCGTTGCCGTCATCGCGGGAGTGGGAGACGCTCCACCACGGTCAGCAGTATCTGCAGAAGCCGGCACATCTCCAGCGAGAGAAATTGGATCGCTATCCTTAGCGAAATCGCCCAGAACCTCCTTCACCATAGGTCCGGACACTTGCTTGGAGCCCTGGTGCTCAAACCGTGGTCGAGTCGTGAGGTCCGGAAGGGCCATCCCACCATCCCGTGTCGGGAGCTTTAGAATATCAATGTCTTTCAGAGGCACGCTCGGTTGTCCCACGAGCTCCGGTAGAAGTGAGGAGTGAAGCTCCCGCTCCAACGGCGCCAAGTCCTCCGCAGAAACAGCCATAGTTCGAAACACATAGTTCCATCTGTTGATTAAGCCATGGGTCAACGCAGAGTATGCTGCATGCGGCTCTGATGCGGCATAATTTGCTAAAATCTCTGTATGTTTCGCCCACTCTTCTACTTTTGCCTCTTTGAATTCTCCGAGGAATGCCTCAGTCCCGATAGCAGCGCCCAGATACTGTACGCCACGAGACTTGACGTGGATAGTTGTGTCACCAAAAGTCTCGGCAGCCAAGGACTCAAAGCCAGGCTTGACGAGTAGTTGCGTTTTTGTTTCGTTGATGTTGTAGCCGTATTTTTGGCCCTCTTCCTTAAGGTGGTTGTACCACTTTCGCAATGGGGAGAGCCCTCCGGCAGCTGCCGAGTCGTCTGCAAACCATCCCTGGCACACATCTGCAACATTGGTTCCGACTGACTTGACGAGAGGGGTGAGAGCCGTGGCATAAATGGCCATCGCAAGAGGGTCACCCTGGGTTGTGCCCTCCTGTGACAATAAAGACTGGCCACCACGCACAAAGAGGGATGCAGGGTCTTGGTAAGTATTCAATGTTATTTGTGCTAGCGGGGGGCATACTCGAGCAATATTGTGCAATGCAGCGCGGCGATTCAAGCTATTGAAGGCATTACGAGCATCGACTAGCAACACTGCCTCAGCCTTTTCCGAAGCAAAGGCCGCCGTCATTGAGTGCACCATAGCCTCCACCCCAGCCGGGATGCCCGTGCAGGCCTGAACTGGTCCGCAGGCTTGCATAATGTCGGGTTTCATCAGAAACAATGCCGCCTTGGAGCCGATGATGATGATGATGATGATGATGATGATGATGATGATGATGATGATGATGATGATGATGATGATGATGGTTCGTGTTTTAACATTATTTTCAGAAAATTGCTCTTACAATACCTTGCGTTTTATATTCATAATATTGTTGCCCGTAAAAGCGGCTTGGTCACATGATGATGATGATGATGGTGATATGCCAGCCGCGTTGTGAATGTCGAGCGAGGATCGTTCACCCCACTGGTGTTCTCGACTTATGGTTTCAGCGGGCCTGAGACAACTCAATTCCTAAAGTCTCTTGCCTCTCTCTTTGTAGAGAGAAGCCAGGATCTCAAATATCCTGTTGTCATGGGTATGTTGCGTACCCGCCTGTCGTTTTGCCTCTTGAGGTGGGCCATTACGTGCTTTCGTGGTTGCCGAGGGTCTTATAACAGACGGCGGGTGGATTCCTTTGTGGCCCAGTGTCGTTTGGCCGCATAGTGAATTTTTATGCTATGCCTCTCAACAATATCACTATGGATAACATCACATTTTTTTAAATAACTATTTGGTAAAGTAACATCATCTGTCATTCAATATCTATCTGGTAAAATAATCAGCATTTGAATATCTATTTGGTACTAATCATTCAACTGTTAAATGTCATATTTTACCTGAATATCTATCACGATTTTTGCACATAATCTCGGTTATCACCGTTTCAAGCCCGTACAAGAGGCCGTTTCCAATGATGATGATGATGATGATGATCCCACCTTCCAACCCGGCAAATATTTTGATTTTGATAAAAACGATTCAAAGCCTCTCAATTATTTAGTACTACTTGATGTATATATAAGAATAATAACATTAGTTACACTTTCACACCAAACTAGCTCGGCGCAGCACCAATCACTGCAGGGGAACCCGACCCTCCACCATCGCCAACTCACGAAGCATGTGAACTGGACGATGACGGGCCGACCGAGCACCCCTGACACACAACACAGCGGAACGTAGCAGCGCGAAAGACACCCGACAACGATAATAACTCATCAACGACGAATAGCTACCTCCCGAAGATTGAGCTGTAAGGAGGCAAAGGCGCCTGAGGAAGGCCGTGGATGCCGGCGCAGCAGCCCCATTCACGGAAAACACAAGAGGTGCAAAGGCACCACGCTCAACATTGACTACTCTCTCCTGATATTGCAGTCTCTTAGCGCCCTCATGTTGCCGGAAGAGCGCGTCCAGGCTTCTGGACGCGTAGGAAGAAGCGTCAGGATTAAACACCCTTACATCAAAAAATGCATCTTGCCCACGCGTCCAGAAGCCTCGAGCGCTCACATCAAGGCGAGCCTCGACAGAGGTGTTCGCCGACCTGGCCTGAAAAACCTCACCCTCGACAGGGGCGAGAGGTGGCTCCACAGACACACTGGAGCAAACCTCGGTCAAGGCAACAGCGAACAGGTCTCGTAGTTCATTGTGTCGAATAGTTGGGAATCCACCAAAAGCACAATTCAAAGCATGGCTAGTGGAAAAACCCGCCCCACAAGCACATACAGCAGATGATGATGATGATGATGATCATGATGAGACTTGTGTTTGTGGAGCAACTCTAACCACTGAGCATGCAATGGCTTGTCCTACTGGCGGCTACACCATCGCACGCCATAATGATGTTCGCGATTTGCTGGCGGGTGTACTGTCGGAGGTATTGCCTGACGTGGAGGTGGAGCCGGTGCTAGCGCCATTTGATGGGGAGGATCTTCCCCATCGTACAGCCAACAGGAAATCCGAAGCTCGCCTCGATGTGAGGGCGCGGGGTTTCTGGTCCAGGCAGCAGGAGGCTTTCTTTGATGTTCGGGTGACTCACCCAAAGCCAAACCTGCTGTCGCGTCCAGAAGTCCAGCGCCATCTCCAAAAGCATGAAGGCATGAAAAAGCGGGAATACGGAGCGCGTGTTGTGAATATAGACCGAGGCACATTCACCCCGTTGGTTTTCGCCACGAATGGCATGTGTGGCCGGGAGGCAGACCGCTTTCTCAAGTGTCTTGCAGCCCAGTATGTCGATAAACACAGTGACTTGGCCTACTCGCTGGTTATGGGTCGATTGCGGTGCCTGCTCTCGTTCACTTTACTCCGTTGGGCAGTGACCTGTTTTCGCGGCTGCCGTAGCTCCTACCAGAAAAAGTCAGTCAAGAATTTCAGGAGCTATTGTTTGATGGGTCGTTAGATAGAGGCCGGTGTTTGTGAGACTGCAATCATTTAATGTTTCTTCCTTAGTGGTGTAGGTAGATTCTGTTTTGTAAGCATAGTAGGACTACTTTTGTTTTGTAAGTCAATCTCATTCTCCACGCTTTGCTGTCTTTTGGTTATGTTTTAAAGTAGTTTTTATGACCTGATGTTTGTTTTTTATATTTGTAGTTCTATTGTTGACATCTTTTGTCTTTTCTTTGGGTTTTAAAAGGTTAACTTCATCCTCGTGTTCCTATTGCCTTGTATTGGAATTTGCCCATAAAAGTGGCTACGGTGTGATAATGCATTTCTATAAATTATTTCGTGTTTTAACATTATTTTCAGAAAATTGCTCTTACAATACCTTGCGTTTCATATTCATAATATTGTTGCCCGTAAAAGCGGCTTGGCCACATGATGATGATGATGATGATGATGATGATGATGCTGATGATGATGATGTTGTCTCGATCAAAAGCCTTGAGTCAGCTGAAGTCCCATGAACGGGCAAAAAAGAATCAATATGCCAGCCGCGTTGTGAATGTCGAGCGAGGATCGTTCACCCCACTGGTGTTCTCGACTTATGGTTTCAGCGGGCCTGAGACAACTCAATTCCTAAAGTCTCTTGCCTCTCTCTTTGTAGAGAGAAGCCAGGATCTCAAATATCCTGTTGTCATGGGTATGTTGCGTACCCGCCTGTCGTTTTGCCTCTTGAGGTGGGCCATTACGTGCTTTCGTGGTTGCCGAGGGTCTTATAACAGACGGCGGGTGGATTCCTTTGTGGCCCAGTGTCGTTTGGCCGCATAGTGAATTTTTATGCTATGCCTCTCAACAATATCACTATGGATAACATCACATTTTTTTAAATAACTATTTGGTAAAGTAACATCATCTGTCATTTAATATCTATCTGGTAAAATAATCAGCATTTGAACATCTATTTGGTACTAATCATTCAACTGTTAAGGGGGCAGCCTACCCATAAATTTCATATGGCATTCAATTGACCGTAACTTTGGTGTTTCTCAGTGGATTTGAGTGAAATTTTGACCACACACTCCTGCCACTATGCTGGCCCTCAGGACATGATTTACAAGTTCTTGCGCCTCACTGACAGGCTTTCCAGGCCGGAAAAACTCAAATTTCCGGCATAGTGTCACGGTGTGCGAGCCACCCAGGAGCCAAACAAATGCATTTACATTTTTTTCACATTTTCGTGCCCATTCTGTCCGTGCGCGGGACCCAAACCCGTAGTAAAACAAGTCCAGAAGCAGCCATGGGTGGTGGGGTAGGGCCCCTCAACGTGGCCCTGGAATCTGTCACAACGGAACGAGTGGGCGTTCTCTCGCGGACTCCCACAGACCCAAGTCAATTATTTTTGAATTTTTTAGGTTTAGGGTGTGCTACGAGGTCGTACCTTTGATACAACATCCAGTGCTGGGACCTCCACAGCAAGCCATTTCCACAGCGCTGCACACCAAATCCAGGATGCCCTCAGAAACCGGCAGGGACCGCCACTCACGTTTCACTACTGCCTAGTACTGAATCCTACCTGACTTCTTGACACGACTCAAACTTGCCAAAGTCAACGTCAACTACAATAATCAAGCCACATATCTGCAACGTCACGAGGGAGCTGGCAAAAGTCCTGCTGCACGTTCGCCCGCCGCCGTGCAGCCCAATACGTGGTTTTTAACGTGATTTTTTGGACTTTTTTGGACTTGGGGCAAAATTCTGCACACTTTCGCGTGTTTCCATAATACGACAAGTTGCGCACGGTCTGCTCACATTCAAATACAGTGCTGCCAACAAATGACAGCATGCAACAAAAAAATCTTTCCTTGCAAGGGCACATTTTCGGCCATAACTCTTGAACGGCTGGTCAGATAGGGACACAATTTTCAGAGAATTTGCAGCTATTCATGCTCTTTCAACTGACGTAGCACTCAATATGAATTTACAAATTCGATTTTTCAGCGAATTTTTGGGTAGTCTGCCACCTTAAATGTCATATTTTACCTGAATATCTATCACGATTTTTGCACATAATCTCGGTTATCACCGTTTCAAGCCCGTACAAGAGGCCGTTTCCAATGATGATGATGATGATGATGATGATGATGATTTTTTTTTTTTTTTTTTTTTTTTTTGATCCCACCTTCCAACCCGGCAAATATTTTGATTTTGATAAAAACGATTCAAAGCCTCTCAATTATTTAGTACTACTTGATGTATATATAAGAATAATAACATTAGTTACACTTTCACACCAAACTAGCTCGGCGCAGCACCAATCACTGCAGGGGAACCCGACCCTCCACCATCGCCAACTCACGAAGCATGTGAACTGGACGATGACGGGCCGACCGAGCACCCCTGACACACAACACAGCGGAACGTAGCAGCGCGAAAGACACCCGACAACGATAATAACTCATCAACGACGAATAGCTACCTCCCGAAGATTGAGCTGTAAGGAGGCATCATGATGATGATGATTTTTTTTTTTTTGACGCGGAGGAAGTAATAGTTTAAATGAATCCAACGCAAAGATCGTTTTTCCATGAAATACAACAATTGAACACAATTACATGCTTAAAGGCATGAAAGCAACAAAACAGCAACAAAAGGGTAAGCGCCATACCAATCCCGCATGCACAGTCAGGACACAGCACGATACTTAACAAACTAGACCTGACTCGGCCACGGCAATCGAGACACCATGAAAACATCTCGCCGGATGGTGGTACCGTGACCGAGCCCCACGTATGCACAACACAGCAGCACGCAGCAAAGCAAAAGACAGCCGACAGCGGAGTAAACCAATGACCTGGGAATAGTGAGATCCCGATGACTCGGCCTGCATCTGGCATGATGATGATGATGATGATGATGATGATGATGATAGGAGCTATTGTTTGATGGGTCGTTAGATAGAGGCCGGTGTTTGTGAGACTGCAATCATTTAATGTTTCTTCCTTAGTGGTGTAGGTAGATTCTGTTTTGTAAGCATAGTAGGACTACTTTTGTTTTGTAAGTCAATCTCATTCTCCACGCTTTGCTGTCTTTTGGTTATGTTTTAAAGTAGTTTTTATGACCTGATGTTTGTTTTTTATATTTGTAGTTCTATTGTTGACATCTTTTGTCTTTTCTTTGGGTTTTAAAAGGTTAACTTCATCCTCGTGTTCCTATTGCCTTGTATTGGAATTTGCCCATAAAAGTGGCTACGGTGTGATAATGCATTTCTATAAATTATTTCGTGTTTTAACATTATTTTCAGAAAATTGCTCTTACAATACCTTGCGTTTCATATTCATAATATTGTTGCCCGTAAAAGCGGCTTGGCCACATGATGATGATGATGATGACATTATTTTCAGAAAATTGCTCTTACAATACCTTGCGTTATATATTCATAATATTGTTGCCCGTAAAAGCGGCTTGGTCACATGATGATGATGATGATGATGATGATGATGATGATGATGATGATGATCGAAGTGCCACCCTACCCTCTGGTCCTGGAGAGGATACCCGGCTCCTGGCTGATCTCGGTGGCAGCCAGCCAAGCAGTGTGCTTGACAGCTCGGAGGATTATGGAATGAATACAGAGCACCGCGCTGGTGGCGGCCAGGTGGATGTGGAATCAACCGCTCAGGCACGGTCGAGGCCTATCCCCAGCCCAGCGGATGCCGGTAGTGGAGTTGCGAGCGTAGCCAGGGATCCGTTTTCCGCGAGAATCATCGATGCCTACGAGGTCGTGGTAGGCTGGAGACGCAATCTGTTCATTATACCCCATGGATCCGCTGGTGCAGCCTTTGTTGACGAGCTCGCATCTCTGATCCTTGGGTTTGCGGATGACTCCGGTAAAAGAGATGTCGCATGGAGAGCTGTGTGCGTTGCTTGTCACCTTCTCTTGCAAAAACCACACAAATCAAAGATCATGAAAAACCATAGTGAGCATCTTCGCAGACGTCTCGTGCTGTGGAGAGATTGCGACATTCCACAGTTACTGAGCGAGTGCCTTTGTATCCAGGCGCACTTGCCGGCGTCGGGCGGAGGCTCTCCCAGGCCCGCCTCACAGGAGAAGAGTGACGTGGTGTTCGCTAATCTCGTTTTCAATGGAAAGATTTCTTCTGCTGTTCGCTACCTGGCGCCAAACGCTTCTGGTGGAGTCCTTTCCATGAACGACATTGTGGATGATACCACGGGAGAGACGGTCCGTGACGCCCTGTTGAAGAAACATCCGCCATCTGCTACACCGCCTGCCTCGGCTCTCTTGCCGGGTGATCCCGAGATTGTCAACCAGGTCATCTTTCAACAAATAACCCCTGAGCTAATAAAGAAAATCGGCCGAGGCATGCAGGGTTCCTCTGGACCGTCGGGCCTGGACGCTGAGGCGTGGTGCCGAATGCTGACGTGCTATGACGCCTCGTCAAGGCGTTTGTGTTCATCCCTTGCTGCCGCGGGGAGGTGCATATGTACCGAGCGCCTTGCCGGTTGCGCGATGATTGGATTTACATCCGCTCGCCTAATACCCCTCGATAAGAAACCTGGCGTGCGCCCCATCGCTGTGGGCGAAGTGTACCGGCGTATCATTGGTCGCGCCGTGATGTCAGTAGTGGAAAGTGATGTGCTGAGAGTAACAGCTCCTGTCCAACTCTGTGTGGGCGTTCCATCTGCCTGCGAAGCCGCCGTACACACAATGTCCCGTCTGTTCGCTGGCCCGGGGGTTGAGGGTGTCTTGCTTGTGGACGCCTCCAATGCATTTAATGCATTGAATAGGCAGGCTGCGCTACACAACATTCCGCGTCTCTGCCCCCCGCTTGCAACGGTGTTTCGTAACACGTATGGATCAGTTTCCCGCCTGTTTGTGTCTGGTGGAGGTGAAATCGAATCGCGTGAAGGCACGGCTCAGGGCGACCCACTGGCTATGGCAGCCTATGCTGTGGCGATCATGCCACTGGTCAGGCGCCTGGCTGCGACATGCCCCAGTGTTGTCCAATCTTGGTTCGCGGATGATGACTCGGGTGCAGGTCTTCTGGCTCGCCTTCGGAATTACTGGGATGAACTCCGGGCCATTGGCCCTGGTTATGGTTACTACCCGAACGCGTCCAAAACTGTTCTGATCACAAAGCCAGAGCATCTGGATAGGGCCAGAGAAATCTTCTTCGACAGTGGCATCCAGATTACTGCCGCTGGCGGCCGATTCCTCGGGGGCGCCCTAGGGTCAGAAGATTTCTGCCGCTCTTATATGGGGCAGTTGGCGGATAGATGGGCTGGTGACCTGCGCACCTTGTGTGAGATCGCCCAGACTCAACCTCATGCGGCGTATACCGTCTTCTCCAAGGCCCTGTCATCACGGTGGACTTACCACTTGCGCTCAATGCCGTTCTCGACAGGCGTTTTGGAGGCCTTGGATGAGATCCTCAGTGACCATTTCCTGCCGGCTTTGCTGGGTCATGGAATTGCGCAGGCCAGCCACCAACGTCGGCTAATGGCTTTGCCTGTCCGGCATGGGGGCCTCGCCGTCCCCATATTGTCGAAGACGGCGGCTGGGGAACATCAGGCCTCTGTCAGTGCCACTGATCCTCTGGTTCAGCTTGCGCTATCATCGCCTTCGCCTGACTGTGCTGGTGCATCACTGCCTCCGCCTGCGGGACCGCCTCTGCGTGATATTAACCAACCACCTATGGGACTACCCCCGCATCATTGTGCTAATATGTCACCGCCTCTGCCTGCTGGGTCGCCTTTGCCTGCCTGTGCTGATGCGTCGCTGCCTCGGCCTCCGCGGCCACCTCCGCCTGACTGTGCTGGTGCGTCGCTGCCTCCACCTGTGGGACGGCCCCTACCTGGCTTAGACCAACCGCCGGTGCGACTGCATTCGCCTGACCGTGCTGCCGTGTCACTGCCTCCGCCTGCGGAACCGCCTCCGCCTGACTGTGCTCGTGCGTCGCTGCCTCCGCCTGGTCTAGACCAGCCACATGTGCGACCGCCTCCGCCTGATTATGCTGGCGCGTTGTCGCCTCCACCTGCGGGTCCGCCTCCGCCTGATCTTGACCAACTACCTGATGCCGGATCGTTCTCTGCGCTGCGTGCGGAGCCTGTTGCCGTGGGATTAGGCGTCGAAGAGCCTGGCGAGACTAATCCTAGTGGTCCGTGTGGTGTCGCTGAGGCTGTTGCTGCGGTGCGTGCTGGGCTGCGCCGGGTGAGAGCACAGCGGGACCAGATTTCGCGTGGTGTGCAGGCAGAGATTGGCCCTGGACTGTCTCCGTGCCAGCGGCTACTGTTAGAAACAGCGGGTGAGAAAGGCACCTCCAGCTGGCTGACCGCCCAACCGTCATACAATCAGCCAGTAACCATACTCAATAAATCTGATTTCCGGGATGCTCTCTGCTTCCGATACGGTTTGGAGCTGGATGGCCTCCCTGAGACTTGTGTTTGTGGAGCAACTCTAACCACTGAGCATGCAATGGCTTGTCCTACTGGCGGCTACACCATCGCACGCCATAATGATGTTCGCGATTTGCTGGCGGGTGTACTGTCGGAGGTATTGCCTGACGTGGAGGTGGAGCCGGTGCTAGCGCCATTTGATGGGGAGGATCTTCCCCATCGTACAGCCAACAGGAAATCCGAAGCTCGCCTCGATGTGAGGGCGCGGGGTTTCTGGTCCAGGCAGCAGGAGGCTTTCTTTGATGTTCGGGTGACTCACCCAAAGCCAAACCTGCTGTCGCGTCCAGAAGTCCAGCGCCATCTCCAAAAGCATGAAGGCATGAAAAAGCGGGAATACGGAGCGCGTGTTGTGAATATAGACCGAGGCACATTCACCCCGTTGGTTTTCGCCACGAATGGCATGTGTGGCCGGGAGGCAGACCGCTTTCTCAAGTGTCTTGCAGCCCAGTATGTCGATAAACACAGTGACTTGGCCTACTCGCTGGTTATGGGTCGATTGCGGTGCCTGCTCTCGTTCACTTTACTCCGTTGGGCAGTGACCTGTTTTCGCGGCTGCCGTAGCTCCTACCAGAAAAAGTCAGTCAAGAATTTCAGGAGCTATTGTTTGATGGGTCGTTAGATAGAGGCCGGTGTTTGTGAGACTGCAATCATTTAATGTTTCTTCCTTAGTGGTGTAGGTAGATTCTGTTTTGTAAGCATAGTAGGACTACTTTTGTTTTGTAAGTCAATCTCATTCTCCACGCTTTGCTGTCTTTTGGTTATGTTTTAAAGTAGTTTTTATGACCTGATGTTTGTTTTTTATATTTGTAGTTCTATTGTTGACATCTTTTGTCTTTTCTTTGGGTTTTAAAAGGTTAACTTCATCCTCGTGTTCCTATTGCCTTGTATTGGAATTTGCCCATAAAAGTGGCTACGGTGTGATAATGCATTTCTATAAATTATTTCGTGTTTTAACATTATTTTCAGAAAATTGCTCTTACAATACCTTGCGTTTCATATTCATAATATTGTTGCCCGTAAAAGCGGCTTGGCCACATGATGATGATGATGATGATTTTTATTACTCTGTGTTCATTGCTTGTTTTTGTATTGATTTACTTCCTTGACTGCTTTTGTGTTTCATCATTTTCCGGTTGGTTTTGTGTTGATTTCCCCTGTTCACTTTACATATTGTAATGATATACATTTGCTTTGCCCGTAAAAGAGGCTTTTCTCATGATGATGATGATGATGATGATGATGATGATGATGATGATGATGATGGTGTAGTGGTGTAGTGGTGTAGGTAGATTTTGTTTTGTAAGCATAGTAGGACTACTTTTGTTTTGTAAGTCAATCTCATTCTCCACGCTTTGCTGTCATTTGGTTATGTTTTAAAGTAGTTTTTATGACCTGATGTTTGTTTTTTATATTTGTAGTTCGATTGTTGACATCTCTTGTCTTTTCTTTGGGTTAAAAGGTTAACTTCATCCTCGTTTTCTTATTGCCTTGTATTGGAATTTGCCCATAAAAGTGGCTACGGTGTGATAATGCATTTTTATATTTCGTGTTTTAACATTAATTTCAGAAAATTGCTCTTACAATACCTTGCGTTTTATATTCATAATATTGTTGCCCGTAAAAGCGGCTTGGTCACATGATGATGATGATGATGATGATGATTGATCCCACCTTCCAACCCGGCAAATATTTTGATTTTGATAAAAACGATTCAAAGCCTCTCAATTATTTAGTACTACTTGATGTATATTATATAAGAATAATAACATTAGTTACACTTTCACACCAAACTAGCTCGGCGCAGCACCAATCACTGCAGGGGAACCCGACCCTCCACCATCGCCAACTCACGAAGCATGTGAACTGGACGATGACGGGCCGACCGAGCACCCCTGACACACAACACAGCGGAACGTAGCAGCGCGAAAGACACCCGACAACGATAATAACTCATCAACGACGAATAGCTACCTCCCGAAGATTGAGCTGTAAGGAGGCAAAGGCGCCTGAGGAAGGCCGTGGATGCCGGCGCAGCAGCCCCATTCACGCAGCCCCATTCACGGAATGATGATGATGATGATGATGATGATGATGATGATGATGATGATGATGGCGGGTGTACTGTCGGAGGTATTGCCTGACGTGGAGGTGGAGCCGGTGCTAGCGCCATTTGATGGGGAGGATCTTCCCCATCGTACAGCCAACAGGAAATCCGAAGCTCGCCTCGATGTGAGGGCGCGGGGTTTCTGGTCCAGGCAGCAGGAGGCTTTCTTTGATGTTCGGGTGACTCACCCAAAGCCAAACCTGCTGTCGCGTCCAGAAGTCCAGCGCCATCTCCAAAAGCATGAAGGCATGAAAAAGCGGGAATACGGAGCGCGTGTTGTGAATATAGACCGAGGCACATTCACCCCGTTGGTTTTCGCCACGAATGGCATGTGTGGCCGGGAGGCAGACCGCTTTCTCAAGTGTCTTGCAGCCCAGTATGTCGATAAACACAGTGACTTGGCCTACTCGCTGGTTATGGGTCGATTGCGGTGCCTGCTCTCGTTCACTTTACTCCGTTGGGCAGTGACCTGTTTTCGCGGCTGCCGTAGCTCCTACCAGAAAAAGTCAGTCAAGAATTTCAGGAGCTATTGTTTGATGGGTCGTTAGATAGAGGCCGGTGTTTGTGAGACTGCAATCATTTAATGTTTCTTCCTTAGTGGTGTAGGTAGATTCTGTTTTGTAAGCATAGTAGGACTACTTTTGTTTTGTAAGTCAATCTCATTCTCCACGCTTTGCTGTCTTTTGGTTATGTTTTAAAGTAGTTTTTATGACCTGATGTTTGTTTTTTATATTTGTAGTTCTATTGTTGACATCTTTTGTCTTTTCTTTGGGTTTTAAAAGGTTAACTTCATCCTCGTGTTCCTATTGCCTTGTATTGGAATTTGCCCATAAAAGTGGCTACGGTGTGATAATGCATTTCTATAAATTATTTCGTGTTTTAACATTATTTTCAGAAAATTGCTCTTACAATACCTTGCGTTTCATATTCATAATATTGTTGCCCGTAAAAGCGGCTTGGCCACATGATGATGATGATGATGATGATGATGCTTTGCTGTGCCGCCAGGCGGAGTAGGGTGCTGCCTTTGGCCTCAACTTAATATAATGCTATTTTGGTTTTTTCCCCTTTTATTACTCTGTGTTCATTGCTTGTTTTTGTATTGATTTACTTCCTTGACTGCTTTTGTGTTTCATCATTTTCCGGTTGGTTTTGTGTTGATTTCCCCTGTTCACTTTACATATTGTAATGATATACATTTGCTTTGCCCGTAAAAGAGGCTTTTCTCATGATGCTTTGCTGTCATTTGGTTATGTTTTAAAGTAGTTTTTATGACCTGATGTTTGTTTTTTATATTTGTAGTTCTATTGTTGACATCTTTTGTCTTTTCTTTGGGTTAAAAGGTTAACTTCATCCTCGTTTTCTTATTGCCTTGTATTGGAATTTGCCCATAAAAGTGGCTACGGTGTGATAATGCATTTTAATATTTCGTGTTTTAACATTATTTTCAGAAAATTGCTCTTACAATACCTTGCGTTTTATATTCATAATATTGTTGCCCGTAAAAGCGGCTTGGTCACATGATGATGATGATGATGATGATGATGATGATGATGATGATGATGAAGCCACTTCTTTGGGCAAACAAAACACAATTTCCCAAGATGAAGGAGTGGAACCCTACACAAATAATAGTTTAAATGAATCCAACGCAAAGATCGTTTTTCCATGAAATACAACAATTGAACACAATTACATGCTTAAAGGCATGAAAGCAACAAAACAGCAACAAAAGGGTAAGCGCCATACCAATCCCGCATGCACAGTCAGGACACAGCACGATACTTAACAAACTAGACCTGACTCGGCCACGGCAATCGAGACATCATGAAAACATCTCGCCGGATGGTGGTACCGTGACCGAGCCCCACGTATGCACAACACAGCAGCACGCAGCAAAGCAAAAGACAGCCGACAGCGGAGTAAACCAATGACCTGGGAATAGTGAGATCCCGATGACTCGGCCTGCATCTGGCACAGTCTCTTGAGGAACACATTGCACAGCCTCCCACAACCACCATGCACAGAGAACACGAGAGGTGTGAAAGCGGCTCTTTCTACATTTGTGACTCTTGGCCCATATTCGTTCCACTTACGCCGCTCGTGCTGCTGGTACAATGCAGGAAGGGTTCTGGACCCGTAGGAAGGAGCATCTGGGCAAAATACCCTTACATCAAAAAAAGCTTCCTCCCCACGGGTCCAAAACCCTCGAGCGGCTATGTCCAGGCGCGCATCCTCTCGGCGGTTCGTTGACCGAAGAGGAAACCTCTCACCAGAAAGAGGTTGCAGCGCTGGTTCTGTCGAAACGGCAGTGCAGACTTCAGTCAATTCCCTCGCCAGCAGGTCACGTATCTCGTTATGACGAAGTGTCGGGAAGCCGCCCCTGGCGCAACATAGCTGATGCTCAACTGAGAACAGCTCACCACACACACAGGTTGCTGGTGTATTGGCTAGCGGCCATGCATATCTCAATGCCAGAGCATCCCGGAAGTCACGCTTGGTGAGACGAAAGCCATGCTCCGCCAGGGGCAGCACGCTCAGCCATGAGGATGATCCTTTCTCCGTGTGTTCTTCTATTCGTCGCTTCGTCATCTCATCGCTCGTGTCCACTATTTTGTTCCTGGCTGCCTTTGCGCGCTCCCGGTTTTCGGTGTGGACGACACGCTTTTTGTGACGCATTTCATCGATCATCCTCTGAAAGGGGGTACCAGCACCAGCAACATCAGCAGCCACATCCGGTCCAGGGTTTGAGTTGCCAGCGACCTCCCGCGGCTGCACCTCCGTTGCCGTCATCGTGGGAGTGGGAGACGCTCCACCACGGTCAGCAGTATCTGCAGAAGCCGGCACATCTCCAGCGAGAGAAATTGGATCGCTATCCTTAGCGAAATCGCCCAGAACCTCCTTCACCATAGGTCCGGACACTTGCTTGGAGCCCTGGTGCTCAAACCGTGGTCGAGTCGTGAGGTCCGGAAGGGCCATCCCACCATCCCGTGTCGGGAGCTTTAGAATATCAATGTCTTTCAGAGGCACGCTCGGTTGTCCCACGAGCTCCGGTAGAAGTGAGGAGTGAAGCTCCCGCTCCAACGGCGCCAAGTCCTCCGCAGAAACAGCCATAGTTCGAAACACATAGTTCCATCTGTTGACTAAGCCATGGGTCAACGCAGAGTATGCTGCATGCGGCTCTGATGCGGCATAATTTGCCAAAATCTCTGTATGTTTCACCCACTCTTCTACTTTTGTCTCTTTGAATTCTCCGAGGAATGCCTCAGTCCCGATAGCAGCGCCCAGATACTGTACGCCACGAGACTTGACGTGGATAGTTGTGTCACCAAAAGTCTCGGCAGCCAAGGACTCAAAGCCAGGCTTGACGAGTAGTTGCGTTTTTGTTTCGTTGATGTTGTAGCCGTATTTTTGGCCCTCTTCCTTAAGGAGGTTGTACCACTTTCGCAATGGGGAGAGCCCTCCGGCAGCTGCCGAGTCATCTGCAAACCATCCCTGGCACACATCTGCAACATTGGTTCCGACTGACTTGACGAGAGGGGTGAGAGCCGTGGCATAAATGGCCATCGCAAGAGGGTCACCCTGGGTTGTGCCCTCCTGTGACAATAAAGACTGGCCACCACGCACAAAGAGGGATGCAGGGTCTTGGTAAGTATTCAATGTTATTTGTGCTAGCGGGGGGCATACTCGAGCAATATTGTGCAATGCAGCGCGGCGATTCAAGCTATTGAAGGCATTGCGAGCATCGACTAGCAACACTGCCTCAGCCTTTTCCGAAGCAAAGGCAGCCGTCATTGAGTGCACCATAGCCTCCACCCCAGCCGGGATGCCCGTGCAGGCCTGAACTGGTCCGCAGGCTTGCATAATGTCGGGTTTCATCAGAAACAATGCCGCCTTGGAGCACAGTCTACGAAACACTTCACATACCCCTATTGGCCGAACGCCAGGGTTCTTGTTGAGGGCAATGAGTCTGCAAGCTGTGTACGGTGTGAGTGAGCCGGAGGGGACTGAGTCGGTACAGATCAAGCGTGTGAAGCACGCCACTGCCTCACGCAGATCAGTAGATGCACCTTTGTAACATGTGCATAGCCGCCGCCAAGCATCCGCGTCCAGGCCGGAAGGACCCGCAGAACCATGCAGAGAAAGGGCAGTGCGTTTGATCAACTCACCATTGACGCTGGCGAAGTAGATACTGCTGACATTGCCCGCCTCCTCCTGAAGCAGGATGTCCGGTGCTGCCGGTGCCGACCCCGGATGCTTCCCGACGAGAATTTCACGGACTGACTGGGATTGATGAGAATCAGAAATGATGTCGTCCATGCCCAAGACCGGTTTATCACACTTGGGCTTGGTTGCATTATCCAGCATTCTCAGTGCGCAGTGAACTCGGCCCTGTTCCATCAAGTGGCCAAACTCATGAGCAGGGTCTTCGCCACGCCTGGATCTCCGATTCTGCGATGTCTTGAGCATATGCTGAATAGTTCGACCCTCCTGCACTAGCTCCATATAGGAACCCTGGATCCATAAATTTAGTCTGCGACGAGTGTGGTCAGAGCACTCTGCGGCAGGGCAATTCCGACCTACTCGCTGGAGCACCAACGCCGGAAGCAGGAAGAAACGATATAGAGCAGTGGCTTCCGCTCCTCGGGACGAATTGAACTTTTGAAGTTCTGACGTGAGTGTCCGAACAAACTCTTTGCCAACACTGCCGGTCGGAGCCCGGAAGAGGTTCTTTTCCCAACTCGCCACCTCCTGATAGATGTCAGCCATGTCAAAAGGCATGGAGACCCGAGGGGTGGTGGGAACTGGAGAGGCAGCGTCCGGCTGGCTCGAGCCAAGCACCTGCGAAAATGGATCCACATCCGCATGACCAGAACCCGTAGCCTGCAAATCGATATTCCCCGTAGATGGGCATAGCTGGGGTTGGGATGAGATAAGAGTGGACCGTGAGTCATCCTCCCCATGCACTGCCTGTTGTACAGTACCCCCAGCGCCCGAATCCACACTCATCAGTGGCGCACCAAAGTCAGATTCCTCCAAACTGGTAAGCAAGTCAACCTGAGATGCTGTCGGAATCAATGCAGTTGCAGCAGAGGTGCCACTCTGAATAATCTGGGGCTGAGAGCTCGGGACCCCAGGCACCGAAGCAACATTACGACAGGTGCCAAGTCGACCCCTCCCAGGATAGCAGTTACTACAAACTCTGCCAGCCCTGACACAAGCGCATCGTATGCACGTACCCCCTGCTTGGCAGCGACAACATGGCACCGCGCTGGCTAGACCGCACTCGACTATGTCACTTGGGGAGAATGGCGAGGAATCAGAGCTGGGATGAATCCCAAGTGGGTGATCTACACGCAGCCAGGAGTCGACATCGCGCCTGCCACTGCCACAACCCCCATCTGCAGATGCAGTGGATTCATCAGAGCTATCCTCCGGTGATATGTTTCGCTGAGATGGCTGGCTGGCTGAACATCCTCCACCACCACTGACCACAATACCAGCGCCAACAGCGCCAGCAGGCTGCGAGGCGATGGATTCAGTTTGGTTGTGACAAAGGCTAGGGGTAGCTCTACCAGGGTAGCAGTCCACACAGCGCTTCTTCGCACGAACACATCTGCATCTAACACATTTGCGACCAATCTGGCAGTTGCAGCACGGCATCGCGACAGAACTGGCAGGGATAGGAGGTGTGAGGATGACTGAGGTGACGACTGCATCAGGACTGTACGACCAGAGTCACCAATCGTGTCAGAAACTGCCTCCAGCAGCAAGGCAGTCACACTCCTCTCATGATGATGATGATGATGATGATGATGATGATGATGATGATGATGATGATGATGATGATGATGATTCGGATGCGCTTGCGGAGGTCGGTTGGACTTTTGGCTGCTCTGGTTGGAGGAAGAAGCTTGCTTGGCTGCTGAGCTGCTTGATTGCGATGATGATGATGATCATGGCTGCCGTAGCTCCTACCAGAAAAAGTCAGTCAAGAATTTCAGGAGTTATTGTTTGATGGGTCGTTAGATAGAGGCCGGTGTTTGTGAGACTGCAATCATTTAATGTTTCTTCCTTAGTGGTGTAGGTAGATTCTGTTTTGTAAGCATAGTAGGACTACTTTTGTTTTGTAAGTCACTCTCATTCTCCACGCTTTGCTGTCATTTGGTTATGTTTTAAAGTAGTTTTTATGACCTGATGTTTGTTTTTTATATTTGTAGTTCGATTGTTGACACCTTTTGTCTTTTCTTTGGGTTAAAAGGTTAACTTCATCCTCGTTTTCTTATTGCCTTGTATTGGAATTTGCCCATAAAAGTGGCTACGGTGTGATAATGCATTTTTATATTTCGTGTTTTAACATTATTTTCAGAAAATTGCTCTTACAATACCTTGCGTTTTATATTCATAATATTGTTGCCCGTAAAAGCGGCTTGGTCACATGATGATGATGATTTTTTTTTTTTTTTTTTTGATGATGATGAAGCCACTTCTTTGGGCAAACAAAACACAATTTCCCAAGATGAAGGAGTGGAACCCTACACAAATAATAGTTTAAATGAATCCAACGCAAAGATCGTTTTTCCATGAAATACAACAATTGAACACAATTACATGCTTAAAGGCATGAAAGCAACAAAACAGCAACAAAAGGGTAAGCGCCATACCAATCCCGCATGCACAGTCAGGACACAGCACGATACTTAACAAACTAGACCTGACTCGGCCACGGCAATCGAGACATCATGAAAACATCTCGCCGGATGGTGGTACCGTGACCGAGCCCCACGTATGCACAACACAGCAGCACGCAGCAAAGCAAAAGACAGCCGACAGCGGAGTAAACCAATGACCTGGGAATAGTGAGATCCCGATGACTCGGCCTGCATCTGGCACAGTCTCTTGAGGAACACATTGCACAGCCTCCCACAACCACCATGCACAGAGAACACGAGAGGTGTGAAAGCGGCTCTTTCTACATTTGTGACTCTTGGCCCATATTCGTTCCACTTACGCCGCTCGTGCTGCTGGTACAATGCAGGAAGGGTTCTGGACCCGTAGGAAGGAGCATCTGGGCAAAATACCCTTACATCAAAAAAAGCTTCCTCCCCACGGGTCCAAAACCCTCGAGCGGCTATGTCCAGGCGCGCATCCTCTCGGCGGTTCGTTGACCGAAGAGGAAACCTCTCACCAGAAAGAGGTTGCAGCGCTGGTTCTGTCGAAACGGCAGTGCAGACTTCAGTCAATTCCCTCGCCAGCAGGTCACGTATCTCGTTATGACGAAGTGTCGGGAAGCCGCCCCTGGCGCAACATAGCTGATGCTCAACTGAGAACAGCTCACCACACACACAGGTTGCTGGTGTATTGGCTAGCGGCCATGCATATCTCAATGCCAGAGCATCCCGGAAGTCACGCTTGGTGAGACGAAAGCCATGCTCCGCCAGGGGCAGCACGCTCAGCCATGAGGATGATCCTTTCTCCGTGTGTTCTTCTATTCGTCGCTTCGTCATCTCATCGCTCGTGTCCACTATTTTGTTCCTGGCTGCCTTTGCGCGCTCCCGGTTTTCGGTGTGGACGACACGCTTTTTGTGACGCATTTCATCGATCATCCTCTGAAAGGGGGTACCAGCACCAGCAACATCAGCAGCCACATCCGGTCCAGGGTTTGAGTTGCCAGCGACCTCCCGCGGCTGCACCTCCGTTGCCGTCATCGTGGGAGTGGGAGACGCTCCACCACGGTCAGCAGTATCTGCAGAAGCCGGCACATCTCCAGCGAGAGAAATTGGATCGCTATCCTTAGCGAAATCGCCCAGAACCTCCTTCACCATAGGTCCGGACACTTGCTTGGAGCCCTGGTGCTCAAACCGTGGTCGAGTCGTGAGGTCCGGAAGGGCCATCCCACCATCCCGTGTCGGGAGCTTTAGAATATCAATGTCTTTCAGAGGCACGCTCGGTTGTCCCACGAGCTCCGGTAGAAGTGAGGAGTGAAGCTCCCGCTCCAACGGCGCCAAGTCCTCCGCAGAAACAGCCATAGTTCGAAACACATAGTTCCATCTGTTGACTAAGCCATGGGTCAACGCAGAGTATGCTGCATGCGGCTCTGATGCGGCATAATTTGCCAAAATCTCTGTATGTTTCACCCACTCTTCTACTTTTGTCTCTTTGAATTCTCCGAGGAATGCCTCAGTCCCGATAGCAGCGCCCAGATACTGTACGCCACGAGACTTGACGTGGATAGTTGTGTCACCAAAAGTCTCGGCAGCCAAGGACTCAAAGCCAGGCTTGACGAGTAGTTGCGTTTTTGTTTCGTTGATGTTGTAGCCGTATTTTTGGCCCTCTTCCTTAAGGAGGTTGTACCACTTTCGCAATGGGGAGAGCCCTCCGGCAGCTGCCGAGTCATCTGCAAACCATCCCTGGCACACATCTGCAACATTGGTTCCGACTGACTTGACGAGAGGGGTGAGAGCCGTGGCATAAATGGCCATCGCAAGAGGGTCACCCTGGGTTGTGCCCTCCTGTGACAATAAAGACTGGCCACCACGCACAAAGAGGGATGCAGGGTCTTGGTAAGTATTCAATGTTATTTGTGCTAGCGGGGGGCATACTCGAGCAATATTGTGCAATGCAGCGCGGCGATTCAAGCTATTGAAGGCATTGCGAGCATCGACTAGCAACACTGCCTCAGCCTTTTCCGAAGCAAAGGCAGCCGTCATTGAGTGCACCATAGCCTCCACCCCAGCCGGGATGCCCGTGCAGGCCTGAACTGGTCCGCAGGCTTGCATAATGTCGGGTTTCATCAGAAACAATGCCGCCTTGGAGCACAGTCTACGAAACACTTCACATACCCCTATTGGCCGAACGCCAGGGTTCTTGTTGAGGGCAATGAGTCTGCAAGCTGTGTACGGTGTGAGTGAGCCGGAGGGGACTGAGTCGGTACAGATCAAGCGTGTGAAGCACGCCACTGCCTCACGCAGATCAGTAGATGCACCTTTGTAACATGTGCATAGCCGCCGCCAAGCATCCGCGTCCAGGCCGGAAGGACCCGCAGAACCATGCAGAGAAAGGGCAGTGCGTTTGATCAACTCACCATTGACGCTGGCGAAGTAGATACTGCTGACATTGCCCGCCTCCTCCTGAAGCAGGATGTCCGGTGCTGCCGGTGCCGACCCCGGATGCTTCCCGACGAGAATTTCACGGACTGACTGGGATTGATGAGAATCAGAAATGATGTCGTCCATGCCCAAGACCGGTTTATCACACTTGGGCTTGGTTGCATTATCCAGCATTCTCAGTGCGCAGTGAACTCGGCCCTGTTCCATCAAGTGGCCAAACTCATGAGCAGGGTCTTCGCCACGCCTGGATCTCCGATTCTGCGATGTCTTGAGCATATGCTGAATAGTTCGACCCTCCTGCACTAGCTCCATATAGGAACCCTGGATCCATAAATTTAGTCTGCGACGAGTGTGGTCAGAGCACTCTGCGGCAGGGCAATTCCGACCTACTCGCTGGAGCACCAACGCCGGAAGCAGGAAGAAACGATATAGAGCAGTGGCTTCCGCTCCTCGGGACGAATTGAACTTTTGAAGTTCTGACGTGAGTGTCCGAACAAACTCTTTGCCAACACTGCCGGTCGGAGCCCGGAAGAGGTTCTTTTCCCAACTCGCCACCTCCTGATAGATGTCAGCCATGTCAAAAGGCATGGAGACCCGAGGGGTGGTGGGAACTGGAGAGGCAGCGTCCGGCTGGCTCGAGCCAAGCACCTGCGAAAATGGATCCACATCCGCATGACCAGAACCCGTAGCCTGCAAATCGATATTCCCCGTAGATGGGCATAGCTGGGGTTGGGATGAGATAAGAGTGGACCGTGAGTCATCCTCCCCATGCACTGCCTGTTGTACAGTACCCCCAGCGCCCGAATCCACACTCATCAGTGGCGCACCAGAGTCAGATTCCTCCAAACTGGTAAGCAAGTCAACCTGAGATGCTGTCGGAATCAATGCAGTTGCAGCAGAGGTGCCACTCTGAATAATCTGGGGCTGAGAGCTCGGGACCCCAGGCACCGAAGCAACATTACGACAGGTGCCAAGTCGACCCCTCCCAGGATAGCAGTTACTACAAACTCTGCCAGCCCTGACACAAGCGCATCGTATGCACGTACCCCCTGCTTGGCAGCGACAACATGGCACCGCGCTGGCTAGACCGCACTCGACTATGTCACTTGGGGAGAATGGCGAGGAATCAGAGCTGGGATGAATCCCAAGTGGGTGATCTACACGCAGCCAGGAGTCGACATCGCGCCTGCCACTGCCACAACCCCCATCTGCAGATGCAGTGGATTCATCAGAGCTATCCTCCGGTGATATGTTTCGCTGAGATGGCTGGCTGGCTGAACATCCTCCACCACCACTGACCACAATACCAGCGCCAACAGCGCCAGCAGGCTGCGAGGCGATGGATTCAGTTTGGTTGTGACAAAGGCTAGGGGTAGCTCTACCAGGGTAGCAGTCCACACAGCGCTTCTTCGCACGAACACATCTGCATCTAACACATTTGCGACCAATCTGGCAGTTGCAGCACGGCATCGCGACAGAACTGGCAGGGATAGGAGGTGTGAGGATGACTGAGGTGACGACTGCATCAGGACTGTACGACCAGAGTCACCAATCGTGTCAGAAACTGCCTCCAGCAGCAAGGCAGTCACACTCCTCTCATGATGATGATGATGATGATGATGATGATGATGATGATGATGATGATGATGATTCGGATGCGCTTGCGGAGGTCGGTTGGACTTTTGGCTGCTCTGGTTGGAGGAAGAAGCTTGCTTGGCTGCTGAGCTGCTTGATTGCTGTTTGGTCTGGAGTTGACTGGAGCAGCTGTTATATCTTCAAGTTGGCTAGGTTGGCAGTGTCCTGCCATTGGATGAAGTCTCCTGGTCCAGGTGTGGTCGAATCCTTAGCGCAAGGGCTGAGTCGTGCGTTGCGCCAAGCTGGATTAGCTACACCGCTGCATCACGCGCTGAGGTGAAGTGCTTGCGCCACTCATGGGCGCTTATTAGTGACGGATGTTTCTCCTGCTGTTGCTGGTCCAGGTCGTGGCACTTGCCTTGCCGGGCTGTCACCAGGGGTCTGCGCTATCCGTGTTCCGCGCTGACTGGGTGGTTGGCCTGATGCCTTGCTGTAGGTGCCAGACGGGCAGGGCATGTACACGATGTTCGTGTGTGAAGGCTGGGAGAGTTTGTAGCGATTGCTACCCGAGTAGGTCTACGCCCAGCACTTGCTGTAATGTGTCTGCAGCTGCCACTGCCAGAGTGCTACGCAGCCGACCACCGCCTATCGCCAGTGCTGGTGTGGACCCAGCTCTCTCTTGTGGTGTGGATGGTGCAAGTCTACAGTCGCGGCCTCCCGTTATTCATTCTGTCTCTCGGGATTTGGCACCTCCTCTCACCGTGGCAAGTGCTTTTGATGCCTCTGTTAATAGCAGCCAGGAAGGTGATGGCGGCTCTAGTGAGAATGCCTCCGGCTCTAGAGCCTCCGGCTCTAGTGAGAATGGCGAGGAGGGTGATGAGTGCTCCCCACACCTTGCCACGGTCAATCGAAGTGCGACCCCTGATCGTCCTCACGGAATAGATGTGACATCACCACCTCCTGCCAATATCTCTGCGGTCGGGGCAGAGCATGAATCTCCTGGAGGTGATACATTGTTCTTGGCTGGTCTTGCTGACAGTCAACGCCCAGTGAATGCAACATCGCGCTTGGAGGATGCAAGTGTAAGGGACCATTTCGTGCAGTCGGTGAAGGCAGCATATGAGGTAGTGGTCACGTGGAGGCGCAACCTATTCATTGTTCCTCATGGCTCGGCCGGCATTCTATTTGTTGGGGAATTGTCTCGGCTCATTAATTGTTTTGCTGATGGCTCAGATATACGGTGTGTGGCCTGGAGAGCTGTATCAGTTGCCTGCCACCTCCTGCTACAGCAGCCACACGACTCGAGACTGCAATGCAATCAGGCGGATCATCTGCGCCGCCGTATGGGTCTATGGCAACGAGGAGCCATCAAGGAACTAGTCGAGGAGTGTGCCTGCTTTCAGGCTCATCTTCCCAGGCGTGTCCCTACGGCACCGGACCGCCCAGAGGAACTGGATGACGTCAAGTTCAGCAGGCCGGTGTTCTCGGGACGCATCCATTCAGCCATCAGGTATCTGGACCCGGCATCCTCTGGAAGGGTTCTGGGAATGGATGAAATTGGGAATCCGTCCACAGGTGCTACAGTTCGTGAGGTATTGCTGGAGAAGCACCCCATCGCGACTCAGCCTTCCGAAGATGTCCTCCTTCCTGGTGAGCCGGCCGAAGCCAACAACATCTTGTTCCAGAGAATCACACCGGAGCTGATTCGTAAATTAAGCCGGCGGATGCACGGATCGTCGGGCCTGTCCGGCCTGGATTCTGATGCATGGTGTAGAATGCTGACGTGTTTTAAGAAGGCTTCAGATACTCTCTGCTCTGCATTGGCTACTGCCGCACAATGTCTGTGCACGGTGACCGTGGAGCCAGAATCAATGTTGGGGTTTACATCGGCTCGCCTGATTCCACTCGACAAACAACCAGGTGTGCGCCCAATCGCGGTCGGTGAGGTGCATAGGAGACTGATCTGCAGAGCTATTGCGAGGATCACGGAACACGACGTCCTCCGCGTAACTGCCCCCCACCAGACATGTGTTGGTGTTCCATCAGCCTGCGAAGCCTCAGTTCACGCAATGACGTCCATGTTCGCTGGACCAAATACGGAAGGAGTATTGTTGGTCGACGCATCAAATGCGTTCAACTCGCTTAATCGTCAGGCCGCACTCCATAACGTTCCCCACATTTGCCCTGCTCTAGGCAAAGTGTTTGCCAACACCTACAGCTCGCCAATTCGCCTTTTCGTTGCTGGTGGCGGTGATATATTGTCACAGGAAGGGACATGCCAAGGGGACCCATTGGCAATGGCAGTGTATGCTGTTGCCACAGCACCTCTGGTGAAGCACCTGGCAGCGGCTTGCCCGTCGGTCGTCCAGTCCTGGTATGCAGATGACGATGCGGCGGCGGATAGACTCCTGCAGCTCCGACAGTACTGGGATACTCTCGAACAGGCTGGCCGCGGATATGGTTACCACGCCAATGCAGCCAAGACCATCCTCGTTACGAAGCCAGAGCACCTCGATCGAGCGAGAGAGGTGTTTGACGGTACCGAGGTGACTATATCAGCCGAAGGAGCCCGATACTTGGGCGGTGTGCTGGGATCGGCCAGGTATACCGAAGAATGTATATCCGCAAAGTCGCGTTGCTGGGCACAAGAACTCAAGTCTCTGGCTGGACTGGCGAGGACCCAGCCACACGCGGCATACGTGGTGTTAACCAAGGGTCTGGCTGGCCTGTGGCAATACCATCGAGTCCGTGCCACACAGCACAGCCCTGAGGTTCTTCAGGTACCTGGCCAGGTTATCGATTCAGAGCTTTTGCCAGCTCTCCTGGGCCATGAGTTCGACCCCAATAGCTCACAGCGGGAGCTTCTGTCTCTGCCAACGAGATGTGGTGGTCTTGCTGTGCCGATTCTGCCTTCCCTGGCGCCTGTGGAGTATGCGGCCTCAACAAAGATCACTGAGCCGTCCGTGCGCCTGATTTTACCGCCAGATACATTAACGCCTCCAGAAGAGGCACCTGCTGCTCCATACCAGTCCTCCACACAGCCTCTGACCGTTGCGGGCGCGGAACAGCCTCACAACGTTCGGGGCTATTCTCCCGGGTTGATTCTATCGTCATCTCTACCCGATGATTTCCGCCTACATCCTGTACCACGGCCGGGGATCACTAGCCTGGATGACGCAGCCGGAGGCTCGGGCGCCGATGTTACCCTTGATGCCATCGGGGATGTTCGGAAGCGGGCACGTCAGTCACGTCAGCAGCGGCAAAAGAAACAGGATGAAAGAGTGGCACAGTTGCGCCCCATGCTACCGCCGGCGCAACAGCTTTTGTTGGAAACGGCTGGTGAGAAGGGTGTTTCAAATTGGTTATCCTCCATGCCGTCTTTCATAACGCCCAGTTCAATCCTGAACAAATCGGATTTTCGTGATGCTGTTTGTATTCGATATGGTTTGTCATTGGAGGGAGTGTCCAGTTCCTGTATTTGTGGGCAAGACATGACAATAGATCATGCCATGAGTTGCCCGGCGGGTGGTTACCCAATTGCAAGACATAACGAGATCCGGGACATTCTGTCAGAAGCTATTCGGGAAATCCTACCAGATGTGGAGAAGGAGCCTCTTCTCAAGCCGTTCGAAGGAGAAACACTACCACATCGAACTGCGAACCGGTCTTTGGAGGCGCGTCTGGATATCAGGGCGCGGGGCTTCTGGACCCGGCAGCAGGATGCCTTTTTTGATGTACGGGTAACACACCCGAAGGCAAGCCTGCTGTCGCGTACAGACGTCCTGCGTCAGCTGAAGACCCATGAACAGGCCAAAAAGAGAGAATATTGTGCCCGTGTAAATATTGTAGAGAGAGCATCATTTACACCGTTAGTTTTTTCAACTTCAGGCATGTGTGGGCCAGAGGGGTCTCGTTTTTTGAAAAATTTGGTATCGCTTGTTGTTGAGAAAAATCCTGAGTTACATTATTCTGTAGTCATGGGGCAACTTCGATCTGTATTGTCGCTGTGTTTGCTCCGCTGGTGTATTACCTGCATACGTGGTTCGCAGGCATCATACAAGCGCCAGCGCCACAGCTTTTTAACAAGCTGCCATACCCTTAGAGCACGTTGATGTGTACGGGTGTCTTATGTTTGTTCTTTTATTTTCCATTATGAGCAGGTCTTCTCCGATTGGTGGCCCCATGCCCCATGCTCATTGTGTTCAACTGCACTTTGCGTTCCTTTTTATATTGAGTTCCAGTGCACTTTGTGTTCATTTTCCTCTCTTTTTCATTCTATTTGAATTTTGATGTATTGCGTTTTTGCTTGCCCGTACAAGAGGCTGTTCAAATGATGATGATGATGATGATGATGATGATGATCGTTATGTTAAGTCCCGGTTTCGCTCAGTCAGTAGAGCAAGCGGTTACAGTAATGGATAAGGGTTATCATACAGAATTGCACACTTATTCCGAGAGAGAGAGAAAGAGTTCTCCAGCATGAATCTAAGAGGTAGGAACTGATCTTAATCGGCAAGAAACTAATCCCGTAGGAAACTAGAAAGGCAGCAGCTTTTATAGGGTGAGTAAGTAAGCTAGCCTATGGTCAGGGGATACGTAGAGCAGAGAGAAGTAAGAAGAAAGGTCAAACTACAAGGTACATGATTGTGTGGGCAGAAGAATGGGAAAGGTCGGGACATGGCACCTGTGCAAGAGGAATACGTTGTAGAGGAAGAACTGAATAGAAGGGTGTACAATACATCGTATACATGTAGGCGTGCAATAATACCAGGAGGACAACTGTTGAAAGGGGGAATTAGGATGTATGGACAGCTGTTAGTGTAGATAACTAAAAGTGCGGCTGAAAGTGAAATGCATCAAAAGGTCTCCAGTGTGCAGCTACTGTGCTATCTAAGGTCAACCTCGAAAGTGTGTGGGAACAATAGATGAATACAGCGCATAGTATAGTATTAGTAGAGTGCATGTAAAAGAGGATAGAAGGTGAGGCTGGTGTAACAAGTCAAGTACATGTGCATTTCATATAATGTATGTATTCCTATCTAACATAGCCCTCCCCTTTGCGGGCGCATGTCCTCATGCGAAGAAAAGTAAGAGGGGACATGTACATGTACATGCATTGCAGCAAACAGAAAAGTACAAGGCAGTACTAGTAGTATAACTATAAGACAATGACATGAAGAAAGAAAAAGAATGAGTAGCTGGCGGGGTGGGGTACTTCAGAGGGAGTGGGTGTGATGAGGAATGATGAGTGTGTGTAGAAGAGCTGGATTGTTGTAAGGTATGATTGTATTGTACTTTGTAGCTGTGGAGTGTGGCACGGGTGGATATGATCATGGATTCGTGTAATGTAATTTGTAATCATGGATTGTCATGTGTGGCAGGACAGTATGGCTTATTATTATTATTATTATTTATTCATATTTTACTAGGGCAGTCCCCACAGACCTATGGTCCTCCTACAGGGTGCCCTAGCCACGTGAAGATAGCGGAGCGAAATGCAGCAGGTAGGGATATGGTGCGAATCGCGGCAGGGAGGGCGTTCCATCGGTCAGCTCCAAGATAAGATACAGAGTGATAGCCAAAATACAATCTGGCATGGGGCAGTACCAGGCCGAGCAATTCCTGAGAACGGGTAATTCTAGCAGTGCGGGATAATGAGACAGCACGAGGAGTGAAAAGTCGGCAAAAAAGGGGGGAAGCTTGGTAGACTGAGAATAAAGTAGGGACCCTGTGTGAAAAATGTAAATGTGTGAAGGACCTGTCTCTCTGTGGAGCGGTAAAATGTATAATGTTCACGTCTCAATTTTGGACGGTTAAAAAGGGATGTGTAAAAAAATCGCGTCACTCTTGGGGACGGTAAAACTGGGAAAGTATACTCGCACATCATGTGGCGGTATATCATGTTACATGGATTTGTGAGTTGAGTGCGTGCGTGCAGGGTATACAGTATTTGGCGTCTGTTCAAGGGCAGGGACTGGTACATGGTGACTGCTGATCCAGCAAACTGATTGCATGGTCTGTATGTGGTTGACATGGTCTGTATCAGTGTATGGGTAATGAAGATGCTAGGAAGCTGTGTTGTCAGAAACTTGTGAAAGCTGTTGTGCTTGAGTGTGGCCATTGTAAAATGTTGAGTGATCCAGAACTACATGTAGTTACAGTACTGTGCACTGTGTACTGTATGCATCTGTATGTAAGATAGACTTTTGATAGAATGATGGGGCTGGGAGTGGGATGGGTTGAATGATGCGACTTGAGAGTGTGAAAAAATGGACTGGAACAACTATGCCTATGATAGCGGAAAGACAGCGAATAAACTAGCGAGGGATAGCGTAGTTTGTATGATATGGTTGGCACAGTGAAACGACTTACTAGATATTTCCGTAGATGAGGTTGAAGAGTTTCTCGTAATAGGTTCAGGAAGGAGAATCAACGTTGACAGACACTGCGTGCGATTGGTCAGACATAGCGCTATGAGGTAGGGGATTGTCCACGTACTCAGCATAAGCCTTCATTATCATCTTGCGAATCTTCTTGCCTACGTGCTTGCCATGGCACAGCATTGTTGACAGCCAGACATACCACTAAAGTGACGAAGAAGACTGGGACGAACTTCATCTTGACGAATAGGATTAGGAGGAGAAAAACTTGGGCAATAAAATACTCGCTACGATTGAATACGGAAATCTCAGGTCGTCGTGTCGTTCAGAACCGCTGTTGGGGGCCAAATGTTAAGTCCCGGTTTCGCTCAGTCGGTAGAGCAAGCGGTTACATTAATGGATAATGGTTATCATACAGAATTGCACACTTATTCAGAGAGAGAGAGAAAGAGTTCTCAGGTAATACACTGTAGTCTAGCATGACACTAATCCACAGGGAACTGATCTGCGGAGAGCTGGTCTTAATCGGCAAGAAACTAATCCCGTTGGAAACTAGAAAGGCAGCAGCTTTTATAGGGTGAGTAAGTAAGCTAGCCTATGGTCAGGGGATACGTAGAGCAGAGAGAAGTAAGAAGAAAGGTCAAACTACGAGGTACATGATTGTGTGGGCAGAAGAATGGGAAAGGTCGGGACATGGCACCTGTGCAAGAGGAATACGTTGTAGAGGAAGAACTGAATAGAAGGGTGTACAATACATCGTATACATGTACTTGTAGGTGTGCAATAATACCAGGAGGACAACTGCTGAAAGGGGAATTAGGATGTACATGTATGTACAGCTATTAGTGTAGATAACTAAAAGGGTGGCTGAAAGTGAAATGCATCAAAAGGTCTCCAGTGTGCTATCTAAGGTCAACCTCGTAAGTGTGTGGGAACAATACATGAATACAGCGCATAGTATAGTATTAGTAGTGCATGTAAAAAGAGGATAGAAGGTGAGGCTGGTGTAACAAGTCAAGTACATGTGCATGTCATAATGTATGTATTCCTATCTAACAATGGTTCTGCCAATTGCACTGCTTTTCGAGCAGAATCTGCCACCTTTTCGAGCAGAATCCGCCGGTCTTGCGACCATTTGAACCATATGGGTGTTAGCCCTGGTTCTGACCCTCATTATACTACATGACTTGTACTAGGGAGTTGTTTGAGTCTTCTTGGGTTCTTTTCTTGAAGAATAGGTTGGAGGGACTTCGGCGATACTTGGGTAATTGTGTATTGCTCCCTACGCGGGAGCTTGCGCTATTCCTGCCGACTTGAATTCTCACTCGACTCACTCACGACTGCCATCCAGAGCACGCGAGAAGTCCATCGAACCTTCGACTCGGCAAACCTGCAAGAAAGCGCCACTCCCTGCTCAATACACAGTGTTTCGGGGAATTCACCCCTCATCAGTTGAGCTTGAGTAGGCTGAGGAAGATTGTGCCTGAAGAGCACCACTTACCCATGTATAGTGCTCTCCAGGCACAAACATCACCAGGGATACGAACAGAGACGCTTCGTTTCCAGCGCGACAAACACCTCGTGAACCACAGAGAGCAGCGTGAGTCAGTGTCGCCCATGGAGGTGCTGAACAAACGCTGAGGACCGTTGGCCATTCACAACATTGTTGCCTCCAAACCATCTAATTCGCAACCCCCCCCCCCCCCCCCCCCCCCCGCCGGGACAACAATGTGAAGAAGAGGTTGGTGCGACTTCGGCGATGCTTGTCTAATTGTGTGTTGCTCCCTACGTGGGAGCTTGCGCTATTCCTGCCGACTTGAATTCTCACTTGACTGACTCACGAGAGTCAGTCAGACTGACCAGTGAGAATTTAAGTCGGCAGGAATAGCGCAAGCTCTCACGTCGTGACTGGATTTCATTGAGCAACTCTGTACTGTAACCTCTCTATTATCGTAAGATAAACCTTGTTTTTGGGAACTCGTGGCCTGGCACGAGGAAAACATGGATGCAGTGAATGGGATTTTCGGTCTGTGACCACTTGCTGGTGAGCTGATCTACTCACCTCTAGGCTCCGGCGGATTATGCTCGTGAAATCATGGAATTATGCTTTCATGGGTGCTCGCATTATGCTCGGAAAATTCAAAATTATGCTTTGGTGATGTTCCGACGCGGCCATGGATAGGCCTTCACCACGTCGGAACACCCCGTCTACACGCTGGTGTTAATCAATATTTTGCACACCAACCTCGTCTACAGTCTACAGAGAGCACCTTCTCACGACAGTGTCATGGTGGTGGCAGTAACTGTTGTCACGTGACGAGCTGAGAGAGGGACGCCATGGGCAGAAGTTGGAAAAAGAAAAGAAAAGAGTTAAAAAAAGAAAGGTAAGAAGAACAATTCAGAGCAAACGCTACAAAGTGTATAAGGAGTGAGTGTCAAGAAGAAGACATCCAGGAACGAACAAATAATACACGGCTGACATTGCAATGGCAGCCATTCAAGCCATCTGGGTCGGTGACGTGTCTTCACGTTGACGCTGCGGCTGGGCGGAGCTCCCCACCGCCAGGTGCGGAGTCATTCAGTTCTAAGTCCGGCTGCATGATTGTTCTACTGTTAGTATTGATCAAGCATGACATCACCTGATCATGAACACAATGAGCAGTCTGATCGTGGGTACGGGTAGACACAATCAGACTGCACATGTATATGTCATGTCCATGATGACCAGGGAGTCGTGAAATACCTGTATTTTTCTGTCACAGTGTCAGCCAGTCTTTGACTGAGTCCAGCTGTTGAGCTGAATCGCCGTGAATCATGCGATGACTCGGATGAGTCTTTCCTTTTGCACAGTGCAGGAAGAAATGAGTGGCCGTCTTCACGACACCAGGGCCCTGAGTCTTCATCATGATTGTGGTCAGGTTTTCCTCCTGTTATCGTGTTGTGTATGTAAACTAACTACTTGCCGGTGTGCTTCGAGAACCTGCGCCAGGACTCAGCAGCAGAAGCCGGCATGAAAGGCGACTACCTGATCTACACTGTGCTACAGTGCTGGCAACTGAAATCCGACCCCTGAGCGGTGCGCTCACATCGTAACACTACGAAATAGAGGCCGCTAGAAAGTGAACGTACCGCCCAGGGGGTCGGATTTCAGTTGCCAGCACTGTGGTACATGTATGTGAACACTATTATGTGAACACAATGACGTCATTCTTGATTGCTTTCACACTGTTTTCTGCTTGCTTTGCTGCATGCTGGCGTTTCTGTCCAGTGTTCTCGCCTGCTCATTGGCCCATTTGTGTTGCTGGCATCCAACTAACAAACCTCAGCTCAGATGCATCTTGGACATGCACCATGAATGGTGATCTCCTTTCACGGTCGTTTCCACTCTCGAACCTTGACTCTTGATTTTGACCGGGTGGGGGGGGGGGGGGGCTACAAGTCACCTACCGACCCGCCTCGTCTTTTGCCGTCTGGGCAGTGCAGGCCATACACGGCTTTTACTTGCTGAGAGTATTCACACAGAATGTCATTGTGATCATGGTGATGTACTGAATGCATAATACATGTACATGTACATGACAAGTCATGTACCGACACTGGCTGGTACTGCACTGGTAGTCTGGTACTAGTGTGTGTGTGGGGGGGGGGGGGGGGGGAGGGGTTCGTGTGGCTAGCTAGTGTCACTATTGTAGCTGTCATTCATTTCACCCACAAATCTACACTTAATGGTTAGATTGACAGCATATAACCAGTGTTAGGTTATATCATAATTATTATTATTATAAATCTACACTTCTACAGGACTGCCTGTAGTGTAGTGTACATGCAGGTACTACTAGTATTATACATTGTAATTATACAGTGCTACCCAATGCTGTAGACAGCATGCAAGCTGTTTCGGCCACAAAGGCCTCATCAGTACAGCTAAGACTGTAAGAGCTAAATAGGCCGAGCTACCAGCCATGGTGCAAAGGAGGCACCACAAACATTAAAACTACGAAAAGTAGCGGCCAATGCGTGATGCAGCAGCACTAGAGCAGCCTACCGAGACTCGAGAGTGCTCAACAAGACGAAAGCCGAGGAGCGTAATCATGGTAATACCAAGGCAAGAGGACATAACCCCAGTGGTTATGTAGTCTGTAACAGGGTACATGTACTCATACAGCCTATTACAGGTAATACCCAGTAGCGTCTACTACAGTGCTGGCAACTGAAATCCGACCCCCCCCCCCCCCCCTGAGCGGTGGGTTCACATTCTTTGCGATGTGAGCGCACCGCTGAGGGGGTCGGATTTCAGTTGCCAGCACTGCACATGTAGTACTAGTAGCGCCACATAAATCTTAGATTAGTGCACACATTCCAGTTTGTGGCAAAGCGTCAAGACTCAGTACATGATGACTTGTAGTTGTACTGATTATGGTGACACTGATTTAGCACAAAAATCCACCACACGCCCACAGCCAGTGTGAATGCTCGCCGTCCGTCTGTGCCTTGTAGTCTGTTCACTAGTCTATATAGCGCAGTTGGCGTTTCTATCTATCACTATCAGTCACCTGTTTCGACCTGTCGGTTGCGCTAACGAGCCGTGACCGTGTCACTGGCAGGAAAAAGCATTGACTTTGACACGAGGAATTATTATCTGGCCATGCAGAATGGAACCCTCTCGCTCTATGGATGCCATTGTTATAGGCAATGAATTAGCTGTTGCACTCGATCTCACACTACAACTCACAGGCTAGGGAGGAGCAGCAGCGGGCCAGAGGTAGCGAGCACAAGACCATCCGACCGCTACGACCACTAATATTAGTATCGTCCGCTAACGGTTTCTGGGACCAAATTTGCTTCAAGTTGCCGGCCGGACGGATTGGAAATCCTGCAGCGAGCGTGGCTTTGAACCTTTACTCTTTAGCTAGGTCATCGTGCCCTCGGCCTCTCGTGTGTCAACTGCAGCATACCGCTACTTCGACTGTCGCCATTGCTCGACAATCAGACATCACAACTGAGAGGTTGTGCGGAGTTGGCCCACATCCAGTCATTCCAGCCTAACACAATCCCCCGCTCATCGCAACACGAACTTTGCTGAGCTTGTCAGTCGAATCCTGCAGTGGAAAAAAGTTGATTGTGTCTTCGTGGTTGACTGCACCTTGTGCACCGGAGCTGTGTTCGAGATCGTAGTACAGCGCTAAACGTGTTGGTGGCTGCAAATTCCATTAGCACGTCTTCTCGTCTTCCGTTCCTCTCTGTTCTTCTTCGCATCTTAATCTCTCCTGCCAGTCGCAGTCATGGCGGGAACGCATCCCGCGACGCAGTACTTGATGGCCGCCGTGGCGCTGCTGCTGCTGCTTGTCGGTGGCCGTGTGCACGCTAGGACGGTGGGAGCGCCGTACGGGGCGTGCGACACGATGATGCCATCGCACGGTGCCAACCCGACCTCGGGCAATCCGGGATACTCCTTCTCGCACAACATGTGCCAGGGGTATCAGCGCAATACGCTGTATGACAGTAAGTCGACTGCATGCAGTGCTAACCATGCTAACAGTCATACTCATACTCATAGTGTAACAACAAGTTACATGCTGTCAAGAGTGTCATGCAGCTGCACACGGGCGTCGAAAGGTACAGTGCAGGCAACTGAAATCCGACCCCCTGACCCTGAGCGGTGGGTACCAGGTTCACATTCTTTGCGATGTGAGCGCACCACTGAGGGGGTCGGATTTCAGTTGCCAGCACTGTAGTTGAGTGTGGTACTACAGGCAGCCATCTGAAGTACAGTTTACTCGTGAGTCGTGAGGGAGTGGTGGCTGAGCCGAAAATTTTGGAATTTTAGAGCCCAGATGAGCGTATTTTATTGATTCACGGGGTACCTAGGGCAAGAAGTGGTACGGTCATTACCGTAGTGACCCCAATACCATAGTGACCGTACCGTGTCCGACGCCCCTGCATCACAATGTTACTACTTCAGTAGAAACAGTAGTATCATGGTACTTTGTCATGTACTAGTACTTCTAACACGAAGAAGAGGATGACGATTTCGTTGTGACTCGGAGTTTCACGATCACGCACCAGGTGGTCGTAAGACAAACTGCTGTCCGATGAACACCTGGCCTGGTGATCATCACTCAGACAGCTGTTACCCCATGAACACCTGGTGCGTGAAACTTCACGTTACCACAAAATCTTCATCCTCTTCCTTGTTTTTCTTCTTGCTGTAAAATGTATGGCTCTGGCCTTGGGCATCGAGCACTCTATTGGACGGCTGGTACCTTTCTGTTTTGTATACCATTTAAAGTACTCGAAGTAGGTCTACGTCGTACCTGAGGTGTCCTGCATGCTACTAGTCGCGCAGGACCGGAGGAAGCAGGTTTTGATTGGTCCGGTCATACCCTAGCCTTTCATACAGTTTGTGTATGATATGGAGGGTAGTCACATGACTTTCATACAGTTTGTGTATGATATGGAGGGTATACACATGACTTTCATACAGTTTGTGTATGATATGGAGCGGGGTATACACATGACTTTCATACAGTTTGTGTATGATATGGAGCGGGGTATACACATGACTTTCATACAGTTTGTGTATGATATGGAGGGTAGTCACATGACTTTCATACAGTTTGTGTATGATATGGAGGGTATACACATGACTTTCATACAGTTTGTGTATGATATGGAGCGGGGTATACACATGACTTTCATACAGTTTGTGTATGATATGGAGCGGGGTATACACATGACTTTCATACAGTTTGTGTATGATATGGAGGGTATACACATGACTTTCATACAGTTTGTGTATGATATGGAGGGTAGTCACATGACTTTCATACAGTTTGTGTATGATATGGAGGGTATACACATGACTTTCATACAGTTTGTGTATGATATGGAGGGTATACACATGACTTTCATACAGTTTGTGTATGATATGGAGGGTATACACATGACTTTCATACAGTTTGTGTTCGATATGGCGGGTATACACATGACTTTCATCCGGTTTGTGTTCGATACGGCGGGTATACACATGACCTCCTCAGCAGTAAACACACGTGTTGGTGGCCAAAAGAATGATCCGGCCATGGCCAGGGCAACGGCACCGGATCCCCCGGGCCTGTAGTGGCCAGTATTGGACAGGTCAGAGACGAGCATGACCCTTCAAGTTTCAACACCAAAAGAATACGGTTTAAAAGTGCTAAAGGCTAATGGATCCCGGCGACTCAGCCAGACGTACTGGGTTCAGCAAAGCTAAGGAAAGCTGCTAAAACTCGGCATGTTCTTCATGTGTGTGTTTTTCAGTGTTTGTGTGTGTGTGTGTGTGTGTGTGTGTGTGTGTGTGTGTGTGTTTTTCAGTGTTTGTGTGTGTGTGTGTGTGTGTGTGTGTGTGTGTCTGAGTGCGTGTGTGAGTGTGTGTGTTTGTTTGTATATGTGTGTGTGTGTGTGGCACGTGTATGTGGGTGCACGTGGCACATGTGCATGTGGGTGTGTGTGGGTGTGTTTGGGTGTGGGTGTGTATGCGGGTGTTCAAACTCTCACCAACTCCAGTCATTGTACGCGGCCCGGTGTTCAAGGGTTTCTTCTGCCGTGTGCAGAGGAAGGGGAGTACGGTAGCGCGGGATGCCGTCGGCGAGTGGGATCCACGTCATCTACCATCGTTCACCCGGCAGAGTTCATGCTCACCACCGTCGGTAAGTTATTGTGCAGGACCGGCGGAAGCGGTTTCTGATTGGTCCGGCCATGCCCTAGTCTCTCATACTTATTATTATTATTACGCACACACTCATGGCCATGGCCAATCAAGGAGGAGGTGAGGGCGATTATAGCCAGCCATGGCAAAAAATAAAAAACTTTGTGTATGATATGGAGGGTACACACAGTTAACACACGTTGGTGGCCAAAAGGTTGGTCCGGTGGCCATGGCCCGACCAACTGGACAGGTTCCGCCAGATCTGTTGTGGCTGTAGTTTTTGGCGGATAGTGCTCGAAAACAACGCCATGCTCCGCTCGAAAAGTATTACCGTAAAACCTGTGTTTTGCTGGACCCTGTCCTAGGTGGAATCCTATACTGACCGGACAAATTGAAATTTTCCATGCACCGAAACGCTGTGGATCGAACGTGCATCCCTGCATCAAGCGGAATCATGTCGCATCAGGACGGTTTCCGTCGCACCAAGGGTGTCCGATTAGGGCAGGTTCAAACTTTTTACTGTATTAGAATCGGCAGAACCGTACAATGTATACAGCAGACCATTCTGTCACCTTTGCTCCTATTCCTTGTACATGGACAGAAACGTGCGTGAAACGGGTCAGCAAGCCCGGCGAGATTCTCTCTGCGTGGTTGCCGTGCGATCATGCTGAATTTGCACACCCGAGCGAAGGCAGCGGTCCATGGCTGGTGCAGCCTTGACGTAGTCTGGCTGGACAACTCTGGGGTTTTTGCTTCCCTTGCTTGTCATATCTGTGATATTGTTGTGGGCATTGAAATTCGCTGGAATAACCGAGGTCGGCGGCCGTATTGCCGTAGCATGCATATGCCGCTGTAGTTCACGTGCACACTGTGAAAATAGACCCACAGTGCTCGCGGTTGCAAGGCCAGCGCCCCGTAGCCGCTTGCCTTCTCAACGGATTTCAATGTCTTCAACTGTAGTATGTACCGTACTGGCAATATAATATTATGTTGCCGCAGTGAGGCCATGAAGCGTTACATTGGCACATGATTGCCGCACGCAGGGCGTTACATGCAAAGTCGCACAGGAGCCGTTACACAGGTTTCTATATTGCCGCAGTCCTTTTTTTGCTATTGCCGCATCACTTTTTTGCTATTGCCGCATCATTTTTTCTTGTGCAGTGCAAACTGCAATGAAAAGATCGCCGCACCCCGCCGGACGCGCGTTACGAACTCAACGGAAATTTGTCGCACTAGCCTGGTCGTGCGTTACGCCGCACCCCCCTGCGTTACGCGTTACGCGGCAACATATATTGCCAGTACGGTATTCACCAGCAATGGCAGCAGGCTACAAGGCGTTCGGATATTATACCTAGTAGGGATGAAACGACTGAGTCGAGAAGTCCACTGGCCAGTTGATAAGGACGCAGGTTGAGTTGACAGAGGGAGAACCCTATCTATGGCGTAGACCAGGCTGAATAGTGGCAGTCAATTCTTCAGCCTTGCAAGCTGTTGAATGGTGCAATCCCAGCACAAGCTGCTATGGCTTCTGCTGTAGCATCGCTATCATCGCCTCCGGCATGGCGTCCAATGGTGTGTGTGTGTGTGTGTGTTTGTGTGTTTGTGTGTGTGTGTGTGTGTGTGTGTGTGTGTGTGTGTGTGTGTGTGTGTGTCATTCTATCTGTCTGTCTACGCTGTGCCGGCATGTGTGTGTGTGTGTGCACGTGTCTCAACACTCAACCCCTGACCCGACTCAGAGTGGTGTCACGCAGCTGTCCACCGAGACGCCGTGGAGTGAGCTGCGCTTCAAATGGAGATCACCGTCCACTGACAGAGGAGTGTTGCAAATTACGTAAGTACATGTACTGCAGCACCTGCCATGCACACACACACACACACACACACACACACACACACACACACACACACACACACACACACACACACACACACACGGTGACACAGACACACAGTGACACACACACACACACACACACACACACACACACACACACACACACACACACAGTGACACACACACACACACACACACAGTGACACACACACACATATCACGACCCGTCGCAGAGCAGTGTCACGAGCCATAAAAATGCAAGTACAGTATGATGTCATCATCCTAGCAGTGCCCCCCCCCCCCCCCCCCAGTGGTTATTTTTTTTCTACAAAATCCACATATCTCCAGACACTGGGGTGAATGATGGAGTGTGGTGGTGGGGCCCATTAAAGGGGAAGTTAAGGCAAAAATTAAAATTTCACCAGTTGTAGTCTTCGGGGTGCTGAGTCGAATGGTCGTGGTCCGAGGAAGCTGAGACGCTTCCTTCCTACTTGAATCCCAATCGAACTCGCGCACTTCCACCGAAACTGGGTGACTGCGCCCTACTAGATGGGGATTTGTATGCAAAATGTCACTAAAAGCGCCATTTCATTCGTATAAAAGCACGGATGACCGCGATTGGCCCATATGGTGTAGTCTTTTGGACGCTGAGTCGACTGGTTTTGGTCCGAAAAGGCTGCGATGCAGCGTTCCTCCTTTATTCCCAATCGAACATGGTTGAACAAGCGGTCACGTGCTCCTGCGTACGCCAGTCACCTGGTCACCGTGCCTGCAGGGTACAACTTACTAGCCTGTTTGACCTTTTTTGGGTGCAGTCCTGTCACTCGAGTTGAACCTTGGTGTGAAAGTTGTCGCCTGCTGGCGTGGTGACCAGGTGATTTGGGCACCCAGGAGCACGTGACCGCTTGTTCAACCATGTTCGATTGGGAATAAAGGAGGAACGCTGCATCGCAGCCTTTTCGGACCAAAACCAGTCGACTCAGCGTCCAAAAGACTACACCATATGGGCCAATCGCGGTCATCCGTGCTTTTATACGAATGAAATGGCGCTTTTAGTGACATTTTGCATACAAATCCCCATCTAGTAGGGCGCAGTCACCCAGTTTCGGTGTAAGTGCGCGAGTTCGATTGGGATTCAAGTAGGAAGGGAGCGTCTCAGCTTTCTCGGACCAAGACCATTCGACTCAGCACCCCGAAGACTACAACTGGTGAAATTTTAATTTTTGCCTTAACTTCCCCTTTAAGCTCCGCCGACCAGAGGTCTTTATACTCATGACATTGACTGCTCGCCTGTTTACCCTCACCTCTGTAGGTGTTCTATCCCGCACACATCCTATATCAGTGCCCACAGTGTCGCTTGCATGTCTGCCTGGATGTACACTGTAGTGCTGCCTGGCTGCTTCACTTGCTGGGTGTTTCCTTTTGCCGTTTATGGAATTGCTCTCTATCTTTACGTCTCTATCACTCTCTGTCTTTATCTCATTATTTGCCATCTCTCATTCTTTTGCTCTCTCTTTCTCTTTCTCTCTCTCTCTTTCTTTCTCTCTCTCTCTCTCTTTCTCTCTTTCTCTCTTCCTCTCTACACACAGGTGCACAATTGTACACACATACACAGTTTTCTACCCGACTATGCGTAGTGGTGATATTCACTACAACCCCACCGCTACTGTAAGTCAAGTGTTCCTGCTATACCGCAGGTCTGAGGTCTGATCACTGGCACCTGGCAATGAGCGGGAAGCTCCAATCCACAGCTCATCATCCCCCCCCCCCCCCCTCTCAATGCACACGTGTGCGAGTAGGTACGGGGTGTGGACACAGCCTGTTGGGAGGGGGACCCAGTGTAGCAAGTCGGGGCCACGTCGCAGAGTGCGTGATCTCCGGTGGCCTAATTGGAAGGACACCTTTCCCAATATGGGGGGGGGGGGGAGGGTGTCGAATCCCGCCTGGAGATCCTTCTTTTGCAATATTAACATGAAGTTTAGTGCACTAGAAAGGGTTGATCCTGAGTTCCACAATGAGTACTGGTACAAGATTTAATGAATAAGTGACGATGCGGGAATGTCGATCCAGCTGACCCTGCCCCCCCCCCGCCTAGTGTGTATCTGCTAGGTGGTTAAATGTGCATGCGGGTTAGTTTGACTCCTGATAACGCCGTCTTTGTGAGGTAAAGTGTGATATTACCGCTAGCAATAATCAAGGTCCGGCCTGCCACAATGACTGCTGTGCCATCTTACACACAAACATGCGCACATGCACACGGGAGAAACAGCCACCCGCGCAATCGCTGACGCTCTCGCTCTGTCCCTCGCTTTCCCTGCCTCCACCTACCTTTGTGCACACATGCATTCGTGTATGACCTGCTAAAAATGGACAGTGTCTGCATTGTATGTGTCTGTGTGTGACTGTGTGCATGCCTGCCACGGTGCATGTGTGTGTGTGTGTGTGTGTGTGTGTGTGTGTGTGTGTGTGTGTGTGTGTGTGTGTGTGTGTGTGTGTGTGTGTGTGTGTGTGTGTGTGTGTGTGTGTGTGTGTGTGTGTGTGTGTGTGTGTGTGTGTGTGTGTGTGTGTGTGTGTGTGTGTGTGTGTGTGTGTGTGTGTGTGTGTGTGTGTGTGTGTGTGTGTGTGTGTGTGTGTGTGTGTGTGTGTGTGTGTGTGTGTGTGTGTGTGTGTGTGTGTGTGTGTGTGTGTGTGTGTGTGTGTGTGTGTGTGTGTGTGTGTGTGTGTGTGTGTGTGTGTGTGTGTGTGTGTGTGTGTGTGTGTGTGTGTGTGTGTGTGTGTGTGTGTGTGTGTGTGTGTGTGTGTGTGTGTGTGTGTGTGTGTGTGTGTGTGTGTGTGTGTGTGTGTGTGTGTGTGTGTGTGTGTGTGTGTGTGTGTGTGTGTGTGTGTGTGTGTGTGTGTGTGTCACTGTGTGTCTGTGTCACCGTGTGTGTGTGTGTGTGTGTGTGTGTGTGTGTGTGTGTGTGTGTGTGTGTGTGTGTGTGTGTGTGTGTGTGTGTGTGTGTGTGTGTGTGTGTGTGTGTGTGTGTGTGTGTGTGTGTGTGTGTGTGTGTGTGTGTGTGTGTGTGTGTGTGTGTGTGTGTGTGTGTGTGTGTGTGTGTGTGTGTGTGTGTGTGTGTGTGTGTGTGTGTGTGTGTGTGTGTGTGTGTGTGTGTGTGTGTGTGTGTGTGTGTGTGTGTGTGTGTGTGTGTGTGTGTGTGTGTGTGTGTGTGTGTGTGTGTGTGTGTGTGTGTGTGTGTGTGTGTGTGTGTGTGTGTGTGTGTGTGTGTGTGTGTGTGTGTGTGTGTGTGTGTGTGTGTGTGTGTGTGTGTGTGTGTGTGTGTGTGTGTGCATATGTGCATGTGTGAATACATGTGTGCATATGTGCATGTGTGAATACATGTGTGCATATATGTGTGTGTGTGTGTGTGTGTGTGTGTGTGTGTGTGTGTGTGTGTGTGTGTGTGTGTGTGTGTGTGTGTGTGTGTGTGCACGCAATGGAACAGACATCGCCAGTGCGCTGCGGCAGTCCGTCCGTGTACTTGGTCGCCAAGCCACCCGCCGTGCGCACCCCACAGCCAGCTCCTTCCAACACAGGCAATGGTGGTGGTGGTGGTGGCGCCACCTGCACACAAACATGTCCAGCCGGACCGCGCGGACCACCGGTAAGCCACGGCGGCCGAAGCTGACCGTTTCCTGTTTCTTGCTATCCCGGACGTTTCCCTGCTTGAGCAAAATGTCCTTTATACATTATCGGAACGTTCCGCCTATACTGCACTTATGTAGTACAGTCTACTTTGCGTATAGCGACACTCGGCGGGGAATCGAAAAAGTGTCCTTATTCGCGAAGTATCCTTATACCCGAAGTCTCATATGTATTACAGTTAGACGGGACTTTGCTCTGGGCACGGAAATTCTGTCGTTTTTCGCGAATTGTCGTTTTATCCGCAGTCGTTATTGCTATTAGTGAGGTTGTCTGTAGTCATGCTTACTCTGCATGTTCACTCTGCATATATAGTATAGCCAGCCTGTCAGGTACGCTGCTCTTTCCTTTTCTTTTGATTGCGATAAGCCGACCCCCTGCTGGTCTCTGCTTGCTCCCTGCACGCTATGCAGGGTCATCACATCGCTTTGTTATCTTTGTTCACTCCCGTCAGGCATTAATGTGCGTGTGTTTGTGTGCATATATATTATGTGAGTATGTGTATATATGTGTGTGTATGTGCGTGTGTGTGTGTGTGTGCACGCGTGCATGCATATGTCTGTGTGTGTGTGTGTCTGCGTGTGTCTGCATGTGTGTGTGTGTGTGTGTCTGTGTCCGTGTCTGTGTGTGTACATGGTGTGTGTGTCTGTGTGTGTGTGTGCGCGCGCGCGCGTGTGCGTGTGTGCGTCTGTGTCAGGGTTCGACCGGCGCTACCGGTCCAGCTGGTACCAATGGAGCACGTGGATATCCAGGACGGGCTGGTGCGACTGGAGCCCAAGGTCTTCGCGGATATGGGATAAAGGTTTGTACAGAACACCAGCACTGTCATTATTGATATTGCATTGTGCTAGACTATGCATAACATACTTATTCATTGCATGGTTTGAGCGAGTTGAAAAGGCTTTACATCCATAGTAGAAGCCTGACAGGTGAATCTCAAACAACAAGGGTTTTAAAAATATTCATGAATTTTTCACAGTTCACTTCCCCGACTGATCCTTTGAATTTTCTTTTTAAATTCAAAGGAAACTTTGGCTTTTTCTCGTTAAATGTTAAAATGCCACCTTGCTACATATGAGTCTTGTTATGCATATTTTGCAGACTATCGGACATCTTGTTAGCCGCTTCAGTTGCTGTATCATCACTCGTAACTCGCATTTCAAGTAGTCTTCCCTGCTCTCTTTGATTTTGCTTGTTTTCTGGCACGTGTCTTTAGGGTGCGGCGGGATCCACGGGACCAGCAGGACCACGAGGAGCTACAGGGCTCCGGGTTAGTCCAACGTAATACGCAACAGGGTACCGTGATGTATACTTGATGATTTGAATCTGAATGAAATACAGGTTGTGTGTGCGCGCTCCAAGATGTGCCTCAGCCCACGGTTGTGCACGATTGCGAGCAATTTCGATAGAGCGGATGTGATGTCTTGACGAAGGAAGCCTATGCGTTTGTGCGTGTGGTCGTGTGCGTGTATGTGTATGTGTATGTACTTGCCTTGACCAGGGTTACGCAGGACCAGCAGGCAACCGCGGCTCGAAGGGCGAGCGTGGCGTTGCCGGTCCACGGGGCCCACCAGGTTATTCGGGCACAGTCACCGGCGGTACCAGTCAGGTCTCCGTGCCCGGACCAAGGGGACAGAAGGTGAGTGTAGTGTTTTACTATGTACCGTACTTCCTCGATTGTAAGTCGCACCCCCATTTTCAGGTTTGAGCCATATTGTTTTGATATATTTTCTTCAGTAGTAAGTCATGCTCGATTGTAAGTTGCACCCCCTTTTTTACCCTTGCAGTTTAGTATAAAAAGATGCGACTTATATTCGGGGAAATACGGTACTGTACATCCACCACCACCACACTCCATTATTCACTTCAGTGTCTGCCTGTCTGGAGACATGTAGATTTTGTAGAAAAGAGGGAAAAAAAGATCAATACAGTCAGACCTCGCTTAACCGCGTACATCCGTTTTCCACAAAAAAATATCCTGAAAAGCGAGGGAACCGGATAACCGAACACCGTTTATGTTGGATGCATCACGTATGCTGTAAATATGTAACCAGCTATTTCCTTCCGGATGGCGAGGGATCCGGATAAAAGAGGACCGGATAAACGAGGTCTGACTGTACAGGGCTTGATTCCCGGTAGCGTACCGTACTCGCGCGATTAGAGCCCTCTCTTGAATAGGGCCCTATCTCGAATAGTGCCCTAGTCTCCTCTCCAAGAGCCAGTGAAAAATATAGCCCTCTCTTGAATAGTCCCCCCCCCCCCCCCCCCGGTCTTGTAACCAAGCCCATGTGCAAGTTTGGTTGCTAATTTTCTTGGCCATAGCTTTGCACTGGTGTTTTCAGGAACAAAATCGCAGGTCTTGTTCCCGTTTCTGTCGAGTCGTGAGCGTTTACAGTACACTTTACACTCTGTTTTTCTTCGTTTTATGCTGGATGACGCAAATGTACCAGCAATGAAAAATAGTGCCCTCTCTTAAATACTGCCCCATCTGTGAAGGACATTGAAAAAATAGTGCCCCAGGGGCACTAATCGCGCGAGTACGGTAGTCGGGACCGGCAGAATGGCAGTTTTAGATTGGTCCGGCCATACCCTCACCTTTCATACAGTTTGTGTATGATATACCGTATTTCCGCAAATAAAAGGCCGTCCTCGTATACAACGCCTTCCTCGCATACAAGGCCGGGGCAGGGGGCGATTGAAAAAATAAAAGACCGTCTCCGATTAGAAGACCGGGCCTACTAAATGAGTCTTTGTTCTTGTGTTAAAAATAGAAGACCGTGCTCAAACTGTTGGAAAAAATAGAAGACCGTGCTCAAACTGTGTAGAAAAAAATGGAAGAACGGGGCTAAAACTGTGTGGCGAGAAATAGAAGACCGGGGTCAAACTGGGTTGAAAGAATAAAAGATCCTCCTCGAATACAAGACCGTCCTCGATCATAAGGCCGGGTTAGGACAAGGTTGAAAAAATAGTAGACCGGCCTACTATTTGTGGAAATACGGTAGCGGGTTTACGCAACCTCCTCAGCAGTACACCCACGTGTTGGTGACCAAAAGGATGGTCTGGTGATGAACTGACCATCCGGACCGGTTCTGCCAGTATGTTGCATGCTGCTGGTCTGGCTAATAGCTACTAAAGATGCCCTGGCCAGTGTACAGCGGTGCTGCGTGAAACCTCACCCAAAGTGCCTACTCGGCATGCCGGACTAGCACAGCCCTTGACACCCTGGAAGTGGTGCGAATGGCTGCTGAAATGGGTGATGGCTGCTGAGATGGGTGATGGCTGCTGAGATGGGTGATGGTTGCTGAGATGTATTCATGTACTACACATACAATGATGATGATGTGATCGGAACTGGTGCAGGGCGTCAGTGCTGTACGTTGGCTGGGATTTCACCTGGCGTGACTGCCACGGTGATGTGTTGATAGCAGTAGTGTAGCCACCTGCCAGGCACCACTCCCTGCTGTGCGCAATCCTGCTGTCATTGGCATCAAACATTAGTTTTAATATAGCTACCAGGAGGACTAATTGTATTCATAGTCAAACCTCTTTAGGACGAACACTAAGGGTCCGATGGTATTTGTTCGCAATAACGGAAGTTCGTCTTATCCGTATTTTATACCCAGTGAATACACTGTAATCTATCCAATAGAGCTATGAATACTAGTTCTTCTAAAGCGAAAGTTTGTCTTATCAGTGTTCTTCTTAACGAGATTTCACTGTATAAGCATTTCCTATACCGTATTTTTCGGAGTATAGTGCGCACCTTTGTATAACGCGCACCCCCCAATCTTCATTGGGGGTGCGCACTTCAATCTTCATTGAAGTACATGCATTTCATATTCGGAGCATAGTGTGCACCTGCGATTTAGGGCCTAAAATAGCACATGTAAAGTGCGCATTATACTCCGGAAAATACGGTATGTCGACATGTATGTGTAAAACAAAAAAGTTGTGTGCCTGCCACTGCCTGGCGATCATCGTATAACATTTTACACATAAATGTCGACATATAGGAAATGCTTACAGTGCAATAGTCCTCCTTGTAGCTATATTAAAGCTGTTGTCTCCGAAACGCTTGTTTACTTATTTTAGAACATGAACAGAAAAGTGCCGTGAAGCTCACGGAATCTGTACGTGCCCTCCACACGGGCGCCCGACCAAAGAAGACAAACTGGATTGGCTGCTTAGCTCCACGAGATAGAATTAGTACACTCTTGAGTTAATCTGTATCGTGCACCAAAACTCTTGATAGGATTGACTAGTTCATTTTGGTTGCATGCGCGCACGCGCGCATGTGTGTGTGTGTCTGTGTGTGTCTGTGTCTGTGTGTTTGTATGTGTGTGTGTATGATAGCTTTCATGGCTGAGGCTGTTGGTATGTGTT
>NC_088645.1:24452546-24497546 GCF_964019385.1 Sycon ciliatum | reverse complement strand
GTAAGTAAGTAAGTAAGTAAGTAAGTACAAGTGTGTGTGTGTGCGTGCGTGTGTGTGCTCTCCACTGTGTGTTCTCTACAGGTGGCGAGGCTCATGAAGCACGACTGCACACTGGCGAGGCATGGATCCCAAGAACAGTCAAAGGTTCATATCTGCAGGTGAGTGCTATGCTACTTGGTTGCTAAGCGACCCTGCCCATGGTTACCAATGCTACCGATCAGGGTTTCCTGCGTCAACATTTCAAAGTAAAACCTTTCGTTTCGGGAGGGGGGGGGGCGCGGATTGGGGGTTTCTCAGATTGAGTTACCTGCGAAGTAGTATACAGTCAATCTTGTGAATAACGACCCTTGGTCGGCAAGGAGAAAGGTGCTGTCATACGCGAGTTGTCGGTGTCCGCGAGGTTAAAAAAAAGTACGCCGTCAAGTGGTTACTTAGTCTGAAGATAGTGTTGGTATTCACGACGTGTTGATATACACGCGGTTGACTGTGCTTTTTGTTTGAAAAGACAATAATTATTAATTTATTATCATCGGCAAACCCGAGCGTTTCCAGAAATCCAGTATCAACAGCACACGCTTTTCAGCTTTAGCTTTCATCCTGGTGACATGCCATACCCAAAGATTTGGTGAAATGCAACGCTAAATCCAAGTGCTGGAAGTGCATGTAGCATTCGGGGGAGAGTGGGGGAGAGCGGGGGAGAGCGGGGGAGAGCGGGGGAGAGTGGGAGAGAGAAAAGCGTAAGAGAGCATGGAAAGTGACGGTACGGTAAACGTCAGATAACATTTACACTTGATTGTGGTCGGGCATCCTTGGTCTTGAGGCTTACTTGATTCCGTTGTTTTGGGTTGCCATATTCAGCCACAAAAGGGTCGATCGGGTTCCTCGTTCTCCCACCTCGGATTCATATTCTCTTTTGCTCTTGCAAGACTGAACAAATCCAGTTCTCCCAAGGATCAAGACAGCCACCCAGCTGGGTGCTCCGAAACAATGGATTAAGAAAATGAGAAGCCGAACCGTCCCATCAGGGCATAGCTTAAGGATTTCATTTAGGTCGCACAAATGTCCTTCCGTTTTGAAATCTGTCCGGACATGCCCGGACATTTTCCACAACACATTTTCAGGGTGTTTCTTCTTTTTTTAGTAGTACTGAAGTATATTCACAATGACTCAGTATGTGGACGTATCTCACACATTACTATGTACAATTCGCCAATTTATTTGTATTAGAAACTGAACTATTTACTGACGACAAATGTATGTACAAGAAAGCGTTGCAGTCAAGAATTCAGGTGCAGCTGATATTCTTACTCCGCGAGGAAGGCATCTCAGTCTTCCAGGTCAAGTGCATCGCTCATCTCACGCCTGAGACTACGGTGTACGTGTTAGTTGTACGATATGCAAGTCGCATTTGGCACGAAGCTCCGAAGAAAGCCCAACTCTGCATAAAAAGGTCGAAAGGTCGCTGCTCTTTTTTTTACTTTTTTGACCGGACACTATGTCCGGTGAAATTGAAAATGTCCAGTCAGTGGCCGAAAATGGCCAATGTCCGGCCGTTAATCTATGCCCTGCCCATTGATGATGATGATGTGTGTATATGCATGTTCATAATGACTGCACTTTTCGTAACTTTCATTGCGATTCTTAGATTATTGTCTCCTTGTCGACTTTTGGATTAAATTGGTAGATATAGCATAGCTTGGGATTTGCTGCTGACAGTGCCATCCCCACCATGGGCTTGCACTGGTGCTCTCTGCTCTCTTCCTCTGTTCTAGATTGACTTTGGTAAGGAGAAGAGCATCACAGGTGTAATTGTGCAGGGCAAGTACAAGAGTACATACTGGACGGTGAGCTATGCCGTGCACGTACTCGGCGTCGACAACACCTGGTCGCCGCTGACCGAGAACGGAGCACCCAAGGTAGCCTATGCATGCTTGATGGTGTTTGCTGCAGTGTGTGTGTATGCTGCAGTGTGTGTGCATGCTGCAGTGTGTGTGCATGCTGCAGTGTGTGTGCATGCTGCAGTGTGTGTGTGCATGCTGCAGTGTGTGTGTGTATGCTGCGGTGTGTGTGTGTATGCTGCAGTGTGGGTGTATGCTGCAGTGTGGGTGTATGCTGCAGTGTGGGTGTATGCTGCAGTGTGGGTGTATGCTTGTGTGCGTGCGTGTGTGTGCGTGCAGAGTGCATATGCAGGGATAGCTCGTGTCTGTGTTTCGGAGAAAAGGAGTGTGTGGTGAGAGACAGCGAGTAAAGAGTATGAAAAGCGTGCGAGAGCGAGGGGGAGATATAGCGAGAGAGCGAAGACGTGCGACCGGGAGAAAGAGAGAGTGTGAGAAAGAGACAGAGAGCATGAGAGAGTGAGAGTGAGAAAGTGGGAGGGAGAGGGAGAGTGGGGAAGAGAGTGCGAGAGGAAGAGAGTGCGAGAGTGTGAGAGGGAGCAAGAGAGAGAGAGAGTACGAGAAAGAGAGGGGAGAGTACGAGAGAGAGGGAGAGAGAGAGGGAGAGTACGAGAGAGTGAGAGAGAGAGAGTGCGAGAGTCAGTCACTCGAGGCGTGACATTCTCTATTTCTTTATCCAAAGCCTAATTTAATGTGTACTACTTCAACAGTGTTAGATTGGAGAGTGGGGAAGAGAGTGCGAGAGGAAGAGAGTGCGAGAGTGTGAGAGGGAGCAAGAGCGAGAGAGAGAGCGAGAGAGAGAGCGAGAGAGAGAGCGAGAGAGAGAGCGAGAGCGAGAGCGAGAGAGAGAGCGAGAGCGAGAGAGAGAGAGAGAGCGAGAGCGAGAGCGAGAGCGAGAGCGAGAGCGAGAGCGAGAGCGAGAGAGAGAGAGAGAGAGAGAGAGAGAGAGAGAGAGAGAGAGAGAGAGAGAGAGAGAGAGAGAGAGAGAGAGAGCGAGAGAGAGAGAGAGAGAGAGAGAGAGAGAGAGAGAGAGAGAGAGAGAGAGAGAGAGCGAGAGAGAGAGAGAGAGAGAGAGAGAGAGAGAGAGAGAGAGAGAGAGAGAGAGAGAGAGAGAGAGAGAGAGAGAGGGAGAGTACGAGAAAGAGAGAGAGGGGAGAGTACGAGAAAGAGAGAGAGAGAGAGAGAGAGAGAGAGAGAGAGAGAGAGAGGGGAGAGTACGAGAAAGAGAGGGGAGAGTACGAGAGAGAGGGAGAGAGAGAGGGAGAGTACGAGAGAGTGAGAGAGAGAGAGTGCGAGAGTCAGTCACTCGAGGCGTGACATTCTCTATTTCTTTATCCAAAGCCTAATTTAATGTGTACTACTTCAACAGTGTTAGATTACCAAGCAATTGCTGTTGTATGTCTCACGCTGCTCTTGCTTTCTGTTCAGATGTGCGAGGGCAATACCGATTCGTCGACGGCCGTCATCTGCGTACTGGACTGCACTAATCCGGTGCAAACAAGTGCTCTTCGTATTCTGCCGCAGACCTACAACAACTACGTAGCCATGAGGGTGGAGATCATGGGATGCTCTGGCAGTACTATCTTGGCGTAGGCACACGTTACAGGTCCTGTGCGTCCTCCTCCTGCTGCTCCTTCTGCACTCATTTTCCCTCGGAATGTGTCGCATCGGTACATCTCAACTTCACCGTCCGGCTGTGTGTTGGGTGGATGAGACGATCGACTCTTCTTCCAGTTTTACCATTTCCGCCCAGGTGCACTTTCCAGCCACTTGATGTTCGATATGAATTTACATCATTAAGCATTTCAATTAGTTCCTAGGATTTTTCATAGTTCATGACCACAAGCCATATTATTACGGATTTCATTATTCACCCAATTTCAATTGTCACATAAATATACATGTATGAATGCTGTGCATCAAACACCGAAGAACTTCTGAAGAACTTTTAAAATCACGAAGCGTTTTGCAGCTGATTTCACTGTCTGCTGTTTCCGAGAGCTTTCAAGGCCTTCAGTTCAAAAGTTTCCACCGAGACATTCACCAAGGAAAATCCCGCCTTCGCCGTGCACCAGTTCATATCCCGGTGCTCGTAAGTCTAGGGCTGCACGGGAGGATTTGACGGATTCAACAGATCCATGTTTGCGCTGCTCGCGAAATCGGGCAAACATTCGTGCTTTTCTTGCCGCAGTTCAAAAATTCCGGGCCTGTTCGCGAGTGCCCTTGACAACCAACGTTTTGAGTGCGCCAGTCTTGCCTACCATGCAAACCCCATTTTTTGACCAGCTGGAGTTCAAACCAGCGGGGAGTCGTTAGATACCGCATTTTTTACGGCTCCCTGGTTTGCACTGGTCAGCTTGGCAGGGTCGGATCCAGATTCAGGTTCCACATTTGAATGCTGCCTACAAAAGTCGCACGCGGAAGAAGAATGTGGAGCTCAAGAACGCCAAAAAAATTGTTCATCTCACTCAGGAATGATCGCAGACGGCTTTCAGTGCACCCACCTTTTTCTTTCTTTTTCGAAAATAGCGTATCGTATTGTATTGTAGTGATTTGGTTTAAAAAATTCACCAGTTGTGTAGTCTTCGGGGTGCTAAGTTGAATGGTCTTGGTCCGAGGAAGCTGAGACGCTCCCTTCCTTCTATATTCCCAATCGAACTCGTCACTTCCACCGAAAACTGGGTGACTGCGCCCTTAACGCTAGATGGGGATTTGTATGCAGAATGTCACTAAAAGCGCGATTTCGTTCTTATAAAAGCACGGATGACCGCGATTGGTCCATATTATGTTGTAGTCTTTTGGATGCCGAGTCGACTGGTTTTGGTCCATGCAGCGTTCGGCCCTTATTCCCATCGAACATGGTTGGATAAGCTTACATGGGGGTTATGTACTCTTGGTGTTATACATGAACATGCGCATTTGACCAATTTAGCCCGATTAATACTTAGTGGCAGACACTTCGAAAATACAGACAATAGGGTCAACCGGGATTTCGTGTGACGTCAATTTGCATAATAGGCGATTCAGACTACGGCCGAAATCACGTGTGAACTTGAATTTCCATGGTGATGCAGTCGTGTTTCAAAAAATTTATGCACAATCGTGGATCAAATACGTCTGAATCGTAGAAACGTGATCACAGGTGGCCGTAGTCTGAGTAGCCTATGGGTTACTGTATAATATGTGCTCAAACAGATTGCAAAGTAGCTTTTCTGCTTCTTTTTTTAAATAATAATAATATCTTTATTAGGATGACCCAGAGGCTTGTCGCCTAGACGGGAACCTGCCTCTTGTACAGGCATAAGTAACACAATGATACAATAAAAACATGGACCATACCAGAAAAGCAATGATGACGAGGCATTTTCTGCTGCTTTCCGAGTAGCAATTTTACTACAGGTGTCATCGATTGGCGAATCTGGATGAGTGCGAGCAGGCGGTGTGATCTGAGCAACGCTGGCCCAATCGAACAAAACAAGGGTGTAGTACGCAAAATGTACGCATATCGTTCAAAGATTCTGTGAAAGCTGTAAAAAAACGCCAAAGTCCATTTCCACTCCACTGGATGTTCGTCAGCGCGCGACTCTACTGTAGTTTACTAGTACATGTAGTGAGATCCACACCAGAATGAAGAAGTTTCTGGGCAAATCAACGGCTGATAAGTCCAAAAATAAGGCTCGCGTCGAGTGTTGTGCAGATCCGAGGATGGAAGAAAATTCTGTCCCTTTGGAAAAACGCGGCCAAGAATTCAAAATTCTGCGGCAAATTCCGCGGGGAAAAGAGGGGTTTTCCGCGCATTTCTGCTGTAAAATCAAAAATCTGCGGCACTTTCTGCAAGTTTTTCACCCTCCTCGTAGAGGATATGACAACTAGTCGCATGAAGGAGCACTTTCATACTATCCTTTGCAGTCACAAACTGAATAAGAGTGAAGAATCTTGGAGAGACCTGCACTGGCAAGAGAAATGTGCTCAAACTGATCGCAAAGTAGTTTTCTGCTGCTTTCTGAGTAGTAATTTTAGTAATTTACCCTAAAAAAATTCAGATTCCGCGGGCAAAAGTGTGGATTCCGTGATTTCCGCGGATGATGGCAACTTCTGCGAAATTTGCCGCGGCCGCGGAATCGCGTTTTTCCAAGGGGACAGAGAATAAAAGGTGTCGTGCAAGCTCCTGTCAGGCAGTTAGTTGAACACAGTCGAGTACGAGCGCAGCACACGTGCAGGATTTATGCTGTAGATCTATGACACGTACCGCACTATAGTACAAGTACCAAAATCGCCCGCAATTTCACTACGAAGTGATTTGGCTTTTTTTAACATTTGGCATTTTTTAACAAATGTGTAAAATTTGCTTTTCTTCTGGCTGTTTCTCTGCTCCGGATGGCTGTATCGAAACATGGGTGGTGGCAAATGAGAGCCAGTTTATCGTAGATCAACATTGACCACAAAATTTGGTGCATATAATTTAATTCTCCCTGCCACGTCGGTATACCTAGTGGTGGGTGCTTTGCTGTTTTTGCGTAAAATGTGTAAAATAAGCCCCTGAATGCACGAGGAGGGCAGTGAATTACTTCCGCAGGGCCTTTGGACGACGTCAGGCCGTCTTGCCATCACTAAAGACAACAATGAAGAACAGTAGGTCACGGAATACACTCTGTGAGAACGAAAACCTGGCTGCGATGCTATGCTACCTACCGTATTATCTCTAATATAAGCACAGTCTCCAATAAGAGAACACCTTGGGGCGGCATTCAAAAAATAAAGTGCTCAGTCTCCATTAAAAGCACACTGTGTAAATTCATTATCTGTATGGTATGGCATGGTATTGATTTATATGAATTCGGTATCTCAACAGTACATTGTACAACTTGGGAAGATCCGAATGACATAGATCCGTACCGGTGAAAAACCCTGAAATGTGTGTGTCTGACATGAATTTGGCATGGCAACATGCCTCTGAAAATGAGGTTGAAATAATAATGGAACAGTCTCCAATAAAGGAACGTCTCCATTAATAGCACGGGGCGGAGGTACATTGAAAAAATAAAGGACCGTGCTTATATTAGAGATAATACGGTATCCAATTCTACCGTATGACACAGCCACTAGTTACAAATACAAAAACACGGCTTTGCGGCAGCATACAATGCAGTTGACAGATTAATTTTCATCCACTAGCATTCCTTGAAGTGATATCTATCAACTTCAGAACATTGATGACCGAATATCCCAGTTTGTGATGCCATTTTACAAATTTGTTAAAAAATGACACACCAATTATTTGAACCCTGAGAATACTATGGAAGTAGGACATGATTCAAGACACTTTCCAAAGTGGGATCATTCCCATTTTTTGAGACAACAGGCATGAAGGATAGCACTTCCACTTGCAACAATTTATTTGGACGTAGCTTGCCTAGAAGTGGCTGAAAAAACATCATTTTACAACCATGTTAAAAAAAGCCAAATCACCTCGTACAATAATCCCACAATGTTTGACAAAATCTGCAGTATTCCCGACAAGGTGTGCCATTTTACCTCGCAAGTAAGGGCATGTTCGATTGGTAAGGATCGGGATCGGGATCCAGATCTCAGATCCTCGGATCCTTCAGATTCAACTGAACACTTTATTTTGGACCTTGAGGCTTGACTGTTGCCATGTTGAAAATGGCGCTCACAAGGCACCCAAAAGGGTGAACGTCGTACTCATCCCGTGCGTCGTAAAAAAGTCAACAAGCTCCATCTCCATCCACGTGTGCGTACCACAATGTGTACAAAAATGATTTTTACCCGCCAGATACGCACAAAGGTCACATTTGGATCCGGTCAACCCTGCTCTCCGAGGAGGATTGACCGGATCCGACCAATCGAAAGGGTGCGAATCCAGTGGATCGGAATCCCGATCCTACCAATCGAACACGCCCTAAGTAATCCCACAATATTTCCGAAATGTCTCCAGAGGTTTCTGGAGGGACAGGTTCTTCCATAGACAGTGAAAGCATCAAGCACATACACCTACTGCAGTATATTACGCCATGCAGGCTGGGACAAAAGTCACATAAAACTTCGAAGGACAGCCGATTTGTTGTTCCAGAGTACCCTGGACACTAATACAGTACAGGTATTAGTGTCTTGCGCTCAGACCGGGTCTAATTCAATACTGGTATAACAGCTAGGATGTCTTGCACCCATGTGATCACACATTCACAGCCGCAAAACTTCAGGCAATGTCCTGTTCTTTAGGAAAAACGCGGGAAAGAATTCAAAATTCCGCAGGGAAAACGGGGATTTTCTGCAGCAAAATCAAAAATCTGCGGCACTTTCTGCAAGTTTTTCACCCTCCTTGTAGAGGATATGACAACTATTCGCATAAAGGCCGATTCACAATACAACTTTCTGCGACGCGACATACGACACTTGCGACAGCGACACACGGTTCACAATATTCTTCATGTTTGCGACATCCTCATGCACAAGTAATACCATGCACGTGCACCCAGGTTCAAAACTGTACTCCATTTGTGCATGTCGCGTGTCTCACGTTGCAAAAGTTGAACTTTCTTCAACTTCTGCGACAGGTGCATTGCGACAGGGAGTTTCTTGTCGCAACTGTCGCAAATCGCGTCGCAGAAAGTTGTATTGTGAATTGGGCTTAAAGGAGCACTTTTCATACTACCCTTTGCACTCACAAACTGAATAAGAGTGAAGAATCTTGGAGAGACCTGTACTGGCAAGAGAAATGTTCTCAAACAGATCGCAAAGTAGTTTTTCTGCTGCTTTCTGAGTAGTAATTTTAGTAATTTACCCTAAAAATTCAGATTCCGCGGGCAAAAGTGTGGATTCCTTGATTTCCGCGGATGATGGCAACTTCTGCGAAATTTGCCGCGGGCGCGGAATCGCGTTTTTCCAAGGGGACAGAATGTCCACACTCAGTCACAGGGTGAATAAAACCGGATGTAACATGGCCTGAATATCACACATGAACACGGAGAAAATTGTACTGGATTGGAGCTGATGTGCAATCATGATTATTGCAAACAAAGGTACTGAAGATATTTTCCAAAAACAAGAAGATCCAAAAAGGTGAATAGGATTACATAGCAAAAGAACAGGATCATCAACTTCTCTCAACGTCAGGGTAGGAGATCTGAAGACAAAGATGAAGAAAAGGACATGAACATAATACAAGTCAGCACAACTGTTGCTGCAAGACTAAAAATGAGCTACAAGACAGATCAAAGTTTACAGCCAGCTCAGCGCCCAGTGGTTGACAGCATCTTCTGTGAACAGCGAAGAGACCGTAGTCAAATCAACTTGGACACAGATCAGGTCAAAGTGAATTGCTCCATCCTCACTGGCTACGTACACTACAGGATTGATGAAAATCCCACTCACAAGCAATAAAGGTGCATATTGCTGGGGAAGTGCAAACCCACAACCGAATATGTGGAGTCTGCTATTACACATGACAAAAGTATAGAGGAGAGCATGCTTACCAGACGCATTTCCAGTAGGGTTACAGGGCCTGCGTGCGTGAGAAACCAGACTTCCTGTGAGCAAGGAAACAAAGACACACTGTGATCAATGCCAGTATGCGCAAAATCAACTAACAGTATAAAATGATGTGGAGTGATCAGAAATGTTAAATCATCCTTGGTTTCAAGACCCAGCACCCAAGAACACCAAGCCAACACACAAACACACCGAAGCATGACGTGCGTGAAAAGATGCCCAGAGCACGGGACCCCTGACCGCAAAACAGCACTGTCGCCCTCCGCACATGACACTGAGTAGAAGCCGAAAACCGACTGCAGCCAATGCCACGCACAGCGCACTTGCGTGCACACACCCAGACATTACATCAAGACGTGCGGCTGACTGCTAGACTGTCAAACCCTACGAGAATGGATAAACAGTACGCATCATATCCTCCTTCCCAAAATGGCTGCACATGTGACTATTCTACAACCACATTCAACAGCATGTGGCTACAGAATACGAATAACATCCATGTGCTGACCACACCGGTCAGATGAAAAAGCAGCAAACTTACATAATCAAACATGCAGACACACCATCTGAATTTCCCAATGTCTTTATCCAGATTGTTGACCCTGAAAGAAAATGAAAGCAAAATACAGAGGTGGGGGATGTCAGTACAATCCACAGATACTATACATCGAAGCAACAGAAATACTTCACGACAACGTTTGCATGTGGGGATCTCAGACAAGATCGGAACAATGTGCTATATCATAACATAAAGCTCAAAGTAGGTAAGATTGTTTTATCATCACCGATCCACCCATAATTCGTGCTGTACCAAACTGTGTAACACAATACAAAAGATTGAGGAGTGCCACCTTACCATATCGACCTGGTGGTTTCAGTGATACCAAGCTTGGTGGTGGAGAGACTGCTCCATGAAGGATAGATTGCAAGCTGCAAGAACAAAGCAATGCGATACTGGGAATTGGATCTTTGAATATTCATTTTGAAAGGATTTACGTATTCCGCTGCACACATACATAAAGCTAGCCAAAAGCGATTGTCAATATCCAACGAAGGCCACATAAAATAATTATGCAATAATTTGTGGATCTCAGACAAGATCGGAACAATGTGCTATCTCATTGCATATAGCTCAAAGTAGGTAAGATTGTTTTATCATCACCGATCCACAAAATCAACCATCTCCAAAAGATATGCCTGCTACAATTACGAAAAAGAAACAGTCTTACCTCCTGAAAAGCATTCGGTCTTCAGTAACACTTGGCCAAGAGTCATGGATCTGGAGCTGCATACGAAAAATGAAAAAAAGGAGATGCCACGCGGTCAATGCAAAGGAAGTAATTCCACAAATAATCCAAACATGCAAACACTTTCACGCCAGATACGACAGTTGGCCCGCTAGCTCAGCGCCCAGTGGTTGACAGCATATTCTGTGAACAGTGATGAGACGCTCAGTCAAATCAGCTTGGACACAGATCAGGTCAAAGTGAATTGTTCCATCCTCACTACCAGGCCGGGAAAGAACGAACACTTTCCAATCTCTTTTTTTCACAGACGCAAGAGACATATCCTAATCTAAGACGTACCGATTTTTGGGATGCTTCCGAAATAGAGGCGAACTGATACGGATCACGATTTCCTTCAACTCTTCACAACCTGAAATCAAAGAAAGCAAATGGCAACAAAATTACCAACTTTGCGAATATTGCATCATCCCCGGATTCGAGGTAGGAGTCCCCTTTCCACGAGACAGGTACAACATTTTCGTTGCTCATAGTCTACAGATTAGGCATGTACACTGTCAAAACACAATACATAAAGCTGCTACGAAGTGATGAAAAATGAAGAAGAAGAACATTCCACCGTACAGACGGAACATGCATGCAACAAACAATACAGAAAAAAGGATCTTACCATGTTTATGGTGAAGTCGTAGTTAGAAGCCGAGGCCGGCGAGCGCCATGATATTAGAAGCAATCGCGTCATCCGGACGGAAAGAGCAACGTCGGTGAAGAGGACATAGCACGAGGCAGAGATGATGATTTTCTTCTTACGGAATGTTTTGTAGATAGAGCAAACAGTCCTCGGCTAGCGTACAGCAGGATCAAAAGCCGCAAACGAAGCTGAGAATTGCAGTTGAGAGTGTTGAAAGGGAGGCATGACGGGCATCATCACAGCAAACTTCAGGCCAGAAAAGAACACACCACCAGAGTAGACGACGCGTCGACGGGGCAAGGTGAGAAAGAAAGAAAAACTGCTGTGAAAGCTGAGCAAGCGCAGTGGGCTCTTTTGTTCCTTTCTTGGTCGCTTCTTGGTCCGCCATTTTAGTAACCAGGGCTACGGATATGGCGTCGGGTCGCCAAAAATCCTCTGAATCCAAAAAATCAATGACATTTTTTTCCAGTTTGAAATCTTTGAAAGCAATGACTATGTTGCCGCAGTGAGTCAACACCATTGTACCAAGGAAGAAAAAAGCACACAATATTCTGGCATAACAATCCTTTTCTTACTTGTTGTTGACGTGGCCGTGGATAATAATCACCTGCAGACGGTGTGGGGTTGCGATAGAACTTGTTCAAACACCATCTTCCGGCAGACTAGGCTTTGGCGTCTGAGGTCGTGATGTCCTTGGCAGAGACGAACACTCGAATCGAGCGTATTGAAGCCATCGAGAAGGTGAGCAAGAATGACTGCAAGCAACATTTAGCCTGGCTTGAAAGCACGGAAACTTGCTTGGGGTGCTTGCTGCTTCTTAGCTGATATTCAACTGGTGTTCACTGACAAAGTCTGTTACATCTGCAATATTGTTGCCAAAGCTAGCGCTTCTGAAAAGTAGCACTTTTTAATTTGTGTAACATTGAGAACGCAAACCCATCGTCAGCCTAGCCAATGCCTGAGAGATAGCGGTGTCACCACCCCCGAACCCGGTGGTCATACACTGTATGCGTGCAGTAGCAAAAAAAACATTTGCACGCCACTGAATATGATAGAAGATTGGTTCTGCACAAAGCAAGTTCCTGCAGTGGTTACAGTTCTCAGCGCGAAACTGGCCTGGCGCAAAACTCTCTCTCTCTCTCTCTCTCTCTCTCTCTCTCTCTCTCTCTCTCTCTCTCTCTCTCTCTCTCTCTCTCTCTCTCTCTCTCTCTCTCTCTCTCTCTCTCTCTCTCTCTCTCTCTCTCTCTCTCTCTCTCTCTCTCTCTCTCTCTCTCGGCGTGACTTTTCACCGTAGATCTACTCACCATTAATGCATTAGGCATACAGGTAGCACCGGGTCAAGAGAACATGTCCTTTCAACAAGCACCGGATCTGCACGACCGTTATCATTGCATCTTACTCTGCATGTGCGAGTTGTACGTTTGCCAGTGGAGTTGATCCGCTGGCCAACGCACAACTGGTCTTCCATCACCTGTACATACTGATAGTGCAGTGTCCTTTCCGAATAGGAAATACTGTACTGTAAGGCCAGTACTGTTAACGAACATTTAATTCTTGACTAGTTTGAGGGAAAGACCCCAAACGGGAAAGGTCTGAACATTTAATTATAACGATTTAACGAATTTAAGAAATTCGTTAACATTTGAAGTCGTTATGTACAAAACGGTATGTACCTGTACAGTCATTTGCCCGTTTTGAGCCGGAATTCGTTAGAATTTCACCTCGCTAACCCACTAAAATCCGGAGATCGTTAATTTTAATCGACGTTAGAATATCTGTATGTCTTTCAGTAGGCGCGCACAGTATGGTGTTGCTCTTGTCAGTCACCCTTGCAGGGGTTCTCTCACAGTGCACAGTCTAACCTCGTTAGGACCAACACCAGGGAACCAATGGTGTTGGATCGCAATACTACCGTAGTAGCGGAACTTCTTCTTGTCCATATTCACGGTGATCTATCCAGTAGGGATGTGAATGCTAGTTCTTCTAAATCAAACAATTCTTCTTAGCAGTGTTCTTCTTAACGATGTGTTTTTCACTGTGTACATGTAATAAATGTATGATTGTCATGTTTGGTTTTCTATTGAAGGAGATATCCTTGGCGTTGGAGTCGGCCGGAATGGCCGTGACGGAGCTCGCAAAGGAGACGTCGTCGCAAACAATGGCCAATGCGTATGCCACCAATTTTCTCCAGCATCTGCAGGTGTGTAGCATCGAACTCATGCTTGCACCGTTTTCTGTTTCGTGATCAAGCTCCCTTTCATCCATATGTCCCTGTGTATGGGTGTGAACATGAAGTGTGTCTTTGGCTGAGTGTGCATGAGGTGTGTGTGTGGGGGGGGGGGGGGGGGGTATGCATCCTGAAGACTGTGTGAGTCAGAGAGTTGTCTTTGTCATCATCTGGCTCTGCTTTATCTTTGAACGTGTGTGTGTGTGTGCTTGCGACATTGTGTCTCTCTTGATAGGTCTGCCGCGTTTATACACAAACACACACGCGTGCACACACAATCTGCTGGTGCTGTTTCTCACTCTCCCGTATTTCTCCTTGAAGTCTGTTCTATATGCCCTGTTTGGTGCTGGTGTTGCTTTGTTCTGGTGTGTTTAGAGGGTTGAGACTGGCCTGTCCGAGCAGATTGCCTACCTTGGACAAGTGTCCTCGAGCAGTGTGTGCGGCAACACGCCCCGCCTTGCAGAGCTTGTGAGTACCCTGTGTGTGTATGTGTGTGTGTGTGTGTGTGTGTGTGTCTCTCTCTCTCTCTCTCTCTCTCTCTCTCTCTCTCTCTCTCTCTCTCTCTCTCTCTCTTATTCTCCTCAGAGCCACCAGCCTTCTTTCATTCCTTCACCAACCTTGTTTCTACTCATCAATCTCTTGTCACTGTTGCATTCTTTTTGTCTCTCCATTAAAGGGGAAGTCCGGTGAAAAATTTAAATTTCAGGGTCGGTAGAGTTTCGGGCGCTGAGTCGAATGGTGTTGGTCCCACGTGTCTCCGACAAAGCGTTCTCGAGATATTTCCGTTTGAAAAACTGAGTTTCGGGGGCTGCGCCATGACGTCATGCGGCCGCGCCACACCCTCCGCAACGTCATAGCGTGCAGCTAGGTCAAAAGGAGTGCGTGAAAGCAATAGTGTCAGTGCTATTTCAAATGATTTGGCGACTGATATTAGCTGGTGCAAGCGATCCCGAAGACCTAACTCCTTGTGAGAGTGAGGATGCAGCCATGGCTGACCTTCATGAGTTTGGTCTGGGGCTGAGAACCTCGGTATTCAGCTGAAGAAATGGCCGCGCGGGCCGGTCAAGAGTGAGCGCTCTGAGTTTCCGACTGATGAAGAAACAGCAGCTATTGCAGACGAGGCTGATATAATTATCAGATCGCTGGAGAGCAGGGTCGCCAAAATGGAGAAGAGTGATGCGAGTGCTCTAAATGTTGTTCCATACCGATTCACTTAGACTCCAGTAGCCTGCCACATGGTGATGTTTTGGTGCGAACTTGGCATATTTCGGACTACTCAATTGGAGAACACTGCAGGCTCTTTGAACCACGGGCACGACTCTTCGCTCGCAACGCTATGGAATCTGAAAGTTCTAGGTCCTGGAGCTGTTCGCTGTTTTGTCACTTGTCACGGTTGTGCACTCATCGCTGTAGCATAAAATAATGAGGCGGGACTGGAGCGGAAAACTAAAATTTTCTTTCTCAAAGCACAACCACCGGCACCGGCAAGGAGAAACGCACGTTCTCTGACTACATGACTGGACGACTGATGCGAGTGTAGTACATGACAAGTCCGTGCGTTGACTAGTTTTCTGAGTCTTGTGTTTGGACTGGAGTCTTGTTGTAGATACTACTAGTACTAGCCCAGCACGGCAGTGCTGGAGTAGTTCCGTGTGTGATGAGCTTGTTGACTGCACTACAGCTAGCATGCACGTTGCACGCAGCGCATTGCTAGAGCCGTAGACTAGACTAGACGCCATTGCATGCTGACGGAAAAAGTCCAACTCGGAAACGGCTAAAATACGGTATAACCTCGAGGTTTAGCGAGCTGAAAATCACAGGGTACGTAGTGTTTGTAACACTGAATCGAATGGTCTTGGTCCGAAGAAGATGCGACAAACGGTTCCCCAATCGAACGCGCTCCGAATATGGCCATTTTGTACACGACTAGATGGTGTGGCTACCTGGCTGCACGCTGTGACGTCATCACCTGGATCTGGGTGATGCGCGCTCAAATTCGCACATGTTCGATTGGGCGTATCTGACGAACCATAGGCCGCAGCCTCCTCGGACAAAGACCATTCGACTCAGCGACCCGAACTCTACGGACTGTGAAATTTAAATTTTTCACCGGACTTCCCCTTTAAGTCATTCCGGCAGCAGCCCTGGCTGTGTGTAAGAGGTCTCATTCATGCTACTCTGTGTGTTGTTTTTGTTGTCGGCGTCTCCGTCTTGCAGAAAGTAGCGCACACCAGTCAGTGTGCGCGCGACGCCCATCGCCTTCTGGAAGAACGGCTGGCGGCGGCCAGTGGCAAAGTAACGCGGTACAGCTGTGAAGAGGGTGTGCAGCGTGGTGCCGCAACTGCTGCTGCTGCTGGACAATCTGCCGGAGAAGGAGGTGGTGCAAGCGCTCCAGTGAGAACAATAGCGACAATAACAGTAGCCAAGGGCGAAACTCTAATGGACGTACTATAGGCCCAGTTGCTGAACAAATGTCCGTACATGCGCTTGGAGCGGCGGAAGCGTCGATGCTCACTGTGACCGAGAGAGAGAGAGAGAGAGAGAGAGAGAGAGAGAGAGAGTGCATGCGTCACACAGCAACGTGACACGGTGCGTGTGCGAGTGTGCATGTCCCACCACTGCTGGCCGCAATGCCGCCTCCTGGAGCGCTCCTGTTCCATCTCCGGTGTGTTGTTCTTGTTGTGGACAGTTCGAAGCGTGGCTGTAGCAGCCTTGGCCCAATACCGTGGTGTTGTGAATGCGTGCGCGGACCGGAGACGCTCCCGACACTGCTGCGTTGTAGGACAACTAGAGTTTTGTGAACGCCTCTTCTGCTACCAGGGCTGGGCTGGAACACACTCGTGTCGGCGGGCGGGCGTGAACCGTGAAGTTACTTTACGTCCAGTCACTGCATCTGTTGAGATGGCGCAACCGCTAGCATGTGTGTTGCAGGCGGTGATAGTAACTGTGGCCGGCGATTGAATCTCCGGCCGGGCGTGCCACTCCAGTTCGCTGCTACTATGTGTGCTGCAGGCGGTAGTGGTAACTGCGGCCGGCGATGGAATGCACCGGCGTGCCATCACAGCTCAGTGTCCGCCGCCGCGGTGGCAGTACTCTGCACTACCCTGCACTACTCTGCACTACTCTGCATTCACCTCGACTGCCAGCCTCGGCAGCAATACCATCGCCAACTGCCATGCGGCGCTTTGCTTTCAACACTGAATTGCTGGTCAGCCGTGGCCACTCAATCTCATACAGGATGTCGACATCGGAACTCTCCACGCAAGCTTTCAGCGTGTCACTATTCACCCGCTGGAGTTGCACGGCCGCAGAGTCACTCACCATGGAACAGCATATCTAGAGCTACTGGAATGTCTGTCTGGGTTTTTCCTGGTATCTTGCACGTACACCGTATGCCCTGCCTGGCAATAGCTACTCTCTGTGCCGTTCCTCTTTCCACTGAACACACAGTCCATCAGCTACTACAAACTCTCCTATTGATTTAGTTGAGAGCGTAACACTGACCCGCTCCTGGCCTGGACTAGCCATTACAGTCGCAACAAAACAACATTGACGATCTTGCTGCCCTAGCTTCTGCAGTCACACCCACATTGACAGTCAGGCTGTCGTTAGCCATTGCAGTTAGCCGGGGCTGCTGTTGTTGCTCCACGCACACATGATTGTTTGCTTGCTTCTGACATGACTGACCTTTACCACCTCCCTCCTATCTCTTCTGTTGACCTGCTACATGCAGTAACCATTGGTAATTTTGTCTTTGAAGTTTGTCCTGCTCCCCTATAAGTGCATGTTAGATGTATGTGTCTGAACACGAGCAGGCAGTGACAGGTGGCTGGCCCGCTTCTCCCCTGATTTATCTTGATTTTCCCCTGCAGAAACTCATTTCTATTTACTTCAAAGTAGCATTATCTTTCTTTGTTCTGTGAGTCCACACACGCGCGTGCGCGCTCGCATGCACACACACCGAGTTACCATCGCTATCATTGCCTCTGGCGATGGGCGTCAAACGGTGTGTGTATGTGTGTGTCGCTCTCTCTCTCTGTCTCTCTCTCGCTCTCTCTCGCTCTCTCTCTCTCTCTCCCCCCCCCCCCCCCCCCCCCCCCACCCACACACACACACAGACAGACAGACACACGCAACACAGTGACACTTATAGTTATGGCAGGTGACACGGAAATCCGTGCAGAGTAACTGTGTTGTAGATTCTGATAGGACTGGTGAAGCGAAGCACATTGACATAGACACCACCAACTAACTGTGCTATATACAGGTCTAGTGAACTCAAAACTGCAAAAAAAACGACACATCAAGAGAAAAAAAGCTAGTGTGGTGGAGAAAAAAGCAAATCGGAAGGTACACAGAGCAAGGGGCAGCAAAGCACAGAGACGGTAAAACTTTCTAAGATTGCGCAGTCAACGAGCACAGGCCACCGACCATGTACGCAGGGGCACGGCCCTTGCCATGCACACCGTGCGTGTCCGGTGCCAGCAGCGTAGGGGTAAAGACACGGACAAGGGGGCAGGGTGGGGGGGAAGAGGACAGTAAAAAAAAATAACGATACTAAGTGGCCTAGTGAAAACGAAGCGTATAAGTATAATAACGGAGGGGCTGTGCGACAAGTTTGACAGTCAGGGTGCATAGGCATGTGCTAAGAGAGCAGATTCGGCAGACACTGCAGCCATTATCTTGGAGGACAGCAGAAGCCGACAGGCGTGACACATTTCGTGGAAATCAGGCAGAGCAGCGCCTCACCGGCTGCAGCAAGCGGCGGCGGCGGCAAGACGAAGACGGCAAAGTAAAATACGGCGGCAGCTGGCCAAGCAGCAGAACGGTGCAGGGCAGACCGACGGGCATAGAGTTAGTGCAAGCAAGCCTTGCTCGGCGGCAGGGGGTGTTGAATACGGATCAAGCGGTGTTCTCGGATTTGTTCAAGCTAGGCGACTTCAGGCTAGAAAAGAGAGAGCCGGATGAAGTAACTTCTCAATGCTAGAGAGCAACCCCAGACAGGCCGGGGCAAACATAAGCAAGCAAGGAAATAAGTAGGAAATGAGTAAGATATGTCTAAGAATGGGTATGTCAGTAGGAGCCAGTTGAGACAGATGTGCAAAAAAATACTACCACCCGGAGGTTAGCAAGACATGAGCATAGCTTCCAGGGTGCCAGTCACTAGAATACACAAGACAGCAAGACCACAAAACGAACAACAAAACACCACCCTCACCCTCACCAAACAACAAATTGACAATGGCGACAACACAAAAAGATACGGAACTAGTGGAAACGAACCAAACAACGAAACGGCGAGAAACGAAGCTGCCCGCTGGAAAGGCGGACGAGCCAACCATAGCACGGAGATATACAGCTCCTGACGCAGTCGTGCGGAAACGCGAGTAGGTCCCGTGAAACACAATACACGGTAAGTGTCAAGCAAGGCACAAACTGCAGCTCCAGCGACATACCAACAGGCCAGGGCAGGGCATTATCAAACACGCCAGCAGCCAGGGCAGGCGTTGTCAAACAGGCCAGTAAGAAAGCAGTACAGACGGCATCCATTGTTGGATGTGACCATCCACACTCACAGACCCACTCGACACAACACAACATCTGAAGTGTGTGCCCACCCTTGCTCAGCTACTGCTAGCTGGCTGGATAGTCCCACGGAAAGCGGGCTGTCACAGCTCCTGGATCCACGCCGCCCAGGCCGGCGAGGTAGGACACGTCGTTTAGCGCCACCGCCGCACCCTCCCGGTCCAGAAAGAACTGCTGCTGTTGTCGTTGCTGTTGGTCGTAGCCTAGCGGTATGGGTAGCTGACCGAGTGACACGGAGCCCTGCATGTACGGTGTAGGTATGCAGGTGTTGTTGGGCAAGATGGTGTTGGCTAGAACACCAGCACCGCCTGTATCTACCAAAGACACAGCAGAACACAGAGAATAGAGAGAGAGAGAGAGAGAGAGAGAGAGAGAGAGAGAGAGAGAGAGAGAGAGAGATAGATAGAGAGAGAGAGCGAGAGCGAGAGAGAGAGAGAGAGAGAGAGAGAGAGAGAGAGAGAGAGAGAGAGAGAGAGAGAGAGAGAGAGATAGATAGATAGATAGAGAGAGAGAGAGAGAGAGAGAGAGAGTGAGAGAGAGATAGAAAGAGAGCGAGAGCGAGAGAGAGAGAGAGAGAGAGAGAGAGAGAGAGAGAGAGAGAGAGAGAGAGAGAGAGAGAGACCGACAGAGAGATGGACACACAGACAGATAGAGAGAAAGATAGAGAGAAATACAGAGAGAAATAAGACGACCAAAGAGAGATAAAGAGCAAGGTTGCAATGGAAAACACAGTACGAATACAGTGCAAACACATCCACAACATCTACCCAGTACATTGAGAAGAATGAGAAAAAGCCACCCTCGCCTTTTAATGCTTACAGACACAGTACATACAATGAAAACAATTGCACGTCCCTAATTGTATGATCCGTACAATTCTTCCTGCTCACAATCGAGGTTTGAAAAGGAAAAAAACACGAAAGGAACTTGACCTTTGACCAGGTTACCCAAACTGTGCAGAGATAGAATACAACAAAAAGCACGGCGCTGCACCAACCCTGCATTATCACATTCAAAAGTGGGTTTAGTGCTTCAGCTTGGTCAGAAAAAAGGTTGAAGTGTAGTCCCACCCCCACCACAGGCGCTCGTATTATCAGAAAAAGGTTTTCACAAAAAATGTAAATTTTCTTGTTCATCACATCCAGACCAAGGTTCCGATTGAGGAACTGTGAACTGGTAAAAGAATCCTTTGACACCTTCGTTCGTTTTCATGAAGAAGGTTCATTTGGCAAATTGAGACCTTCGTTTCACCCCTATAATGGTTCGTCATCTTTCTGTTCGTTATTCCATAAAACATTCGTGAAGTGTCGATCCAGCTGGTACTGTTGATTGCAGTTGTATAAAAACCTCCAGTAATTTGCGTGTTCTAAAAAGCAGTTAATATTTCTGGTATTAAATCACTCATATAAAAAACCTGGTGCTATAAAAAACCTGTATAAAAAACCTGGTGCTGTAAAAAACCTGTATAAAAAACCCGGTGCTGTAAAAAACCTGGTGTCATAAAAAACCACTTTTTAGGAAAATGACTGGAGTTTTTTTAATACTAACATTTAAAACGAACTTAGAAGCGTGAAGCGTGTGCTCCTCGTTGGAGCAACCAACTTCTTTACTAACATTTAAATATAATATAAGCTGAGTCCCAAGTGTTTACAAGAAATAAAAAACCGAGGCGAATTCTATACGTAATAGACAGCAGTAGAGTAGTCAGAGGTCATGTGACTTGATGAGAGTGCTTACTTTGAGCAGTGGATGGCGATGCGTTTTCGGCACGGTGGCCCATCACACACAGATCCAGCCAGCTGAGTTTGTCTGTAGCGTTGGGCAAGCTGACAACCGTAAATGCACTATTGCCACCTGCACGAGGGCAACAGACAACAGCACAGCATGAACAAGGACTGCATGGTATTCACGGCCGGAGAAGAGACAGATCAGCAACGTGGAAAGCAAAGTAAAGACAAAGGAGAACGAAGAGAAAGAGAAAAAACGGTGACGTGGAACTTCACAGTCGTCGTCACCTTGCTGCGAAGCTTGGCAAACTACCAAAGTAAAAATATTATTCGTCATAGGCATCCAGGCAGACGCATGCAAGAAGACAGGCACACAGGCAGGCAGGGAGAGAGAGAGAGAGAGAGTGAGAGAGAGAGAGAGAGAGAGAGAGAGAGAGAGAGACAGGGAGAGAGAGAGAGAGAGAGAAGAGAGAGAGAGAGAGAGAGAGAGAGAGAGAGAGAGAGACAGGGAGAGAGAGAGAGAGACAGGGAGACAGGGAGAGAGAGAGAGAGAGAGAGAGAGAGAGAGAGAGAGAGAGAGAGAGAGAGAGAGAGAGACAGGGAGACAGGGAGACAGGGAGAGAGAGAGAGAGAGAGAGAGAGAGAGAGAGACAGACAGTAAGTAAGCACTAGCAAAAGCCACATGGACACACTCGCTTACCCCGTTGTAGCTGCTGCTGTTGTTCCTTTTCTTGCTCCAAGGCTGCAGCTGCCGCCGCCGCAGCAACGAACGACCCGTGCACTTCAGACTCTGTGACATGGTGATGATGGTGATGGTGATGGAGAGGGTCGCCGACCGAGTGCTGCGCAAATACGGAGTCATCCTTGCCGCCTGGAGACGCAGGAACAGCGCCTAGCAGAGAGGACGGCGCGAGCGGCGCCGCGATATCCATGAAGTCCTCGCCACCCGTCCCACCACCAGCTGCAGTGCCACCACCAGGAACAGCGGCACCTCCGATGGCCATCGGCGATGGTATCATACTACCCAGCATGGGTAGGCTGGGGTGAGAGCTGTACACCGGCTGCATGAGCGACGACGGCGAGGGGAAATCCCCCGTGTACAGATTCGATGCGCTGTGCGTGCGGTGCAGGTGACTCGTAGCGTCCTCGCCCGGCATTCCCGTAGTGACGACGGTGGCAGCGACGGCGGCCGGTAGAGAGGTCAGCGAGGACGGCCCAGAGCCTGCGCCCATACTGCCCACATTGCCGGCGACAGCTGCCGTGCTAGCCAGGTCCATACAGGCCAGGCTGCCAGGCTGTGGTAGAGGCAGGGATGTGTCACTGAACGCCATGTCTGCGCAGGAATACATGTCACACACGAACGGTGTACTAGTAAGTAAGGAGTACAGCATCACACACGGACATTGTAGGTAAGCGCAGACGGAGAAGAACACATGAGCGCATGCCACTAGTGTAGCTTCAAGTCTTAAGGGCAATGTGTAACAGGGGCTGAGAGGAGTACTGCTAGTTAACCCTTTCACTACCCATTATTTTCGCAATTGAGTCAATTCACAGTCTACAAAATACTTCGTCGTGCGCCAATTATGGACCAAGGAGTGAAAGTGATAGTTGCAGTCGATAGTCAAGGTCTTTCTGAAGACGTAGAGCCATCATTTGTAATAATCCGACAATATTTGAGCGTGTGACGAAATATTTAGTGATCGCCTATTGCATCGATCCACATGGATCGATATTTGAATGGCTGGTAGTGAGAGGGTTAAGATAATCCACATGACACACAGGTCACTCTACTACCTACAATGGTGATACATGTGCCCCAATACACACACACACACACACACACACACACACACACACACACACATACACACACACACGCGTGCTTAGGTTTTCAGCATCAGCTGCAAGCCTCAAACATAAACCAAGGAGACAGTGAAGGCAGCAGTAGCAGAAGCAGCATTGCAGAGTAAACATGACATGCCAACAAACACAACAAGTGTACACCAACAACAGCCAACACGACACGGGCACTAACCTTCTTTGCTGATGATGTCGAGAAGTTCATCCATACTGCTACAGCGCACACCCTGAACACCAGCAACCAGCAGAACACACACACATACACACACACACACACGCACACGCACACACACACACGCACACACACACACGAACACACACACACACACACACAAATAGAAGATCATAAATTAGTAAGAAAACAAAAGAAGTTCTTACCAAGACCCATAGCAAACAACAGGATCGTGCCCAGACGGATGGAGTAAAGTCTCTCTTTGGCCATCCTCTTAGATTTCCGGCGGAAAAAAACTGGCCTCAAAAGAAAGGCAGTCTATCCAAACAGGTCGGAATGCAGAGTACTGTGAAAGCAAGTTTTTGCACGGACATTTAATTTTCTCAGATTCATTCAAAGAGGGGCTGAACTAAATTTTAAAATCCTGAACCACTAAAGGGTGACTTGTTCAGCTTTTAATGCGTTTCGTTCTCCGTGGGCAAAGTTTCCAGCATATGAACTTAGCAATTGCTTTGAGTTGGACGAAACTCTCGACTACCGCACAGTCTTGCGAGAGCACCCCACCTTGACATTACCTCCAGGGAAAGGAAAATCATACGGCAGAGTGCAACGAAGTTAGTACGGTGCGAGCTGCAGTGCACTAAGGTCACACTTAACATGTTGCTGTGTGGAGCTCGCATCCGCTAGAAGGAAAACTTACATGTTGTTGGTTTGACAGCATGAAACAAGGTGGAGGACACCGTGTTAGGAAAATGCTGTCAAACCAACAATATGTGTGAACTAAAACAAGGTAACCTAATACCATAAGGTAAACTTAGTACGGATTGACAGCCCAACGTGCAACGTGTGTACAAGGTACGTATCGTAAGGTACGTATCGTGTGACCTACGTGCCACCTCCAAAACACGGCCACGAAAAGGTAGCGATGGTGGGGCGCTCTTGCGGTACTTTGAAGGAAATGTTCCTCTCATATAGTAAGGACGTGAAGCGATGGTGGGGCGCTCTTGCGGTACTTTGAAGGAAATGTTCCTCTCATATAGTAAGGACGTGAAGCGATGGTGGGGCGCTCTTGCGGTACTTTGAAGGAAATGTTCCTCTCATATAGTAAGGACGTGAAGCGATGGTGGGGCGCTCTTGCGGTACTTTGAAGGAAATGTTCCTCTCATATAGTAAGGATGTGACAAGATCGGTCTCTAAAGATACAAGCACCCCAGTCTCCTAATGCAGTTGTTTCAGTGGCTGCCGTACACAGATGTAAAGGTATGGACACGTTGCCTTTCATTAATTTGAAAGGGATTACTGCTCAACAGCAAGTAACAGTATGAACTATTTTGAAGTAACAGATATCATATCCAACAATTCACAGTCGTTGGACGAGAGCTAAGCAATCAGATGAACAGGCACACCCACCCACACCCATGCCCACACCCAAACGTACACCCATACCTATAAACACACCCACACCCACACCTATACCCACACCTATACCACCACATATACCCACACCTATACCACCACATATACCCACACCTATACCCACACCTATACCCACACCTATACCACCACATATACCCACACCTATACCCACACCTATACCCACACCTATACCCACACCTATACCCACACCTATACCCACACCTATACCCACACCTATACCCACACCTATACCCACACCTATACCCACACCTATACCCACACCTATACCCACACCTATACCCACACCTATACCCACACCTATAAACACACCCACACCTATAAACACACCCACACCCACACCTATACCCATACCGATAAACACACCCACACCTATACCCACACCCACACATACACCCATACCTATAAACACACCCACACCTATAAACACACCCACACCTATAAACACACCCACACCCACACCTATACCCATACCGATAAACACACCCACACCTATACCCACACCCACACGTACACCCATACCTATAAACACACCCACACCTATAAACACACCCACACCCACACCTATACCCATACCGATAAACACACCCACACCTATACCCACACCCACACGTACACCCATACCTATAAACACACCCACACCTATAAACACACCCACACCTATACCCATACCGATAAACACACCCACACCTATACCCACACGTACACCCATACCTATAAACACACCCACACCTATAAACACACCCACACCCACACCTATACCCATACCGATAAACACACCCACACCTATACCCACACCCACACGTACACCCATACCTATAAACACACCCACACCCACACCTATACCCATACCGATAAACACACCCACACCTATACCCACACCCACACGTACACCCACACCTATACCCACACCCACACGCAACTTACCGAGTCGACGTTCATGGGCGTGCCGTCATGGGAGAGCGAGCCGCTAAACGATGAGCTACGCGGATGATAGAACGCCGACACATGCCCAACACCAGCACCAGCACCAGCAGCACCGTGTTGCTGAGATTGTTGGTGCTGCTGATCGACACGCGGATAGTCCGCAGTGGCCGTGGCCATGTGCCGCGAGATCGTCCGCGGCGACATTGAGCGCAGCGTGCGCGGCGACCGGCCGATTGGCGACCCGGCAAAGTCCACCGAGCCGCTGTCGGCGCGTCTCCGTGACGACGGGCTGCAGGGCTGCGAGGAGCACCGGTTGCCCGGCGACCACGGCCCGAGAGACGGCAACGATGCGGCCGCCGAAACACCCGGTGATGTAGAGTAGTCGGGCATGGATACCTCCATGGAGTGGAACAGCAGTGGCGAGGAGCTCATTAAGTTGTTGGACCGCGGACTGCCAAACGAATGCTGCGTGGCGGCAGACGGCGAGCCGAACGGTTGGTACGGCGACGGAGCACACGGGATCTCGGGAAACGTGAGAGGCGACGATGTGACCGCGCCCAGCACCGTGGAGCCCTCCGTCTTGCTGCGCGTCCGGTAGCTACCGGATGGCGATGACAGCGAACGTTGCCCGGCGGCGACGCTGGGTGATGTGCTGCGCGGAGAATGCTGCTGTTGGTGATGATGGTGATGATGGTGTGCTGCTCCCGGACCGTGCTGGCCGGGTATGGCGCCGGAGAAGGACGCAGACGATGGGATCGGCGTGGGCTGCGAGGCCATGCGACCCGTCCGCGACGCCCGATGGTGATCGTCCAGAGCTACGGCGGCTGCGGCGGCTGCAGCGGCACTGCTACCATTGGCCAGCGCCGCCATGTGCAGGTTGTGCTGGCTGGAGTGCGGCGAGTGCTGAGGCGACTGCACAGGGGAATTGGGCATGGAGAGCGAGCGCGGGCTGCGGCAGCCGGGGCCCGTCATGCTGGACGAGGACGCTGCGCGGGCGCGAGGACGTATCGGCGGCGACTTGGGGGAGTTGCTGAACGAGTTTGTGCGCTGCACGATCTGCGCCGGGTACGTGGCGCCCTGCGCCAGCGGGGAAACGAGAGCGGCGGCGCTCGAGGGGACAATGCGTGGAGAGAGTGGCAGTACTGTGGGTGCTTCGGCTGGACCGGCCGGCACTGCTGCCGCTGCTGCATTCGGTGCAGGGCTGGAGGGCGAAGACGGCGACATACTGAGGGATTTGGAGGCGCGCAGCGGTGCGTGCATGTGTAACGTACCTGCCGCAGTGCTCGTAGGCATGGGCACAAAGATACCGCCAATCATTGCCGGCGTTGCTGCTGCTGCTCCCACCGCCGCTGTTGTTGACGCTTGAGAGGCGGTCGCCGAAGAGAGTTGCGGTCCGGGCAGGGAATGCTGTCGATGCGGATGGTGGTGATGGTGATGATGATGATGGTCGCGCCCGGACGCACCATGACCAGACTTGCCACCACCGCCCAGCGTCGACACCCAGGACTGCTTCTGATTGGCGGAGCGGCTGCGGCGCTTGTTGCTGCGCTCGCGAAGCGTCGGCTCGTGCTGCATCTCGGCAATCTGCTGATTCTGCGAGGCCAGGAAGTCGGCGTCGCGGTGCCGACCGCGCGAGCCAAGCTCCTCGCGTTGCCGGTGAGGGGACAGGACTTCGCTACTGGAGCGTCGGCTGGGCAGTGACGATCTCCTCTCCTTTTCCTGCTCCTCGACTTGCTGCTGTAGTGCCTGTTGCTGCTGCAGTGCCTGCTGTTGCTGCTGCTCAAGCTTCTTCTGCTGGTTGGCGTCAATCTTGCGCTGCGTGTCGTCGAGTTGTTTCTGCACGAGCTGCATCATCAGGTCCTGCTGCTGCTCAGGCATGAGCAGGTTGAGCGCGTCGATGTGCTGCTGTCCGTTGGCAAGGTGATTAGGGCGTATGGCAGTGGGCCTGGCCAGGCCGGACAGGGCGGCGTTGCGCAGTTCGCTACTCGCAGTGGCCGAGGACGCAGAGCCCACGCTGCTGTTGTCGTCAGACCAGATGCACACGGGGCTCGGCACCTGGGCGGCGGACGAGGCGTCGCTGGCACTGTCGACATCGCTTGCCGTGCCAGCGACCCCATTGCTGACGCAAGCTATGCCGCCACCACTGCCAGCTACGTTCAACTGGCCATCAAGCAATGGCGGGGCGGACGGCGGCCGCTCCAGCTGTGGCGTGGGACAGTTTGACGAGGAGGACATGGGCGTACCGGTGGACATGCGAATGACATCGGACGATGCTCCGGTGCTTGCTGGCGACATCGCCACGCCAGCACTGCTACCACCACCACCGCCATTACTGCTGGCCATGCTGTCTGCCGGTGACGGCGGTACGCTATCCAGAACCTGACGTGCCATGCTGGACGACGATGATGACGGCGCCGGTGACGACATGGAGCGTAGAATGCGTGCCGATGCCGTCGTCGCTGCTGCACTGCTATTGCTGCGCATGCTGGCCGCGTGCTGCTGCAGACGCTCGATCAGCGCCACCTTGTTGCCGGACTTCAGCAGGCCGTTGCGCTGCAGCTCTGCGCGCAGCTCCGCCACGCTGAAGCGGTTCAGGTCCACATTGGCGTAGCCGTTGTGCCCGTTTAGCCAGTTGTTGGACGCCTGCAGGGGAACAACGGCAGCGAAAGCGAGAGCATGATCAGGACTGGAATCACTGAATGGCCTTAGCACAATCAACTGCAGTAAACCTGTCCCAGAGGACCACTACAACTAGGACCAAGAGTACATAACCCCCCATCAAGAGTACATAACCCCCCATCAAGAGTACATAACCCCCCAAGAGTACATAACCCTCCAGAGTGTGCAACGCCTGATCCAACTCTGCACAGGGTCTTGGTCGAGCGTAATCGCATCTTCTGATGTCATGCGTACACGCCACACCAGCACAAGGCCGGTCTCGAGGCAGGGCACCGTTGTTCTTGATCCGAGAGTACCCGCAACTCCCCGGGTTCCTCTCAGATGTGTACGGTATTATGACGCAAAGATGCGATTACGCTCGACCAAGACCCTATGCAGAGCTGGATCAGGCGTTGCACACTCTGGAGGGTTAAATACTCTTGCTAGGACCCATGGCTGTGTTACTTCCAGTGAAACGACACTGGACACCAAGACCAGCTGTACACGAGGACCACATGGGTAGGTGTCTTGAGCAGTCGCCGTATCACTGTACATAATACTAGACAGCTGGCCCCGCAAAGAGGCTACAGAGGCTGTGCGACTAAAGCCTGATTCCTACTTCATCTCGCGTACGGGAAACCCATCGCGCGACCGTCGTGCGATGGGTTTCCCGTACGCGACATGAAGTATGAATCGGCCTTGAGTCATCAGTTGATTTAAAGTATAGAAAAAAGGACCAAGAAACTACAAGCTACGCTATAATGTCCACTAACACCACCAGTTACTAAACAATTAGCTCATGCGATAACATTGCACGACACTGACCGAGGGCACTGACGTTCTACAACTAACTGGCTAACAGCTCTAGCACTTGTTTTGTATGGAGTGGCCAAGCTGTGGTACCATAACCACTGGTTTGCAACCCCATACATAGTATGCACGACGATGACATTCACTACATACAATGCATACACCATCATGTCATTCACAGAACTGCTATCATAAAAGTGTGCGTGTGCGTGTGTATGTGTATGTGTATATGTGTGTGTGTGCGTGTGTGTGTGTGTGTGTGTGTGTGTGTGTGTGTGTGTGTGTTGTGTGTGTGTGTGTGTGTGTGTGTGTGTGTGTGTGTGTGTGTTGTGTGTGTGTGTGTGCGTGTGCAACGCCATGCCAAATACTGTTGACTTTGCGATTTCTCTCTCTTCCCTTCTCTCTTCTTGTCGTTGTCTCCCGCTTCTGGGAGCGGCGTGGCCCGATAGGGTAGCTGTACATAGTAGTAGTAGTAGTAGTAGTAGTAGTAGTAGTGTGTGTGTGTGTGTGTGTGTGTGTGTGTGTGTGTGTGTGTGTGTGTGTGTGTGTGTGTGTGTGTGTGTGTGTGTGTGTGTGTGTGTGTGTGTGTGTGTGTGTAATCCCAGCACAAGTTGCCATGTCTAACATAGCTGTTCGCTATCATCGCTTCCGCGATGGGCATGTCTGAGGTCTGAGGTGTGTGTGTGCGCGCGTGTGTGTGCATGTGTACGTGAGTGCAGCAGCAGCAGCACAATCAAAAAGGACACCAGGAGGCCCACTGACCGCTTCTTTGCGCCGCATTTCGGCGAGCGCAGGCGGCGCGGGCAGGATGAACTTGCGGTTGGGATTGTGGAACTGTGCGTGAAGCAGCTGCCACTGCAGCATCAGCGTCTGGTGATAGAGCAGTAGCTTGTGCTGGTCGTCCAGTGGCAGCACGGGGAGGGGAACGTTCGCAGCCGCCGCCGACGCCGCTGGACTGGCGGGATCACTGCCGTTGCTCAGCGTAGCCGGGCCGCCGTTGCTGGACAGGCTGGCGGCAGCGGTGGCGGTGGCGGCGGCCGCGGTGGTAGCACTGCCGTTGCTGGCTGTCGTCGTCGTCACGACGGGCACGGCGGGAGACTCTGGCGGAGCAGTCACCGTTGCAACTGGCGCAGACTTTGCTTTCGGCTTGTTTGGCTGGTACTCGGAGAACTTGAGCTGTTTCACCTATCAACGTAACAAAGAAATAGAGAAAATACAGTGGGTGTAGAGCCTTTCCCGTTCAGTATAAAAGCTCCCTTCAAATCTAGCTAAATTTATCTTTATCTGTCTGTCTCTCCGACTCCCTCCCTCCCTCAGGCTCTCGCCCACACACACACGCCCACACACATGCACACACATGCACACACGCATGTACACACACACCTACCCCCCCCCCCCCCCCACATGTACCATGTACACACACACACACACACACACACACACACACACACACACACACACACATACACACCACACACACACGCCCACACACACATCGTCCAATAGCTAACCTTAGTTCGGCCCGAATGTCGCCGACGTGCCGTTTTCGGCGAGGTGGCGTTGAGATTCGCTGCGCCGCCGGCTCCATTGCCCTGCGCCGCAGTTGGTGCCGCCGCTGGAAACAGGTTAAGTGCCTGGCTGAACAGGCTGGCATGGGCAGCAGCATGTGCCGCGGCTGCCACGTGAACGGACGTCGTCGCACCACCACCCCCACCGCCAGACCTGGCCTGGTGTTGCGGCGTGGAGGCGGCCGATGGTGGAGCGCTGCTGGCAGTGGTCTTTGCGCGATGACCAGCACCTTTGGTGGCGTGCTGGCCACCACCAGCGGCGCCTGAGGTGGTGTGAGCGGGCGTCGACGGAAACGAGCCGTGCCGATGCCGCGGCATGCCGGCAGCCGACGTGGTGGTGGCTGTCGACAGCGACGGTCCCGCGGCCGGCCCCTGGCAGCGCTGGTAGTGCAGGTCGGCGCTCATGGACGAGGTGCGCGTGATGGACGTATCGATCTGCGCCGTAGTGCACACCACCGTGGTGGAGGAGGTGCGGCCACTAGGGATGAACGACATCTCCATCTACACACACACACACGCACCAGCAGCAGTGGATTCATACCGACAGAGAGATCACACAACAAATCACACATTCAATCATGAAACTATCATTACCTTACGGTCTCGTATTACAGACCGAGTTGTTACCACCGCCAGCCTAATTTCAAGATGCACAAGCCTGAAGATCGTGCCGACATGCCATGAAACTTCAGTAACAGTTAGAAGGTACTTCCAATGGACATAACAACTTTATAGACGAGGTCAACACCAACATACAACCAGCTTGTACACACAGCTACGGTACTTGACGTACAGCAGTACAGCGTAGTTAGTACGGGAGAATGTAATTCGGATATGCTCGTCCGCACGTCTGTTACAGTCCATCTGGTTTAAATTGCCATGCTGCCAGACTGAAGACAACACGCGTGTGTGCATGCACACACCGTGACACACACACACACACTCTCACACACACGCGCACACGCGTGCACGTACACGCACACACGCGCACACTGTCACATACACACACCGTACCGGCAGCTCGGTAAGCTCCCGCTCGTCCAGGAAGCTGTCACCACCCATGCTTGGGAGCGACGATGGCCGACGAAGATGCTCCTCGCTCTCTTCCTCCTCCATTCTAATTGCACAAACCACATGGAGACAATACAACGTTAATCTTGGGCAGCCTGTCTTTAGCCCCTCCCCTTTGCTCCAGATCTTCAATGCTGGCCAAAGAAATCCAACCTCATGAATAAAATAGCCCCGGGCACTAAATGGTCTGTACACTCTAACGCGGTCCTACTTTATTCATGAGGTTGGATTTCTTTGGCCAGCACTGTACGAATCCAACAGTGTGCAGCTTCTGACCTTTCTGCATGGGTGTGTGTCACGGCGAAATGCCTGGATTACATAACATTTGGTGCAGATCTGAGGCGGTGCGTGACGTAGCGCGTACAACTGAGCTGCAGTTGTGCAGAAAGAGGCCTGCATGAATCCTGCTTGTATACGCTACATCACCAAAGTGTTGTGGTCCAGGAATTTCGCCGTGACAGCATTCCATTCGAGCTACACACGCTGGGTGTCATCAAGAGTACAGTACATAACCCCCAAGAGTGTGCAACTCCAGCTATGGGGTCTGCGTACGCGACGGCAGAACTTCACATCACGTGCAGAACGCGTACACATGATTCGCACCCTGTGCACGAAAGATACAGGGTTGTACGCAACCCTGCTTCGGGTTCAACTCTCCTGTGGTCACTTTGCACTGTTTGCCAGCGTAACCTTTTGAACCACGTCACGTGATGTGAAGTTCTGCCGTTGCAGCACTGTATAGAGGTTGTGCAGGCAGTTGCACACTCTGGGGGGGGGGGGGGGTCATGTACTCTTGGTTTCATGCACCGTTGATTCTACCCCCCTACATGCACACTTTTATTATCCGATGATCTTGTTTTGTTTGCTATAATTCCGTGATTTTCTGTTGGTTGCTTTTCTGCTGTGCGAATAAATGCAGTGTCCACTTCTAAAAAAAATTATAAAAAGACTTAGTACAACTCAAAAAACACAAAAAAAACATGCATGCTTAATTGCCTACACACTACATGTATCAAGAGTACATAACCCCCAGAGTGTGCAACGCCTGATCCAGCTCTGCATAGGGTCTTGGTCGAGTGTAATCGGATCTTCTGATGTCATGCGTACACTCCACACCAGCGCAAGGCCGGTCTCGAGGCAGGGCACTGTTGTTTTAGGATCCAAGAGTACCCGCGACTCCCCGGGTTCCCCTCAGATGTGTACGGTATTATGACGCAAAGATCCGATTCCACTCGACCAAGACCCTATGCAGAGCTGGATCAGGCGTCGCACACTCTGGGGGGTTATGTACTCTTGGTATTATGGTGCAACGATCCGATTACGCTTGACCAAGACCCTATGCAGAGCTGGATCAGGCGTTGCACACTCTGGGGAGCTATGTACTCTTGCATGTATGCATGCCTGATCATGAGCAGTGGACATTTGGCATACAACCCTTGTGTTTGTGATGACAGTAACACGGGCATGTACAGACGCCACTGCAATGTGAGACCACACAGTCCTGGTCCCCCCCCCCCCCCCGTCTTGGGTATCAGAATGTACCGCATGCGCAACCCAGTAGTGAGTTGTGTATGAGGCGTGGCAACCTACTGTAGAACTAGCTATACCCCTAGCCAAGAGCACATACAGTGAGACCTGTCTAAGACGACCGCTCAAGGGGCCTTCAAAACATGGTCTCTGTTACCAGGTGGTCTCCTTATCCAGGGTCATGTGACTGGAAACAGCATCCCTTGGTCCTGGTTTCAGTGGTCTTCTAGGACAGGTGACAGGTTTTACTGCAACCCCCCCCCCCCCCCCCCCCCCCCCCAGAGTGCGCAAGTTCACTTATCAGATCTGGGACGGCGAAGTCCGTGTTGCACGTCATAATAGTGACATCATGAGTAGGGGAAGTGTGGACGCGGCGCATGGCGTCGATGGAATGAGGCGAGTCCGACCCAAAAATTGACGTACATCACGGATTACGCCGTCCCGCAACCCCATCCCAGTTGCGCACTCTGGGGGGTATGTACTCTTGCCCTGGCCCTATCCTGTTTATTGTACCCGTACTACAAAAAAAAAACAGTTCACAGAATGCCACCGTATGCATTTCCACCCTGCAGCCCCCTCACGGCACCGGGCCCGTACCGGGATAGCTCGCGGGATACGTTCGCGCCAAAATAGGAGTACATGTGACTGAATCTCCATGGCGGCATCACTCACGCGATGGACCCTGCCGTCGTGTAAATCGCCTCTTAAGAATAATGTTGTCCCTGAATGCACATTGCTCTACTAAGATGCACAAATGATGCAGGACCTATAAACGTACTGCTCAGCCTGTCCCATGGGGAGCTGCCCTCGCACACCACCCTCGCACACCATGCACACGTACATCCTGTGCTTTCGGGCTGTCGACGACGCACTGCAGTGCAGCATCGACGTGTGCGTGACAACCGCAAAAGTTGACTGGACTGCAACTTAGTCACTACTGCTGATCAATGTTGGGGTGAGGGTGGGGGGGGGGCAGGGGGAGAATGGGGGGCAGGGGGAGAATGGGGGGCAGGGGGGGGGGGGATACTGCACCAGCTGTATGCTCTGCTTTGGCGAACGGTTTGAGACTTTTGCGACGACATTACACGACCAGGTCTTGAGCAAGCAGGGGCTGAGTGAGTGACTGAAATGGAGAGTACTTCTCATCTAGCGGACAACATTCAGCACAGCTGGTCGAGCAGTCAGAGGGAGGGAGTGAGTGAAAGAGAGAGAGAGAGAGAGAGAGAGAGAGAGAGAGAGAGAGAGAGAGAGAGAGAGGGGGGGGGGTACTTCTGATCCAGGGACCAACATTCAGCACAATGCAGGGGCGTCGGACACGGTACGGTCACTACGGTATTGACCGTGCCACTGTCTGCCCCAAGTACCCCGTGAATCAATAAAATACACTGATTTGGGCTCAGAAATTCCAAAATTTTCGGCTCAGCCACCCTCCCTCACGAGTAAATTGTAGTTCAGATGGCCGACCGTACTACACTAAAATACCTTCCGACGCTCCTGCAATGGGTTGAGCTGGCGGGGAATGAGTGAGTGAAATGGGGGAGCACTACTCGACCAGGGGGCAACATTCAGCACAATGGATTGCCAGCGAATACTTTTAAACTGTAAGGCAATCAGCAGCATGCCCACACTGTGTAATTTTAGGGGAGTCCTGGTACATTGCATACAGCAGAAACAGACATTGACAGCCCACTGGACTGTCAACACGTGTAGTACAATGTACATGTAGCATGTGACCAAGGACATCGAAACTCTCCATATATCCATCGCTCTAGGCACACTGCACCACGGGTCCCAGAGTCCAAGGCAACCACTGAGCGAGAGAGCACTCACCGACTGCTTTTTGCCGTCAACAAGAACGTATGGAATTGTCCACAATGTCGTGAATAGTACTAGTAATCTACAAAAACTGATGGACAAGGATACATTTGGGGACATTCACAAATGGACACCTGCCCCTGCCCAATGCCTGCTGAACTTCCGACTGCTGGGCAGGATTTCTTCTGTCTTTCTCCCTCGCGGCGCCCTACCAGCCCTGGCACGCCACTATACACGTCTGGAACGCAGCTACATCCCTCGTAGATCGCCTCACACGACATTGCACTGCGAGGTTTCTACGCCAATTCTCATGGGTGACAAACACACAAGCCACGGCCCCGAGGCCGCCCAGACAATGCCAACTATACAATGGACGACCGACTGTCCAACAGGACGATCAACGGCATTTCTTTAACTCAAATACATAATACAGTCGGACAAACTCACCTCTGATTGAATGGGAGACGCCAGTTGAAGCAAACAAATTGCAATTATAAATTGTCAATATTATGCCACGTTTCCGCAGCTCTCCAAGACATAATTCCACTCGCGATGCGGCCAGCAGCACAGCGAGAGATAGGTCCAAAGCAGCGTACCAGCAACAGGAGCAACTTCACATAATCCTAAATCTGTCAATGGCTAGACTATCGTTCAACTTCATCGATCAAAGGGTCAAGTCCCAAAGAGTGCTCGAATAAACTGACACAATTTCAGTGAAGCTAGTCAGTGTGAGTGTGATCTCCTGAGGAGCTCATCATGCCAGCATAGCAAGCGTACATAACCCCAGCATACACTGCATATCTCTGTCATGACGTCGGTGGTGCATCAGCTGGGATCCCCGGGAACAGGGTTCAACAGGCATGCCGCATGGGGCGGGGGGGGGGGGGGGAGGTCGGGAACACATCTGTCTCAAGTCTAATAATACGCATCGAAATGACTCGAATTTGCGCCGAACGCATTTTTGTAAAGCTGATTTCCGCTCGTAGACCAGGATCTAGGATATAATATTATGGGCAAACGAGAACTGACCTGCTTGTACATGATAACAAGAGTACATGAAAACCGGTTTTCATGTACTCTTGATGATAATTATTATGACGTTGTGTACAAGTACGATGGCAATCAGTGGTCGTGTAGCTGTCTGTGTCACTGGCCCAGCTGTTAAAAAGTGGCTCTTCTTTCTCCTCTTCCGGAGTTCTTCCTTAGGCTGGCCAATGTCAGTCCAGGGAGAGGAAACCGGCATCCTGCTGTCGCCCGCCAGCTGAAACAACAGCGAACGGTAATCTTCCGGGGTGGGAGCAAGAGGAGGCTCCGAGCAGTAACGTTGCCGGTACAGTCTGTATCGGCTATAGTATAGTGCATCAAGGGCGTCGGACACGGTACGGTCACTACGCGGTTTTGACCGTGCCACTCTTTGTCCCAAGTCCCCTATTCCGTAATTCAGTACTTTCATTTCCGCTGCTAGGGTACCCTGTAAGAAGGCCTTAGGCCTGTGGGGATTGCCCTATCAAAAATTTAATAATAATAAGTACCCCGTGAATCAATAAAACGCACTGATTTGAGCTCTGAATTTCCAAAACTTTCGGCTCAGCCTTCCCTCCCTCACGCCTAAATTATACTTGAGTTCAGGCGGCTGACCGTACCCCACCGTAAATTGCCTTCCGACGCCCCTGCGCATCCTCTTGTTTCCAGTGTTTTCAACTTTTCATCAATAATATACACTACAAGCTACTTTAGGCATGGGCGGGTAATGTTATGGCTCGCATTATAGTCCCTTTTTTCCAGGTGGCATAATGCTGGCATATTATATACTTGTAGGGCTTATAGGGTTTATCGGGTGTTAGCGGCCGTCGTGAGTTCCCTTCGGGAATCCAGAACGGACACGATAATTTACTTTTTTTTTTAATGCTGGCATTATAACACCATTTCGCATGCAAAATTGGCATTGCAAGCATAATAGCCGGTCGACAACGGTGTCATGCATGAAGCTGGCTAGGTCCAGTTCCGAAAATCGTGCATCTGAACCCGTCCGGCTTCATCCGGAGACTTGACGTTGAAAACCAACCTTCTCAGGGGATTGTTAGTGGAAGCTTCCTCACTGCTGCTTAAGTTTTTTTCTTCTACGCTTTGGCCTTGATCCAAGACGGCCTTCTTAAATCGACTTTTCCAACTTTCAAACTGGCATTATGGAGTAGTGTGAGCATTATAAGCGGCATTATATCCTCATATCATGAGCATTGCCTTTAGTATTATCGCAGCAAATACAGTAACTAGCATTACCCGCCCATGCCTAAGCTACTCTAATTTCAGAAATTTTAGGTGCTCAATATTTTCGGTACTAGTGAGCGCAAAATGCCAGGTTAGCTTAGGTGAACAGAAATTTTAGGTACAGAGAAGCAGTTCCCGTGTTAGTGTTTGTTCAGTGCATTGAAATTTTAGGTATGAAACAAACACACTAAAAGTACCGAAAATCAAAAGAACACCGAAAATTTGTGAAATTACAGTATATGGCAAGCATATGTACACATGACTACAGTCTACACATACACATACATTGTACACAATGTACATGAGGTGTGCGACTGACCACGTCCACATGGTCATGTGCAGTGCGTAGATGTGTGCATGCAAATGACACTGAAATGTACGATGACTGTACACTATGTACAGTACAGTAGAGTTGTGCGCCGAAGAACGTCCAGCCTAAAGTTGAGAACGGCAGTGTTGCTTTTCCGGCAGCTTTTGGGGGTACATATGACCCAGTACGAACTGGTTCTAAGAACGTGCTATAAGAACACAGCCAGATTGCTGAAAAATAAGAAAGCCCGAGGCTAAGCCCTTGGAAACAACAAAATATATTATTGTATTTCAGGACAACGTTCTTGGACGCGCGGCTCTGCTCAGTATCGTGGAAATGTCATGCCTTTCAAGAAGCGCACATGCACATCCATTGCTGGCAATCCACCTGCTCGCCGCGTATACATGTGTCACTATACCCCATGTATCATTGCATGTACAACTGATTGCTGGTTATAATGATATTTTCAATTAATTCGAGTCTTTTTGACTGCAAAAATGCACTTTTGCTTGTGATATTTTGTTCTGATATCACTTTAGCCGATAACTTACAATGTATATCTGTACACCCGGTCACTCTATACTAGTCTATAGCGGATACAGACTGTACTTGCTGGTCAGTGCCGCTGAGAGTCCTGATTCTTTCGCTAGAACTCTGCTCTGCACTGCTGATCAACTCCGCCGTTGCCCATCAATGTACACACTTCGTAGTGTTAAAAACTCAAGTGCTAGAAGAAGATTAGAAGAAGCTGCTACTTGTAGTATACAGTCAACTCCTGATATAACCAAGAGTACATAACCCCAAGAGTGTGCAACTGCCTGCACAACCTCTATGCTGTGCTGCGACGGCAGAACTTCACATCACGTGACATGGTTCAAAAGGTTACACTGGAAAACAGTGCAAAGTGATCACAAGAGAGTTGTACCCAAAGCTGGGTTTCGTACAATCATGCACAATGTGTACGGGTTCATCACGTGATGTGAAGTTCTGCCGTCGCAGACCCCATAGCTGGAGTTGCACACTCTTGGGGGTTATGTACTCTTGATATAACGAACACCAGTGTGCAAGAGAATTAGTTCCGCTTTTTGCCGAAGTTTGTAAATATAACAGAAATGCAATCACACTATACAAGCAGCAAGTCGTGACTGGCAAGTGGCCCATGACTGTATGAGTGCACTTGGTTTACATGCGGCCCTACACGACTTGGATCGTTATGAACGAAATTTGTTCGGTACATTGAAAGGGTCAATCTTGTATGGATTGAAACAGGGACATGGACAATGGTTCGCTATATGCGAGTTCGTTATAAGTGGAGTCGACTGTAGACCATCTGAGTACATACTAACTGGACGACACGCATGAGCACATCAATCACCCCATGGATTCTGGTAACCCCAGGCCGACTCATGCCTACACACCGGTAACCGTTCAGCACGGTCGGAGTCTACGATCTGGATCTGTGGTACGGTCCTTTCCTTTGCGATGCGAATGCCTTTGCCTGTGTTCCTCAACACGTCAGGTGACGCAGCCGCGAATCTGGCTAACCTCACTTTACTACGGCATGCCAACACCATGGAGTCCTAAAATACTGTGGTATTTCACTACTCCCTGGTCGACACAAAACCAGACGTATAATATGCCGACGGTCCATCTGGTAAACAAAGGCTTCTGAGAATTCAGTATGAAGCTTTTTAATACAAGACACTGACACTACGGCAATTTTCATCAATCCCCACTCCGAATGCTGCTGCTTGTACTCCTTTATCCCATGCATGTACTGCGTTTACGGTTGCTACACTATGCCACTGCCGGCGTACTGAGCGAAAGGAAATTAACAAACTCAGAATTACTTTACCAACGTTGGTAATCCATTTTCTGCAAGATCCTGGTTCCTCCTCCCCAGCTGTGTGCTTGAACATAGCCACGTGCAGTAACTACAGGCACCCAGGTCTGCTACGTAATTGCACCTGACATATGCAAACAAATTGTTATGAAACTTCACAATATTCACAAGTACTGTACTGTAAGTACTGTATATGCTGTAAAAAACAAATTGAGGGAGTTGCAATCTGGAAAAGTCTGATGAAAAACTGACCACCACCACCACCCGGACTCGAACGAGGGACCCTAGCTTGCATGGCCAGCGATGCTCTAACACTAAGCTATGGTGTAGTCCGTGAGTTGTCATGCAAGCAGCGACAGGTCAACACTTTCTTCCACATCTACAATCAAGTAGACCTCAAAATGTTTATAAAATATAATCGTGGCTCGAACGGGGGTGAGTGCCATATTATCATGACCTCAGTGTTCTGCTCTTCCCGCACCTACCGGTACATGTACCAGTAGTAGAACACACGTAGATGTACGGCGGCTACTTCCACTAGTTCCAGCGCTGCAGACAGTTTACAGAACAAACCGGCTACAGTCATGATTGTACAGGCTACATCAGCTAGAACAAAGAATTGAATTGTTTGGAGTATGATTTCAAGCTACTTCGCCTTCACGTCGTTGGCCGTGAACGCTATGTATCTGAGCTCTGCAGCTACTAGTAAGGGTTCCGAATGAAGCGACCACGTAGACTATAATACTACCTGTAGTTCTTTTCGAGCAAAAAGCAGAGAAAGTAACCACAACATAAAAACAAACAAGATGAGAACATCAAGCGATGAGTACTCTTGCTGTAGACAGTGTAGTCTAAGAGAACGCGGGGTGTCAACTGTCTGTACACTGTACTGACGTCACATATTCAAAGTTTTGGCGCTAATTCACTATGGTTACCAAAACAAAAGCTTCCCCATTTGAACGGTCATTCTCGTGCAAGCTCCGCGTCCAATGAAGTGCAGGCGGGCAGCGTGTTCTCCAAGGTCGTCACCTCAGCTCATCTTATATTGGGAGACCGCGCCGTTGAGAGAGCATTCGGAAACTTTTAGTTGACGACCAATTTGAATCAATTTCAAGATGTCTGGACGTGGAAAGGGAGGAAAGGGACTCGGAAAGGGAGGCGCAAAGCGTCATCGCAAGATCTTGCGTGACAACATCCAGGGCATTACCAAGCCCGCCATCCGCCGTCTCGCTCGCCGTGGTGGAGTCAAGCGTATCTCTGGCCTAATCTACGAGGAGACGCGTGGTGTGCTCAAGGTCTTCCTTGAGAACGTCATCCGTGATGCCGTCACCTACACCGAGCACGCCAAGCGCAAGACCGTCACCGCCATGGACGTCGTCTACGCTCTGAAGCGTCAGGGACGTACCCTGTACGGATTCGGCGGCTAGATTGTCAATTCCCTCTCCGCTATATCCAGCAGCAAGGTCAACAACGACATCTGAATCTCAACCGGCTTTTTTCAAAGCCACCACATTCAATCAAAAGAAAGGTGTCTATGCTGTGCTACTTCGGTATTTTTTTGTACTAAATGCTTGCCGCCCGCGTACAATATTTTTTGTAGCCAGACACGAATTGAGCTCGCGGAACCGGGTAGTGGACAGCATTTCGGGAAGGTAGTTGATAATGCCGAGAGTATTGTTGATGGACTTGTTTTAGTAGACTGGCGCAATCTGTTCTGTATCTTTTCTTCCCTTCATCGTATTTATTGCATGCTTTTAGTACCGTACTGGTCGGAGAGAAGACGTACATACAGTCATGTATATGTTCCGAAATTCAAATTTCCCGGGTAATTTTTGTTGTGTACATGACATAAATCTAGCAGTACGTTTCGTACCACCTGCCGACATTCATCTCAAATCTCACTGGACTCGAGATATCGCGATCGCATCTGAAAATAAGTGCAATGTACTAGGGGCATGTTCGATTGGTAAGGATCGGGATCCAGATCTCAGATCCCTCGGATCCTTCAGATTCAACTGAACACTTTATCTTGGACCTTGACTGTTGTCATGTTGAAAATGGCGCTCACAAGGCACCCAAAAGGGTGAACGTCGTACTCATCGCGTGCGTCGTACAAAAAGTCAACAAACTCTATCTCCATCCACGTGTGCGTACCACAATGTGTACAAAAATGATTTTTACCCGCCATATACGCACAAAGGTCACATTTGGATCCGGTCAACCCTGCTCCCCGAGGTGGGTTGACCGGATCCAAATCCGAAGGATCCGGATCCGGTGGATCGGGATCCCGATCCTACCAATCGAACATGCCCCAAATTTACTTCACGCCAGGTTCTGGAATCTTTATTTCTTCAGTTCTAATATAAATTATGCAATAATTATAGAATGTGTATGCAGACTTGCCATTTTGATAATTTTTCTGACCATATTGATAAGACACATGCCCGACAACCGCAGTACATGTACATACTGTGCTTGCTTTCTTGGTCTTACAACAACTCCCTTCATCTCGCCAAGAGCAAAACATACAGTAGAGTCGTGCGTCGAAGAACGTCCAACCTGAACGGCGGTGTTGGTTTTCCAGCAGCTTTTTTGGGATACATAATGATCCAGTACGAACTGTTACTGGTTCTAAGAACGTAGCCAGATTACTGAAAAATAAGAACGCCCCAGGCTAACCCCTTACGTACTTGGACGCGCGCCTACTGTATCGTCTTATCGCCACCCTGGCTTAGTTGTTTTACTTTCAGTACACGCATGTCGCGCCAAAAAGAAGGTTGTTATTTGTCACCCTTGATTTGTCTGTCATCCGAAATAATGCAAACAAGATCAAACACCGCCGCATGCATGACCACCGACGGTTGCGTTGAGACATAAAAAATATATATATACCAGGACAGACAGGAAATAGACTATTAAAAGAAAAAATATCTACTAGATCATTGTTATGACAGTAAGCATGCAGACTTGGTAGTGCTAGAAATTAAAATCACTATGCAATGCGACAGCGTTACGGTCGTGTCGGATCCTCGCATTCCGTTGTGGGGGCTCTGGTGTGCGGTGGGTAAGAACGGGCGTATGCTCCGCTTTAGAGTTCGGTGCGCGCCTTGCCGTCGCCTTTGTTGAAGAAGGAGAGGAAGTCGGCAACCGAACGGCCGCCATCGTAGTCCGCAGCATTCTCGGCCGATCGCGAGAACGACTTGAAGCTCGGGAAGCCGCTCACTCCATACTGCGAGCAGAGGTCTGCGCAAAACGACACAGCGCACGCATTACACACACACACACACACACACAGCTCAAGCATAGCTGACATACCGTATAACTGTTATTCTCTATTATAAGCACAGGTCTCCATTACTAGCACAGTCTCTGATACTAGCACACTGTGAGCACCTTTCGAAACATTATAAGCACAGTCTCTATTATTAGCACGGTCTTGGTGGAAATCAATGCTGCATGTATGATATCTAGCATGAATTGCTCTGTATGGATTGTATTGGTTGAAAAAATATAAGCACGGGGTAGAGGGGTGTTGAAAAAATATAAGCACGGCGCTTATAATAGAGAATATACGGTAATGGTCTGAACGCTTGAGCGAATTCGTCTGCACCACAACTGTCGAACATTTTGCACGTGGTCATGGGCAGGGGAGTACATGTATGTCCTAGAAGTACCCAAAGATGACAGTGACACAAGCTAAACACTCAAACAGTACTAGTCAAAGTGACAGAATTTGCACTGTAGAAAAAAAAAGGAACTGTCTTCGCCCCATTCAGGAAAGATCGCAGACAGCTTTCGGAGCAGGCACCTTCTTCACACATTACAGCCGAATCCGCAACATCATAGTTCGGCAAATCTAGCGAGACGAGTAAAATTACGTCAATTTTTCAAGCACACTATCTGCCAGCAGCACAAGGCTGGACTGGGTCCGTTACCTGAGTTAGCAACACAGTCCACCACCGCGAAAATACGACTGTCGTCTCCAGCAAGCTTGGCAGCAGCTCCCTCGAAAGCTGGTTGAGCTTTGTGGCAGTGGCCACACCCTACAGCACACACACAACAGCACACGGAACAGCAGCAAACAAACAAAAAAAACAGAGAGATGTCAGATCTGGACAGACAAAGATACCGGGGGGGGGGGGGGGGGGGGCACCCGTTTGATCTCCTGTTACTACGCATGACGGATGGCATCAATCAGCCAAATGGGCACGAAACATTGATGCTATGAACACAAATTCTGCCATGGGTTGAGCGATGGTCGAGCTGCATACTCTTGCCTGTGTACAGTGGTGGCGAGTGAGATCCGACCCCTGGATTCTTTGTGAGAGTGCAGTGCAGCTAAATCGAACCGTAGCGGGTAGTCTGCGTGCCCCCTGGCAACGCGTGAACACCGCGTTTACGTCATTCCCTTTCTGGTCTTGCGTATGCACGTGTACAACGATATACATGTGCATGTATATCGTTGTACACTGTAGTGTAGATCTCCATATTGTTCCTGGTGGAAATGTAAGATGTATACGGCATGCGTATGAGTGCAGCAGTTGTAGATGTGCAAACGTGCACAGTTGCATATCTACCAGCTGCTGCACTCATATCTTCCTATACTTATAAGTGTGCCGCATGCTCAACGTCAGTACACTATACTTTATACACCGCAGGAATATGACTGCTGCACTCATACGCATGTCGACGCACACACACACGGACACACACACACACACGGACACACACGCACACTTCCCACTTACATGGAGCGAAGAACATGACCAGCATGGTGTCTGCAGACTCGGCAGTGACGGCAAAGTTAGCACTGGTCAACACGCTGACATCACTGCTCCATTCCGTGATCAGCTCTGGTTTCTTCGCCGGCACGGGGCTAGAACACGATAAGAGAAACACATTCGGTGGATGAGCTTCACATGGAGAAACACATTGTACAGATGGGGACATGACAATCCGAGTACAGGTCTACCCTCGATAGTAGACAAACCCCGGGGTTTCAACATGTTGTCTTGTAACGAGTATTATCTACTATTCGGATATAGCATGTACGACTGCTAAGTGCGTTTCAGGCATCAGGGGATTTGGGATCTATAAACGAGGTTTTGTCTTGTAACCTATGTTGTACTAACCAGGGTGGTAGTGAAAACGTGCACACAGCGGTTGCAGCCATGCGTACGAATGGTAAGTCCCGCGCCAGCTAGAGAATAATTGAATGGCCGACTAAAGTCGCACAGTGTGAGAACCGCTCAGAACCCTATTGCAATAAGGTCACACTTAGCATGATCTCGTGTGGAGCTTGGAGGTAAAGTGAGCACGGATTGACACGTGTGTACAAGGTGTGTGTGTGTGTGTGTGTGTGTGTGTGTGTGTGTGTGTGTGTGTGTGTGTGTGTGTTGTATGAACTACACAAAAGGGTCCCACCTCCAAACACGACCCCACAAAAGGGTGGCAGCGGTGGCGCTCCAGCAGTACTTTATTGTACACGCGGTACAATGTAACTACAGGTGTGCGGCTGCCCGTAAAGACAAGCCTGCCTGTATTGATGACCTAGCCACATGCATGCCATCAGCCCATTCAGCAAACCCGAACTCACTTCTTGAGGAATCGGACAATGTCGTCAGCGGTGCGACCAAGCGAGTAGTCCTCCGAATCGTCAGCTCCGCTCGGGAAGAACTTGATGGTCGGGTAGCCACGCACACTGAAGCGCGTTCCCAGGCCAGTCTCACGTGTGCAGTCCACAGCAGCCAGCGATGCTTCCAACTAAGCACACACAGGGAAAATCAAACACACACATGAGCCCATATACACACATCATGACATTGTATACTTCAGTTGACACTTTATTACGCCAATAG